>NC_090825.1:6437500-6797500 GCF_028021215.1 Eschrichtius robustus
CAAATATGTGCTGACCTGATCTAAACGGGGATTCACTTGGGCTCTGTGGATTGTGGGTAGGGAGAAGCAAAGGATGTGTTTGGTGGGAACACCGCTCACATCAGGAGGGAAAGACCTCCTTCCTCCCAGGCACTTGGTTAATCTATAGATCCCTCTTCAGGCCACCCCTTATCCCTGCAGGCTGAGCATCTCCCAAAATGCGCCTTTTAATAATGATGCCCCTGCTTCCCCAGCTGCAAGACAGGCTGCAGCAACGTACAGTACAAGGCACTGGATGGAGACTTTTAGGAAAAACATGGAGAAGAAAGGAATAAATGACCCCCGCAAATTCTGAATGTTTCTTTTCCTTTCGCTTTTCTTCCTGCTTTGGCTGCAGGGTGGCCTTCGCAGACCCTCAGGCTTTCCCCACGACTCGTGTGAGCCTGGTGAGGCCCGGCCACAATCCTGGGACGCTCCCAGCCGCGCTCTCCCTGCCAGCGGCTGTTCAGCCCTGCCTCGAGGTTTCCTTGTCCGCAGGCGGGCTTCTAGGAGGGTTTCCGCGCCCTGGGCGGTCCGGGCACAGTCACTGCGGCGAAAGCCTCCCAGTAGTGGCTGTTTTCGGGCCGGCCCAGGCCTGCGGCAGGCAGACCCCAGAAGCAGCGGTGCCCCTGCCGGCTGGGTGGCCCCGCGCTCCTGCGACCCTCCTCCAGATCCTGGGCACCAGGCTCACCTTGCTGCTCCCGGCAGAAGAAGTAGAAGCCCAGGGGCTCTCCCTCACTTCCCGGGGGAAAACTCGGCCCTAACCCACCCCTAAAAGGCTCCGAACACCCGCTGAGCAATCCCGGCCGCCCAGCCCGCACGCCCGGCCTCGCAGCCCTTCCAGGTGAGCGTTTATCCCCTCCCCCATCCCCACACCCGGCTCCGCGCCTGCCCATGCCCTCGTGGGGGGCGCGGGGGTCCACCTGACGCCGGTGGTCGTAGTCGCGGTACTCTGGGGTCTAGGAGCCCCAGAGGGAGGCCACTCTCCCACCCTCCCACCCCCTTTGACCCGGACGCCCCCTGACTCCCTGCGCCCCGCCCCGAAGCCCGCACAGGCGGTGCCGCTCAAGCCCGCCCCGGCTCTTCTGTGCAGCCCTGCCCCAGAGTCCTAACCCGAATCTGCAGCCCCACCGCCCGGCCCTCCACACTCCGCGGGGCGGCCCCGGCCTGCAGCCCCGCCCCCAGAAGCCCTCGCCGACAGTGTGACCCCGCCCCCGCATCCTCCCGGGCAGTGTAGCCCCGCCCCATTCCTTCCCCCTCTAACGCCCTCCCCGGCGGTGCCCCATTCTCCCTCCTCCAGGCCCCTCCGGGGTAGTGCGGCCGCGCCCCCAGGACCCCTTCCCGGCAGTGAAACCCCGCCCCCAGCACCCTCCCCGCAGGGCAGCCCCGTCCCATCTCCCCTCCCCGCGTCCCCTCCCGGGCAGTGTAACCCCGCCCCCAGCACCCTCCCGGGCAGTGAGACCCCGGCCCTATTCCCCTCCTCCCCCGACCCCCTCCCCGGACGTGCAGCCCCGCCCCCAGCACCTCCCCGGCCCCTCCCCCGCAGGGTAGCGCCCCCCTCATTCCCCCCCCACGCCCCGTCCCTGCTCTCCAGCCCGCCCCGCCCCGCCCCGCCCCGGGCCGCTCACCCTGCCCTGGCGGTAGTAGTAGCTGTGCTCCTTGGGGTCCTGGCGCCGCGGCGGGACGTAGCTGAAGGCGGACAGCGCCGAGATGGGCGGCGGCCGGGGCTTGCCCCGCAGCGTGGCGGCGGTGATCTCCTCCTCGTCGTCCTCCATCCGGCCGCCGTGCTCGGTCCCGCCCGCCGAGGGGCCCGGTCCCAGTCCGCCCGCCGCAGGCTGCCCGGCGCCCGCGTTCGGCCGTTGCCTGGAAACCGAGGGGGCGCAACTCTAGGGTGGACTGCGGGGCGGGGCGGGGCGGGGCGGGGCGGGGGTGGGGCCGACCCTCCCCCGCCCCCCGGCACCTCGGTGCACACCCGGGTCTTTCCTTCTTGGGGCGTCGGGGGAGCCACACCTGCTAAGGCCGCTGCGGGGTTCCCGGGTGGGAGGTGCCTCTGGGATCCTCACTTTCCGCCCTGCTTACCCTTCTCCACGCAGTGTCGGTTCGTTCACTCAGGGACCATTGTTCGCTGGGCAGTTAATGACCTTGCACCTACTGAGTGCCAGCGCTGGGGATGTAGCCTTGAACCAAGCAGCCCTTGTCCACCGGGATCTGACAGTCTGGTGATGAAGGCAGGTGACAAGTGTAAAAACGCAAGCAACTTGAAGAGGGTCTGGGACAGTGCTGCCCAGTAAGAAGACAGAGAGGGCCGCGTGTGTAACGTAAAACGTTCTGGCAACCATGGTCCCATCCTCCCCCAGGCAGGGGCCCTCATAAAAGCGCCAGCAAAGGAAAAAACAAAAACAAAAAATCTCTTATAGTCTACTACCTCTTTCAACCTCTCCAATCTCTTTTAAAGACCGGACATAGGAGCTCAGCTAATGGTCAGGAGTCTTCACAAGCCTTGCACAGGTGATCTGATCTCACACTTTGCAAAATGGGAGCGGTTGACACCAATTATCTTGAGACCTCAGCTAAAACTGAGACCGAAATCGTTTCATTGAAAAATCCTTTTCCACAGCTATGTGGGCGTGCTTCTGTTAGCTTCGATTTCAATTTCAATTTGTTCTGCACCAGATTGACAGCTGTACAGGGCATGGTTGTACACATACACTCTCTCTGATGGCTCAAGTCTGGCACACAGTAGGTACTCAACAGATACTTGGTGACTCAGTAAGAAATACAGTTGCCGTAATGGCTTGGGTACCTTCTAAAGGTGAGTCTGGGGGCTTCCCTTGTGGCGCAGTGGTTGAGAATCTGCCTGCCAATGCAGGGGACACGGGTTCGAGCCCTGGTCTGGGAAGATCCCACATGCCGCGGAGCAACTAGGCCCGTGAGCCACAACTACTGAGCCTTCGCGTCTGGAGCCTGTGCTCCGCAACAAGAGAGGCCGCGATAGTGAGAGGCCCGCGCACCGCGATGAAGAGTGGCCCCCGCTTGCCGCAACTAGAGAAAGCCCTCGCACAGAAACGAAGACCCAACACAGCCAAAAATAAATAAATAAATTAATTAATTAAAAAAAAAAAACCATAAAGGTGAGTCTGGGACAAGGGCTTGGATGCTCTTGCTTTATTTGGGAGGTAATTCCAAGGAGCAGGAGGGAGGGACCAGAGGAGTGAGAGCAGCAGGAAAGTCTGTATAAGGTTGAATTCTCAAGGTCACTCCTGAGGGCAGCTGGAGCTCGACGTTGCCCAAGACTTTCTGAGGAGCCTGGAGCAGCCTTTCAGAACCACCTGCAGTTCAACATGAAGGCGCTTTTTATTTCTTGTTCCCAGTCCTCCTGGGTGAGACTTCCTTCTGGATTGTTCCCTCCTGACTTTGTAGGACCCCTGCCCAGTGCTGCCTAGGCTCCCTGAGGGTCTCCTCGGTGCCAGAGAAGCCCTGGGGCTGACAGGGACAGGTACGGGGCATCAACTGGAGGTGGCATGCTGCTGTCAGGAGGTGGGTGCAGCCCCATGGAATGGCCACCACCCCGGGGGTGGATTGAGATGTGAGGCTGAGAGGCTGCAGGGCGGGAAGCAGAGGTGGAGGAAACAATAGGTAAGACCAACTTTGCCAGTTTCAATTATCAAGAGATTTTAGTTCCTTTTTAAAAAAACATTTTTCCTCTATGATCCTATTATGTATTCTGGGGACATGAGTGGAATACAAGGTCAAAGAGTCGAATGCGTTTAAGTCCCTTGTGTCTGTGACTTGTACTTGCAAAGTTCTGCATGGGGGAAAGGAAGGATAAAAGAATGAAAACCCTGCTCTTAAAATAAGTGGGTTAATAGTACAAGAAGGCACGCTGAGTACAAGTTAACTCTGCAGGAGATCAGATCAGCTTTGTTTCACGTGTCAGGTCTACAGTCCTCCGCTCTACCAGCTGAGCTATCGAAGGGTGCACAGATCAGCTTTCTTTCAAATGCCAGCCTCAGTAGTCTGGGATGTCTACCCCCCGCCCCAATCCCATGCCAGCCTCATGGACATACACCGGCGCCCGCAGCTGACGCTGGGTGATGACGTTGCCCTGGTCTGGCTTAGGGTGACATGGGCGTACTGACCGTTCACTGTTCATGCAGCCTGCTCTGCAGGTCCACCGGGGCCTCGGCTGCCTGCAGCCCCCCGCTGGATGACACGCTGGAGGGCGGCCTCCACTGCAGAAACTCAGGCAGTTCATGGGAGCATTGGAGGCACCTAATCCAAACTGCAGCTGGGACTTGCGCCGTTTCTCTTGACATCTGGGCAGAATGTAAGCAGGGGGAGACCTGGTGGGAAGAATTTCTGTTAATTTGAGGCCGGGAAGGAGAAAGCTAATGTGGTGCGACATTAGCATGTCACATGTCACATTAGCGGAGCTTTCAGAACATCTTGGGCAGTGTGTGTGTTATATTTATCATGAGTCCTCACGAACCCACAGACTTGTTAAGTTCAGAAGAACCCTCTGGTTCTTTATGCTGACGAGAAAACTGAGATGCAGGTAGGATAAGTGACTTGATGCAGGTGACAAGGCAGTGGGTGCCCCTCCTGAAAGGTGTATGGAATATCTGGAAAGGGGGGGCTGGTCTGAGGGAATGGTTTTCTCCTTTGGAGCCCTCAGACCATTCAGAGATGGGGCCACAGCCTGGACAAAGCACAAAGCTTTAGCCAGAGATTCTCAGCCAGCGCACTGATGCAGCCAAGGAACAAAGTGTCCAGATGGCCTCCTCTCCACCTTGTAAACCTTTGTTAACTGAGGCGGAGAGAGGGGGGAAAAATCACCTGTTAATACATGAAAATGCCATCATCTTTCTAAAAAATCTTCTGTTGAAAATGCAGAAATTTTAAAACAAGGTTGATATCTCCATTTTAAGTTTGAAAGCTTTTACAATCATGTTATTTGTAAATGTCACTGTAAACTCATTTAAGTGGCCCAACATAATTGGACTTTCACAGGCTTTAAAACAGCTTAAAATCCCTTGGATTAAGTACTCCTCTGCTTTTATGATGGTTCAGAGTAAGAGGGGTGGATGGACAAACACACATACCCGTCACCGGCTAGGAGAACTGCCCGTCTGTGTACCCAGCAAATCTAAAGGTCATTATGAACTCAAGGGGTATGAAAGGGTGCTCCTGCTGCACCTTTTCCGGGTCCCCCATCAGTGCTGTTTGACAGTGAGAGTAACTGCATGACCCTGGCTCCTGCGACAGGGGAGCCACTGCCCGTCCTCCAAAGTATCTCCACAGACTCTGGGGCACGGGCAGCGGTCCGTGATGGGGTAACACGCCTTTACCTCACTCGACACCTCCTCCCTGGGAAAGAGGCGTGAGTACTGCTGGTAGACTTAGAAAGCATGTTTGTCATCAGGTTTTTCCTGTGGGTCACTCACTTGATGGAGTCCCTTGGAGCCACTTTAAGCATCAAACTTATGAATGAAGACATATAAGTGCAAATTTAATTTTGGCTTGTTCACCTTGTTGATTTTGAAATCAAAATGAATGTGATTTTAGAGACGCCCCAAACGAAAAACCCCTGATACCGACGGCTCTAGCTGTGAGCAGGACCACGTGCCAGACCCAGGGCTCCTTACAGAGGGTGGACCCCAGGGCTGAGACAGGAGATGGTGAGTGAGCCTGGGACATCCTCTTCTGCCAAGAAATTTTCAAAATCGTATGTGTCAAGGTCAAAAGGACAAAGAGGCCATCCTGAAGGGTATCCCACCGGTCTAAAACAGGACAAGTTATGCATCCAAAAGATGACTGTAACGTACTGAAGCACATCAAATATGTAAAATGTCATGAATTCATAAATATCCTAAAACAAACAAACAGACAAACAAAATACTGACCAGATAACCACCTCTGTATTCTAAACCTTGATACAAGGAAAGACACATTTATCTCGGGTTTTTTTTTTCCTGTATAAACCTTATTTTATTTTTATTGGAGTATAGTTAAGATGTTGTGTTAGTTTCTGCTGTACAGCAAAGTGAATCAGTTATACAGATACATATATCCACTCTTTTTTAGATTCTTTTCCCACGTAGGTCATTACAGAGTATTGAGTAGAGCTCCCTGTGCTATACAGTAGGTCCTTATTAGTTATCTATTTTATATACAGTAGTGTGTGTGTGTCAATCCCAATCTCCCAATTGATCCCTCCCCCGCCTTTTCCCCCTGGTAACCATAAGTGTGTGTATAAACCTTATTTTAGAGTTCAAGAATAGTTGATGGGAGAAATTTCTTCTTTATAGATGAATACAAGCGATAAAAGTAAAGGAATGATAGCGTTAGGAAATCTTTTTGTTTTAAACACCTGTTGGAATAATGAATCTAGGCAACAGTCATCAACAGATGCTGAAGCCATTAGGTGGCAGGTTGTTGGGGACTATATGGTGGATGGATCAGGCTGGTGCTGATCCAGGAACCCACTATCCATCCTAATGAGTATCACTAAGAGGGTAAGGCGACATTACGGTATGACGTAAAACAAATACACAGCGCCTCCCCTGACGCATCCCTGTTGAGAAAATTAAGCTGAATCTAAGCAAGCCTCTGGATGTAACTTTTAGTTTAACAGGAAATACGGCAAAGGAACCAGTTAGAAAATGTCAAATCAATACTGTGGGATATTTTACAAGGCAATTGATCTAACTTCTCCAATAACTTAATAACATGGAAACCAGGTGAGGGAGGGGGGCAGTTACAGACATGAGACTTAAGACTTAGGGGTATAACATCTAAAAGTAGTATGTGGCCTTTGTTCAGATCCTGCTTCAAACAAATCAACAGTTACAAAATATTTCTGAGAGAAAGACAAATACCATATGATACCACATATGTGGAATCTAAAATATTGCACAAATGAACCTATCTACGACACAAGAACAGACTCACAGACATAGAGAACAGACTTGTGGTTGCCAAGGGGGAGTCTGGGGTTAGTAGATGCAAACTATTACATACAGAATGGATAAACAACAAGGTCCTACTGTATAGCATAGGGAACTATATTCAATATCTTGGGATAAACCATAATGGAAAAGAATATAAAAAAGAATGTAGGGGCTTCCCTGGTGGCGCAGTGGTTGAGAATCTGCCTGCCAATGCAGGGGACACGGGTTCGAGCCCTGGTCTGGGAAGATCCCACATGCCGCGGAGCAGCTGGGCCCGTGAGCCACAATTGCTGAGCCTGCGCGTCTGGAGCCTGTGCTCCGCAACAAGAGAGGCCGCGATAGTGAGAGGCCCGCGCACTGCGATGAAGAGTGGTCCCCACTTGCCGCAACTAGAGAAAGCCCTCGCACAGAAACGAAGACCCAACACAGCCATAAATAAATAAATAAATATTAAAAAAAAATATATATATATGTATAACTGAGTCACTTGGCTGTTCTGCAGAAATTAACACAACGTTGTAAATCAACTATACTTCAATAAAAAAAATTAAAAGAATATTCCTGAGACAGTATAGGAAACCTGGAATATAGACCAGGTATTAAATGATCACAGGTAATAATTATTAGTTTTGTTCATTGTAATAATGGCAGAATAGTTAAATAAAAAAGAAAAACGTTTATTGGTTATAGATTCATACTGAAGTATTTAGGATAAAAGTATATGATAGCTTGGATTTTTTTTTTTTAAAATAAATTTATTTATTTATTTATTTTAGCTGTGTTGGGTCTTCATTTCTGTGCGAGGGCTTTCCCCAGTTGCGGCAAGCGGGGGCCACTCTTCATTGCGGTGCGCGGGCCTCTCACTATCGCGGCCTCTCCTGATGCGGAGCACAGGCTCCAGACGCGCAGGCTCAGTAGTTGTGGCTCACGGGCCCAGTTGCTCCCCGGCATGTGGGATCTTCCCAGACCAGGGCTCGAACCCGTGTCCCGTGCATTGGCAGGCAGATTCTCAACCACTGCGCCACCAGGGAAGCCCCGATAGCTTGGATTTTTAAAGAAACATTCCAATAAAAAAGGAAACGAAAAAAAAAGAATATGGGAATAAATAGATGAAACAGAATCGGCAAATTTGGGTATTTTGTCATGCTGAATAAAGGGACTCATGTGAATTCATTATACTATTATACTATTATCATTATACTATTCTTTCTACACTTATGTGTGTTCAGTGTTTTCCATAATAAAATTTACAGAATTATTGAGACATTGTTTATTGCAAACATTAGAACCCAGAATATCAGTTCAAGACACAAATAGTGTGCCCTATATACCAGAGGCTGTGGGAGGAGATGGGGACAGAGATTTTTAGTTTTTTTCTGAGATGGGATTTCAAGTATATTAAGGCAAAATTTCTTATGATGGAGCCAACCGCCAAAGAACACCAACAAAAGGTAAGGCTTATTGACTACAGAGGCAAGGGAGCCGGCACACCAGAGGAACCAGGCAGAGGGATGACAGGATGAGTAAAGGATTTGGGTGAAACTGAACAAAGCTGGGTTGGAGATGCAGAGAGCAAGCTTGTGTATAAGAGAACTAACGTGAGGCCTGGCCTGAGAAGACGACCCGGGATGCTCAAAGATAAGAAAAAGGTAAGGGGGTTTTTGTCCCAAACCCTCTATCTGAAGCTCTGCATCATCTTGGAAATCAAGGCTGCTTCTCTGCACCAGAATGACCCACGAGGCTCAGATCCTGCAGGCAATAGAGGCGTGTTCCATTCTTATTACAGCAAAGGTTTTACAGAACGAGGTTTCTCAGCAGGGTGCCTGTGATGCTAATTAGCAAAAGGAGTGGCTGCCGGTTCAAGCTGCTGCCCCAGGAGGCAACGGTGCTCCTCCTTACAGAGCATGCCTGATGGGCTCCCTCTCCAGGAGCTGTAACAATGAAGTTTGACTGCAACGTAACTCTTGTACCAATGACAACAAGAGCCCTCATGGCTCGCTGAGCACTTACCGTTTTCCAGGTACTGGCCATACAGCTGACAAGGCACGACTTATTTCATGATCCTGAAACTGAGCAGGACCCTAAGGGGCCTTTCAGGGACACACCCCTCCCCCATGTCCTCTGCTGTAGTTCCTCTTTGAAGTACCCAGATAATAGATAATGGTATCTGATGCACATTTCCTGAGTTGTTTTACAGATGCTAAAACCACCACTAAATGGCAGAAATTAACTACCTGATGACCATGAGCACGTAGCCCCCAGACCTACTGGCGCCTAAGGACTGACAATGTTAACCCCTGTGACACCACCCTGTTACCTCACCATCAACCAATCAGAGAATTGTGCACTAGCAGATCACACACCCTGGGACGCCCCCTCCCTCACTTGGCCTTTAAAAATGCTTTGCTGAAGCCCGGGGTGGGGGGGGGTGGGGGTGGGGTTCAGGCTTTCTGAGCACCAGCTGCCTGGACACTTTGCCTGGTGCCTGCCATAGACGCTGCACTTCCCTTCACCACAACCCGGTGTCAGGAGATTGGCTTTGCTGCACGTGGGTGGGCGGACCGGAGTTTGGTAACAATCCTACACTATGTATTTAGACTCCAGGTGGGTCTGGATATGTTTCCAGTTTGGGGAAATCTCAGCTTTTGGAGGCTTATTCACCACCGTGGAGCCAAGACCCCCTCCCTGAATTTGTGCACAAATTCAGGGAAGGGCCCAGCTTTTTTAGAGAGAACTGACTTTTTACCCCCCAGAATTCTATCAAATATGCTCAGTTCTGTTCCTTCCTATTCTTTCTTCTACCTAATGAATATTTACCAAGTCTGCAAATGCACCCAGGTGTACGGAGTCGGCAGGTAGAATCCTGGTCAAAGAACCAACCAGCATCTCTTCATCCAAAGATACCATCTACCCTCCCTGTCTAGGCTTGGTTCAGCCAAACAGCATTCCTTCTTCAGGTCAAGGTACGGAAAATTGCCTGTTTTGTTCAGGCAGAACTGTCACCGCACCATTCCACAGCTCCAGCCTGCCGCCCCCCGCCCTTCCCCCCGCCAACACGCGCGCAGGATACACTCTCTCCTCCTGGGACCAGGGATCATCCCGGTTCCACTGCTGAAGCCCAATAAATGTCCTAACCTTTGCTGCCCTCTCGCGGCTGGTCTGAAGATGATCACTGTTGCTTCAGGGGTTATGCTCGCAAGTGAAACTTTTTTCACCTATTTTTCTTTGTTTGCTTTACTTTTTTTTCCTTGCTTTGCTTTTACTTTTGAAAAACAACATCAAGAGTATGTCTTATTTAAAAACATTATTAATATACGGTACCAGGAGTTATCATACTGTATATGTAATTTCAACAAGAAAATTCACATCATATTACATAGGTAGACATTAAAATATTAGTGGCCTGAGGATTCAGTTTATAAGGACATATGGCTTTATAATCTTACGGAGCTTGCCAAATTTACTCCAGTTGGTGAAATCAGCAGTCTTGTATCCGTTTATTAGCCTAAACTATTTTCATAGCGTATCCATGCACATTTTCAGGATTAAAATTTGCTTTAAAACAAACAGTGCCAGCGTCAGTTCTGGCCTCTCTCCATGGCGACCGTCTGCTTTGTGCTGGGTGCTCTGGCCATGGCGATGCCTGAAATGCGCTCCCACCAGAGACCTGCCTCCCTTCCCTTGAATTCAGCTCACAGATCACTCCAAGAAGCCTCGTCCTGCACCTAGGCAGGCCTGCCGTCTTCTGCCTTCCAGGGTCCTGCTCAGGCATCAGGACTGCCAGCTGGCTCATCACTATAATCACCCACAGCCCCTCCGGGCAGGAGCTCTTTTCTGCTTCCCTCTGCAGCTCTAACAGTCAGTGGGTGCCCAGCATGATCACAGCTCTTTAATAAATGTTTAATGGGACGAATGAATGAAGAGGGTAAGGGAGAGCCAAATGAGACAAAGGCTCGGGAGAGGATGTAACTAAAAGTGCAGAAGGAGCATCTCATTCCAAGTAGAGCAACCAGGAACAAAGGTCCCGATGGAGAAGGATTTAGATAAATGGAAAAGGCGGAGGAGGAAGGTTTTAGGCTATACTGTTTTTTTCATAGCATTTATGACAGACTGCTCTTATCTCTTTGTGTGGCTATTTAAGTCTATGTCATCAAGTCTCCATAAAAACCCAGAAGGACCAGATTCAGAGCTTCCAGGTTGGTGAACAGGTGGAGCTTAGGGGAAAGTGCTGCCTGGAGAGGGCAAGGAAACCCCACACCCTTCCCCATACCTTCCCCTAAGAATGTCTTTCATCTGCCTTTCCTGAGTTATATCCTTTTGTAATAAACTAGTAATCTGGTAAGTAAAACGTTTCTCTCAGTTCCATGAGCTGCTCTAACAAATTAATGGAGCCCAAGGAAGGGGTCATTGGACCCTCCAATCTATAGCCGGTTGGTCAGAAGCACAGGCCATGTGACAACCTGGACTTGTGACTGGCATCTGAAAGGGGGGTGGTGGGAAGCGGGCAGTCTCGTGGGACTGAGCCAGGTAGACGGTGTCAGAATGGAGTTGAATTGCGGGCCCCCAGCTGGTGTTGGGGCACTGCTGAGTGCTGTGTGGGACACCCACACCCCGCCCCCTTGGCCAATGCGTACACTGTAGTTGGGTGCAGAACCCTTTTACCCCGAAACTGTAACTTGACCGTAATGGGACAATGAAGCATCTGCAATGAACTAAAGAATTTTAATCCATGCTAAGTTTAAAATTTAGAAGTTTCTCCCTCCAAACACCACCCCCCAAAACCCTACTTAAGTTGCATTTTTTACATCTTTATTCCTTTATTTAAAAAATTATAATATATGTGTGTGTGTGTGTGTGTGTGTGTGTGTGTGTGTATATATATATATATATATATATATATATAAATAAAGCTCCTATACCAATACAAAATATTATTAACTAAAGGGTTATTTCTGCATAAGTCTACAATTATATATGTTTACATCCAAAGTACTAGTCTATTTTTCATTGCTCCTTTTCCTTACCATATATTACTTCCTCTAACAAAATACAAAAGAAAAAACCGGGAGATAAAATTTCTTCCTTACATTTGTTAGAAGAGGAAACAAAGGTCTCTCAAGAATATATTTTCAGTTAGCAGATAACTGTCACAAAACACAAGACTTAAAATTATGACACTTACTCATTACATTCCTTTATTGTACTTGATCGATTCTGTTTGATGTATAAAAGTATCTGATACCAGTATTAAATGAAGGTTAAAATTAATTTTAAATTTGCTACTGATAAGTGTATACACGGTATAAGGAAACTACAGACCCCTTTCAGATCACCACAGTCCATAAATAAACGGCTAATCCGCAAGTTCTTTCACTATTTGAGTTCTGAAGTCAGTATTCATTCTTGTTACCAGTGACCACCAGAGTTTTGAGAAAATAGTTTTCTTTGTAAATATTCCACTAATTCAAGTCTTGATTTCAGCATCTCAATCTCGTAATAGGGGATCTGTAAAGAGAGGAAAATAAATCCATCCTCATGCTTCATAATCGGAAATTACCTTGGGTTTGGTTGCCCTGTCTGCCTATCACACCCTCCCCGCAGCAGCGTGTAGGCTCCCAGCAGGCAGAGGTACCAGCGGTGCCTGTAACGGCGCTGCCAGGTAGCAGAGGCTCAACAATAGGTGGAATGTCTAAATAAGAATCAGACATGATCCCTGCCCTCAAGGAACCTACAAGTTAGGTGCTAACTTAAAACATACAAAAAGTAGGCAGTAATACTAAGCAGAACATGCAAAAAAAAACTGGTGCTCTAGTGCTGAGAGGGAGTCGACACTTTAGATTAGGGTGAAAGGTCAACCTGAGCTGGGAGTTGATGAACAGCCCGAATTTAGACACTCAGAGAGGTGGGGACCACCTGACTCGCATGGGCAAGGGAGAAAGGCCAGACAGAAGAGACCACTGAGCTGGGAGCACAGGGCCTGGCTGCGGGCAGACCTCGAAGGGTCTAGAATGTTGAGATGTAGACGTAGTCTTTAGCCCATAAGCAATAAAGAAACAATGAAGGTTTCTAGGCACACACTGGCACGATTCACTTTAGGAAAATTAATCTGGGTGTGTACAAGACGGAAAGGAAAAAAGTAACCACACAGGAAAGCAGAGAGCAGATTGGTAGACAGCTTAGAGAATGGAAAGCTCCATGGACATGCATCGCGACTCATCACCTAAGACCTTGCCAAGCGATCTACGATGTAAATACAAGTAAGAGTCTTAAACACTGAAAACTGATGAAGATCCTGCTTTTAATGGGCCATCTTGTCCATTCTAGTCATTAAATCAAAGGGAAATTAACACAAAACAGATATTCAAATAATTTAGTAATTCTAAAAGCAAAGTAAAGCACAGCTTATACAGAATTTAGGGATGTCTCACTTTTGGAAAAGAGAAAATTTGAAAACTGTGATTTCAAATTACAAATCAAGAGACTTAAGCCTAATGAACAAAGCTGGCATTTCAACCAGACTTAAGAGTCTTGGTCCACTTGGCTGGCATACTACTTAGTACCCTGGAAAAAGCAAATCTGAACTAGAAATGGCTTTTAGGAAAAAAAGAAAAAAAAAAAAAAGGCAAAACCATACCTGGACAACTTGATAACCAAGTAAGTACAGATGTCTTTGTTTAGTAGCTTCCTTTCCCAGTAAGTGTTTGCTATTCAAACAAAATCTTTTTGGACCATCAATGCACAGTGCTACCCTAAAAAACCAGAGGGGAGAGGGAAACTTAATTTTTAAAACAATCCAAAGTATTTATATGGTTTTAGCTGCCAGAGTTTATTTGGGATTTGGCTATTCCTTCGTGCCAATATTATTTTCAAATGAATCATGACTGTTACCCATTAATCTGTTGAAAAAGCACTCAACTTAATTAAATTAAGGTTCACAAGATATTACACGGAATTTCCAAAACTGGTATGCCATAGTGTTTTAATTTTCAGAACCATGTCTACTTTTTTTGCTTTCTTAAGAAAACAATCCCTGTGTATTACCCTCAATGAGTCTTATAACATATAAACCACAACAGTTTTCTTTACCTTTTATGTATATCTTCATCAACTGTAAATGGTAATACAAATCCGTCTTCATCTAATTTAATTTCAACATCTGGTAAGAGAAGAAAGGGAAAATCCTTCGTGTGATACCCTCACAAACACTAGCTTCCTTTTCTCCTTGTTGTTTGGATCTCGTCCACACTGCGTTTATCAACTGGGCAAAAGGCTGCAAAGTAATGACCACACCAGACAATGGTGAGAATTCTAATTTAATCAGAGCTTTGCCCAACCAAGTCAGCTTTAAACTAAGAGGGCCTCCACTGCACTAAAACAAGGAGGGGGCCCTCAAGGTATCTGGGGCGCGATGTGACTCACACACACTTTTACTCTCCTTATAACAACTGGTGGGAATAGTGAAGAAAATCCTTTGAGTAAAGTCAGACACCTGCGCAACTGGCACCTTGCACCCCTGGGGCTCCAGTGCCCAGGGAAGGTGAAGCAGCCAGCAGCCCAACACGCGGGCCCCGGGCGCCGGCAGCCTCCCCCTTCCCTCCTTGCCAAAGGAGCCCATAAAGGAGGGGAGCGAGATGGGACCACCTGAAGCCTAGAAGCACTGTCCTCCCTGAGCTCGCTGTCCTTTACTCATCGATCTGAAAGGAGAAGGACTTTGTGGTCAGCGCCGTCCGCAGTGATGCAAATGCTTAGACCTGCTACTGAGCACTTCGAGTGCGGCTAGTGCGACTGCGGACTTGAAATGGGAATTTTCAAAATTGGAATTAATTTAAATTTAAGTAGCTACTGGTATGTGTGGCTATTACATTGCACAGCACTGGCCAAGAGGATGAGAGCAGCTAACAATTACTGAGCACTTACTGTCTCCCAGGTATTAGTCTGAGTCACCTCATTTTGTCCTTACACAAGTCTTTGAGGTCACTACTCCTCTTACTCTCATCTTGCAGATGAGGACAAGCAAATGCATGCCCCGCAAGGATGCCCAAAGGCATTCGGCTACTATGTGGCTAACGTGGAGTCCTGACTCTTCAGCCCTACCGCCCACCTCTGTTCCAATTTGCCTTCAGGGAAGGGCCAACTTCATTTTGTTTCCAGACCTTTGGTGGCTACTAAGCCCCACGTGTTCCATCAGAGGACAGCACGCTGAGGTTTAGTTAACAACAACAAAACTCCCTACTACTTACCTATCGTGTAACAATAGGGTGTTAACACTTTTGAAGCAAAATACAATCTTGCTCCTAAAAGGTCAATCAGTCCAATCATCACAGATTTATAAAGCTGAAAATCCATGGGGGTCTCCAGGGAAGAGCACGGAGTAAGAAATGATTTCACTTGGTATTTAGGAAGAAGTTTTGGACCCTAAAAATGTATGTGCAAACACGAGAAAGAAAAATAAGATACAAAATCAGAGAATAAAATGAAGGTTGCCTGAGTATAAAAGTCTGATCCAATATTACTTTATAGGCAAGATGCTTCTCCAGGACTTAGGACAAATACCTTTCTCAAAATGACAATGCCAAATATTCTTGTTATAGTTCAAGCCCAATAGTCCAAAATATCTTTTAAATGTGTTTTAAATGTAGCCAATGGTGAAAGAAAGAAAGAAAGAGAAGAAAGAAAGAAAGAGAAGAAAGAAAGAAAGAAAGAAAGGAAGGAAGGAAGGAAGGAAGGAAGGAAGGAAGGAAGGAAGGAAGCAAGCTCAAGAAACATCTTTGGAACTCTCAGAATTGCTTTAAGGGCCTTGAGGAAACCCAGCTGAAGTTTTTAATAGTGGGAATTGTGATAAAGCTGACATTTCAATTTAGAAAGAAAAGGACAGCTATGTAATAATGGTGCTAGCAATTGGTTATCCATCTGGAAAAGAACTAAGTTAGAGTTCTGCCACACATTACAGACTATAATCTATTTCAAGTAGATTAAAGATCTAAATATAGTATGGAAAATAATATTTTTTAAATTTAGTAAAATATTTATATTACCTTAGGAGTCATAAAATATTCCTAAACAATATAGGAAACCCAGCAGCCATAAATAAATGAATTTGACTACAGAAAACTTAAAAATTTCTGTATAGCAAAAAGGCATCATAAACAATATTAAATTAAAACTAAAAAAATTTAAAACCACAAACCAGGAAGAAATACGTACAACGTACATAACAGTTAATATGTTTCACAATGTGTTCCAGGACAAAAAACAAACACAAAAGAGAAAGACAAACAACCCTATAGAAATAGGAATTAAGGTGTAACAAGGTAATTCATAGCAAATGTAAATGACCAGTAAACATTTGAAAATATGCTCAACTTCATTAACGCTCGTTAAAGTGCGACTGAAGCATGTGACATGACATTTCACTGAGTCGAATGACAAAATTAAAGGGACTAAGAACACACTGCAACAGAAATGGGGAGACGTGGTCACCTTCATTCACTGCTGGTGAAATATGACATCTACAACTATACGGGAAAAAAAAATCTGTCTGTCAGTCTCTATTGAAAATTAATCAAGTAATCCCACATTCAGGAATCTAGTCTTTAGATTAAAACAACAAAAAGGTTCCAGTATGAAAGGATATGTAAGTATGTTTATGACAGCATGGCTGATCAAGACAAACGTTGGACAAAGCCTGAAAATCCATCAATGGTGGGACAGTACAATAAATACCATGAAATATCAGACCATTCTTTAAAAGTATATATTTGATCTTTATCTATTACCCCTGAGGAATGTCCATGATACACTGGGAATAAAAGCAAATTGTAGTTTGAATAGTCCCATTCCATGAAAAGAGAGAAACTAGATGGTGTTTATGAGCTACTCATAAACATGGTTCAGTCAAGTATGGAGAACAGGCAGGAATGAGCAAGTCCGGAGGTACCATTTCTGATCCTAAACAACGTGCCTGATTAAGTTAGGAGAATGAATCCTTAGAAAGCTTTATACAAAGCTTGAACTCCATGTAAACTGAATTCTATCATGTAAGAGTGAAACTTCTGCTTGGTTTAAGAACATACTCAGGAATGGTTCAGGATTTGTTCAGTGCATAAATTCACACTTCTATATCCAACAGCCATGGGGAATGCTAAAACCCTTTAAAATCCCTAGAGTAAGTCTAGGAGCACTAAGACTCATAAGCCTGCCACACTTGATAAAACCTTCTAAGAATCTTACACCGTAGGAAGTGGCTCTTTCAAGGACAAGAACACAGGAATAGGGTCAATTTATTAGAGAAAAGGCTATCTCGTGGCAACTACTCCAAGTGAATGAAAATTCTGCTTTCTAATGAGGTTACTGAGAAAGCTCAAAAGAGAAGGAACTTAAAAGATTCGGGAGCGGGGGAGGTGTTGGAGAGGAAGAAGGAGGCAAAAGAATACCATCCCTGTAGGGAAATAAAGCAAGGCAGCTCATGCTTTTACCTTATAGAACGGGCATTCCAGAATCGCGGTTAAGAAAAGTTGGGTCAGTTGTGCTAGGCTCAGTCTGTCCAAATAGGACTCTTCACCTGAAATACAAAGCATCCCAGTCATAGATAGGTTTGAACTTTGGTGTGTGTAATAAGAGAAAAGAATATCCAGAATGCACACTAATGAATTCACGCCAGTAAGATACTTTTAAATGACACTAGGAAAAGAACTTGTTAGAATTAATTATACCTTCTTGCCTCCCATCTCAATGAAATCTCATTTTGGCTTCCAAGAACGCATGCTCCTAACTAGAGAATACAATTAAACGTGACAAATGTATGTTAGTAGAATTTGTGGGAATTTCCTTTACCTACGGAGATCTAGATTCTGGCATATTTGGGTGGCTTCGAATTAAGATGAACATCTTCTCAAAAAGAAGGAGTGATACAGTTGTTCTCATCAAAGATGCTAACATGTAATTGTGACACTGCCACAGGCGTCACCAGATCCCTGCAAGAAGACTCAGTTTCTCAGCTGGGGCAGCAGAGTCTGTTTACCCGAAACTGTTTTCTCTCTCCATGCAATGTTCTAGCATTCTTTAATTCTGTGTTTATATTAGCATCCGCAGCTTCAGATTTCTTCGTTAGATTGTTATGGAAGAAAAAATAAAGGCAAAGCACTGCTCAATACAAAAGGTACATATGTGACTTGAAAACATCGCAAGTTCAAACGCTAAGTTTTCTACTCTCAGAAGTAATAACCAACTCACCTTGCACCTGCTGAAGAAAATACGGGCTGAATATTCTGGCCATAAAGTTGACCGGATGGCATTCAATAAGTGAACATGAATGGAGAAGTTTCAATAGTGTTTTGGGTGGAAAATAATTGAAACGAGTTAACAGTATGTTTTCTAGCTTCCTAAATAAAGCAGAGGCATTTGGTGGCAAATAATTGAGTTTTCCAAATGGTTCAATTAACTCAGCAGTTTGATTAGGTGAAAATTTTTCTGACTGACAAACAAAAGTTTCTGCCACTGCATCGAGGATGGGTTTTGAAAAAATCAGCTTTCTACTGCAATACTCCATGACTTTGCTGACAACCTCGGGATCCAGAGTGAGACAGAGTGAAGCGACATGTTGCTCCAGGGCTTTTGTAAAAAATCTGTCATTGTGCCCAAAGTAGATGAATGCCTCTAAGACTTCTCTGAGCTCTTCACTAGTGAAATGAGGGATATGCCTCACAACATATTTACCCAATTTTATAACCAGCGGAAGTGCCTGAGTTTGATCAAGGACCACCAGGGCAGTGAGCATTTGGCTCAGCAACTTAGGACTCAGGTTGGAAACTACTGACAGAGAACAGTTATTCATCTTATTTAAAAACGTCTGGTGTTGGTCAACTTTTTCAGGACATGCCTGAAGTATTCTGTAAAGGGTCACAATATCCTCGGGGGTAAATTCTTCCAAATTTTCACCTTGCAGTTGATATATAATCAGGTCTAGTGTCGAACAACCTGGACCTTGCAGTTTAATCAGACTTTCCCCCAGGATACAAAGACTGTGAATGTCCAGGCTACCCCTTTCGAGACGATGCTGGCACTCTGCCAGGAGGTTCAGCAGCAAGCGACTTTGGGGATCCACATACAACAGGGTCAGGGCTTGCAAAGCAGTCACCAAACCTGTGTTTGACAGATTTGAGGGGTCCTGTGCAAACTGATTACACAAAGCTTGAAAGGCGCTATTTTCCAGTATTTCTTTTGGCAACCTTTGATCATCATCTTTTTTTTCCATTTCACAAATCCGATGTAAGGCTCCTGCTGCCATAGTATCAGGCAAAGTCTGCAGTGTGCTTATAAAATGTAAGACTTCTTTCGATGAAGTGAAGCTGTTTAGTCTCCTGTAAAATATCTGTTCATCCACATTTGTAACACTGTGTTCAGACCTGTCCCAAGCGTGTACTTCAGAGGACACTGGCTCACCAACTGGATGAAGGTCATTTCCATTTTCTGAATGGAACTTTTTAGAATGGGCATGATGGAACCTGACCCTAACAGGCTCAAGTTGCAGTGACCAGAACCATGGACACAGATGCTCCTTGACTGTCTTGTGAACACAATTTACACGCTGAGTTTTCAGACCAGCCAGAGCTCCATGTATCCGAAAATCCGATAAATGACAAAGGTTCCTCCGCAAGGTAATTAAAGCCATGCCACCAGACTCTCAACTCCTCTTGATTTATAACTACGTTAAAAGAATAAAAAAACACGGTCAAATATATTAGAACACAGTTTATTCAACATCAAGGCTTATGGAACTAAGGATGAGTACCCCAAAAGGAATGATTCCCACTAAACATTTCCCACTCAAACAGAAGTACCAGAAGAGCAGCGTCTCTGCACCCTAGAGCTTAGAACACCGGCTGGATCTCGTAATAATCGCTCTCATTTGCCAGGCAATGCTGTACTTAATTCTCCCAACAACACAACGAATTAACTACTTCGATGTCATTTTAGAAACGAGGAAACTGAAGTACAAAGATGTCACGTGGTCCAGTTTACACAGCTATTAAGGGACAGAGCTAGGCTTCAACTCAGGTAGTCTGGATCCTAAGTACGCCTCCTATGTGTTGGTTGATGGAAGGAATTGCGTTTGGTTCAACTTCCCCAAAAAAGGCAACGGATAAAGTGGCAATTCGGATAGGTCAAAGCAAGGGTGAAAAAAGCGCTTAAAGGGCCTCTGAGGTTGGTTTCCCCTCAGAGTTAGGATCTTGTTCCAGGACCGAGGAACAAGAAGGTCTAGCTTGGCAGATGGGGAAAAAAAAATGCCAGTAGAATAAAAAAAGTAAAACGCTGGTCAACGACGGGGTAAGGTGGGCGGCGCGCCCACACCTGAACACCCCCGCTGTGGAACCTGGGAACACGAGTGCGCGGGACGGGGAGGATGGGGGACCACGGGGACCGCGCCGTCCCTGGAGGGAAAGGACCCCACGGGCCGGGCGCACCCCCAAACCGGCGCCCTGGAAGGGCGGGAGCGGCGCCCGAAGAGCGGGGCGAGCCAGGGAGCGCGGGCGCCTTAGCGAAGCCGCGGGCCACGCACGCCGGACCGGAACAACCGAGTCCAAACCCGGCGTGGACACCTACCGGACTCGGCGCGCCGGGTGACCCAGCAAACCCTGAACGTACCGCAACCTCGTGGGCCTCCGTACGCGCGCGCCGCGCCGGGGCCCAGCGCTTCGGCGCCTGCGCCTGGAGGGGAGCCGCCCCACGCCCGGCGCGCCGTGATTGGCCCAGCTCCTTTCCCGAGCTTCCTATTGGTCTCGGGCGCCGACTGTGTGCGCAGGCGCGGGAGCAGGGGTCGCCGTACCTGCGCTTCCCCCAGCGTCCCAGGCGGACGCCCGCAGGTGAGGGCGCGGCGGCCGCAGCTTCCAGATATCGGCGCCCGCCCAGCACGGGCCCGAGGGGGGCGGCTCGGGGTCGGCGAGGGCACCGGCCTCCGCGCCCCCGCGTCCCTCCCCCGGCCGGGCTGGGCGCGCGCGGGTGGGTCAGGACCCCGGCCCCTCGGGGCTGCGGGGATCGCGCGCGGAGGGCGGGCTGCACCGGGGACTCGGCCTTGAGGCCTCCCCACTGCCTCTGGGAGCGGGTCCCCGGCGGCGCCGCGGCGTTTGCACAGCGGAGCCGGTCCCGCAGGTCCCTGTGGACCCTTCCTCTGTCGGCGTCTTGTTCGGAACACTTTTCTAGACGGGGTCAAAGGGCACATTCGGGCGCAGGGTCAGGCGAGGGTGTCCGGACGGGGCGCCGGAGAGTCAGGAATGTTGGGAGCGAGGACCCGCCCGGACGCGGGCTCCTGCTCCGCTGTTTGTCCGCCGGACCTTGCCCTGCGGGTGCCGGCGAGCCGCCCCCGAGAAATGCGGGGTGCAGTAGCGGCTCCACGAGGTCGTTATGGGGCTGAGGGCCTCATGCTCTGAAGCTCCTAGGACCGTGCGTGGCTCCTGGGAAGGGCTCCGGGTCCTTAGCTTTGATAATACGCGGTGCCGTTTCCATCAACCGTTGTTTTCGTCGGGTGGCTGTGGTCATCGTCCCCGCTCTGAAGGTGCGGGAGCTGAGCCACCGGTCAGTTGAGAAGCTGGTCTAAAGTTCTGCTCTTGTGAGTGATCCATCGTGGCTGGATTCAAGCCCCAGTAGTCTGGCCCCAGAATGTGATTTGTGAGCCGCGGAATTCGAGCTTCATACCTTGTATCCTCCTTGGTTTAATGAATTCTCTCTCTTCAACCTTTAGAATTAATGCTAACAGACAAACTTAGAAGCATATTTCGTATTATGTGTGCATATTGTTGAAGTTATTTTAAGTTAAGAGAATTCAAACCTGCAGGTTGATTACCGCTTCATTAGAAAGAAAATCCCTTTTTCCCTTTTCTGTTTTCCAGTGTAACTGTTACAGCTGTAGCAGCAGATGCTTTGAGGTGATGAAAAGGTTTTTGTTACTCTATGCTTCGCAGCGAGGACAGGCACAGGCCATAGCCGAAGACATAAGTGAAAAAGCAGTTGCATATGGATTTTCTGCAGATCTTCACTGTATAAGTGAGTCTCACAAGGTAAGTCATGATTTTTACGGTGTTTCATACTTTGAAGTATTCTGGTTGGGAAGCGACGTTAAACAACAAAGTGGGACGCCGAATGCCACCATGATCCTTTTTTTCTTTTAACACTTAGAGATTTATTTTATGAACTGTGTTGCAAGATTCCTGCCAGTTTTTTTCTACGTGTGTGTGTGTGTTTTTTTTGAATTAAACTACATAGTCTTAAAAACTAAGACGAGTAACTACTCTCAACTGTAGATGGAAATAGTAGTATTCGCCTTGTTTTTCTCACGGGGTGCCTGGGAACAAATGAGGTCTGCGTGTTCACAGGAACATGGGAGCTTTCCACCTCATGAATCCCGCTGCCCCGTTTGTAACTTCCCTGAAATTCATGCCAGAGTTCCTCCAGGTGAAGAACCATTGAATTCTTTTGTGAAATAGAATTTAAAGTGGAGGTGGAAGGATCTTCAGAAGACTTGGGACTGCTTGTTTTTATCACGTTCAGTCGCTGCAGAAGTTCCCACCTTAGGATACATGAGATCGTAACAGATCTGTGCCCAGACTAACTGGTTTGATTGAGACCCTCAGATTATAGTTTCATACAATTCAGGCCCTAGCAACGAGCAGGGGCTCCTCCCTAATACCACACAGTGATGTGCCGGCCACTAAGCCCTTGAATTCAGCTCAGTACTTGAAAACCCACCCCTGCAGTGCACTCTCACTCAAGTTCACAACCTCCTCTGGTCTTTCCCGCATCTCTAGTTGTAAAGACTAGCCTGTCAGCAGCAGAGGTGAATTATAAACTCAGTGCATAGCAGGGAAACCATCAAGTTCCTTGATGCAGCAGGGCTAGGGTGGCCCCAATGGAGTCATTTACCCAGCAGGGAGGGTCCTGGGGGACACCAGCAATCGCAGGCTCCATGATTCTACAGCACCTTCAAAGTGAATTCACATTGCTGCTGCCACAGGGTGGAGTACAGTCCGAATCTGTTACTACAAACAAAGTCATTAGCATCATATAACCAGCCCTGGTTTGACCCCCTCACCAGTGACCCCAGTGGGGTCAGCAGCTATTTGAAAGTTAGGTGAGTAGTGAATTTTTTGGCTGCCACCTTAGTCATGTTGTTTGCTCTTCCCAGCTGAGTGATTTCTCCAATTGTTCCTGATCCAAGTTTAAATTGATAGCTCTCTGCTTCCTAGATCACGGTAGTCTTTTTCAAAGTAAAGTGACTTTAAACTGCATAGAGTTGTGTTGTGTCCTATAAGCCCGGTAAAACGTTAGCTCAAGTCTTTGCCTGTTACATCAGCATGAAAAATAAAGTGATGAGTTCCTTTGTGCCACGTTAGATGATACCCTTGAGGAGCAGAACTCATGGAGTCGAAACGAATAGAGATAGGGAAGTGCTTTATTGGAAATACTTCGATTTAGTTGAGAATTAGAATAAGGAAACTTGGTTTGTAAGGCTCGGAAACACTGATGACCTCAGTTTACCACTGACCGTATTCTCGGCTCTCTGGAACCCTGAGGGAGTCGGGCCCTTCCTGACAGCCAGGTCTCCTGATTTCTGAGGAGTAACACTTTCTTTGCCAACTTTAAAATGCTCTGTGTACCTCTCTGCCATTATGCGATCCAGACAACAAGACGGAAAATTAACCTGATTACTTTGCTGATGTGTTAAGTCAAAAATACATACAACAATAGCTCTCTGACATGACACCCTTATTTTATAGTATGATCTGAAAACTGAAAGAGCGCCTCTTGTGGTGGTGGTTTCTACCACGGGCAACGGAGACCCGCCAGACACAGCCCGCAAGTTTGTTAAAGCCATACAGGACAAGGCGCTGCCGAGTGACTTCTTGGCTCACCTGTGGTATGGATTACTAGGTGTGGACTGTATTTTGTGCACTTACTGTACTGTTGCTGCTGGATTTAACTCTAGTATCTAAATGTATCTTTCAAAGCCGTGGTGTGTGATTGCCTGGGTTTTGTCCTTTTTGGGTTTTTGTATAAATACTTTATGTATGTATAATATTTGAATGTAAATAAGGTGCTGTTTCCCCAGTCTTCACCCCGCTGCAGCTCCTCTGCAGAGCCCCTGAGTAGCACCTTAACCCCGGGCACACACCAGATTCAACCAGGAAATATTTTCACGATGTTAGTGGCCAGGCCCCACCCTAAACCTGCCAGAACAGAATCCCTGAAGGAGCGACCTGGCATGCTGGTGGTTTTTTTGTCGTTGTTGTTGTTTTTTTAAAGCTCTCAGGTGGATCTGATGGTTTCCCTAGGTTAAGACCCATTCCCCTAGGATGTGGTTCTCAAGCCTGGCCATGCACTGGGATCCGCTGGGGGAGTTTTCCTTCCAATTCCATTATTTTGAGCCCCCCTCCAGTGATTCTGACTTAATTGTTCTGAGGTAGGGTCCTGGTATCAGTATTTTTAAAGCTCCCAGGTGACTCTAATATGTATCCCAGCTTAAGAAGCACTGGCCTAGGGCTCTGTGAAGTATAGGTTTAAAATGTTAAAGGATCAGAAGTGCCAGCTCAGCAAGATAGGGCACCGGAGAGGGAATTCAGGGTCCATTTGCCTGGCTTGTGATCTGTATTCACCTTTGAGAACTATTTTGGGGAAGATATCTAGGAAGGATGGAATGTGCTATGATAAATAATTGGTTAGAGATTTGAGGTTGTGACCCTGGCCAAGATCTGTCATGTAATGTATTCAAGAGAGCATTTTAGAGTGTTCACATCTTTTTAATTTGTTTTTTTGCAGTTTCTTTATTTTCAAGAGTGAACATGTACGTATTGCTTTAAAAATTCCTCAAAAAATTATTTAAAAGGAAACACTGAAGCTTATCCAACCGTTTTAGTCAGTCTTAGGCCCATATATGGACCCACCAATTGCTCACCTCATTCTTGTAGGAAAAATCCAGGAAGACAGTTAAACAACTAAGAAATTTAAGCTTTTAATTTTAAATTTTCAACTAAGTATGAAAATATTAGTCCATTTCTTACCAGGAAACATAGAAGCAATTCTTAATTTATCCAACACAGAAACAGAGCAAATAAATGGTTGTTTGTGTTTCAGATGTAACCTCTTCATGTTCTAGATTAGGAGTCAGTAAATGGTAAAGGACAAGATAGTAAATATTTTAGGCTTTGCAGGCCACTGGTCTCTATACCATCTACTTATCTCTGTTGTTGTCGCTTGAACCTGCCATAGCAAGGTGTGAACCAGTGGACCTGGCTGTGTTCCAATAAAACTTTATTTACAAAGACAGTGGGTGGTAATTGGCTCACAATTGGCTATACTTTGCAGACCCTGCAGTAGATTGGAAAAGTCTGCAAATACAGATATTACCTGTTTTTAATCCTTGTTTATAGATTGCCATATTTTTACACAGATTCATGGAAACAAAAATGTGAGATCTATTTCTGTTAACAGTGGGCCTAAGTATTTATTTGTTTCTATTTGTATACTTAGTATTTTTCAAGGAAAAAATAAGAAAATGTGAAGCTATACATTATTTCCTGTTCCATCAACAACAGCATGGAGTGGTATTGTTTTAAACGTTTTGTTTCTCTCTTCTGTATGTGGTTAAATTTAAACCTTATTGCATACTGATAACCTATTTGGGCTCTTTAGGTCTGGGTGATTCAGAATACACGTACTTCTGTAATGGGGGGAAGATAATTGATAAACGATTTCAAGAGCTTGGTGCCCAGCGTTTCTATGACACTGGCCACGCGGATGACTGTGTAGGGTAAGAGCAACGTATTTTCTGTCACTTCCAGTAAACCTTGTTTGTACATTTGTACATGATGAAAGTTAGTGAGTTTATAAAAGGGGTTCACTTTTGATCTAGCACTAAACTTCGATGTTGAAAGTCTTATTTTAGTTTTGTTAGCTGTCTTTAATTCTAGCACCAAAGAAGACCATCCAGAATTTCACTTATCTATTTTGCTGATTTTTTTTTTAATGTGCCTTATCCATCTCAGTATCTGTTAATGGAAGAAACTAGGAAAGGTTCCCCAGTACAGTTACCTTAGTCTTAAAAGTGTGTAGGTGTTTGCAAAAAGTCAGCATTTTCTTTAGGCACTTGGGTAGCGTGTGCCCACGGGAGCGACTGGACTCGGGACCTCCCACGTGGAGGGTGCCCAGCGGCCAGGAGTTACGGTTGGAGGAGGCGGGTCAGAGGCCTTCCCGGCACACTGGCTCCTCCGTGTTCTTCCTCCTGTTGGCCACTTGCCACCATGCCAACCGGAAATATAATTTCTATTTCATTAATTTTTTTCTTGTTTTTACAATTCAGCATTTCACTCTATGTGCCACCTTTCAAATGTTCTTAATGTCTTAATTCAGAAACCTTACAGGTACTGTGCTACAACTTATGCTGTCATTTATCCTTGAACTGCTTTAGCCAGAAAACAGCACACACACGCCTTTGATTTTTTTTCTACTAGGCAAATCTCACCCACCAGATCTGTGTTTATGCATCATGACAAGTTCAGCAAAGGTCGTGCTTTTCTACGTATATCACCTTGCACGGGCGTGTTGGAGACACTTCTGTTTCCCCATAACTCAGCCTTTGAGTCCACTACATCCGTCGTTTTCTGCAGCTGTGATACTGTGGGTTTGTTCCATCTTCCGAGGGCACACGTCCTTTCTGGTAACAAAGCTCTATCACATTTCCTTGCGCGTTATCTTTTAGTTTTGTCCCTTTGTATTGGGCTTCCCCCCAACCCCGAACCTTGTTGGCATTAAATGTTTATTGTCCTGTATGAGCTGTTTAATTGCTAAACCCCCATAAATCCATTAGTCCTATTGCTCAGTTCATTTTTTACTTCAGAGGTTTTCGATTTCCCTGTTCATCTATTGGATTGAGCATTAAAATTCTTTTTTTTAACATCTTTCTTGGAGTATAATTGCTTTACAATGGTGTGTTAGTTTCTGCTTTATAACAAAGTGAATCAGTTATACATATACATATGTTCCCATATCTCTTCCCTCTTGCATCTCCCTCCCTCCCACCCTCCCTATCCCACCCCTCTAGGTGATCACAAAGCACAGAGCTGATTTCCCTCTGCTATGCGGTTGCTTCCCACTAGCTAGCTGTTTTACGTTTGGTAGTGTATATATGTCCATGCCACTCTCTCACTTTGTCACATCTTACCCTTCCCCCTCCCCATATCCTCAAGTCCATTCTCTAGTAGGTCTGCGTCTTTATTCCCATCTTGCCACTAGGTTCTTCATGACCTTTTTTTTTTCCCTTAGATTCCATATATATGTGTTAGCATACTGTGTTTTTCTCTTTCTGACTTACTTCACTCTGTATGACAGACTCTATAACTCCATCCACCTCACTACAAATAACTCAATTTTGTTTCTTTTTATGGCTGAGTAATATTCCATTGTATATATGTGCCACATCTTCTTTATCCATTCATCCGATGATGGACACTTAGGTTGCTTCCATGTCCTGGCTATTGTAAATAGAGCTGCAATGAACATTTTGGTACATGACTCTTTTTGAATTATGGTTTTCTCAGGGTATATGCCCAGTAGTGGGATTGCTGGGTAGTATGGTAGTTCTATTTTTAGTTTTTTAAGGAACCTCCATACTGTTCTCCATAGTGGCTGTATCAATTTACATTCCCACCAACAGTGCAAGAGGGTTCCCTTTTCTCCACACCCTCTCCAGCATTTATTGTTTGTAGATTTTTTGATGATGGCCATTCTGACCAGTGTGAGATGATACCTCATTGTAGTTTTGATATGCATTTCTCTAATGATTAATGATGTTGAGCATTCTTTCATGTGTTTGTTGGCAATCTGTATATCTTCTTTGGAGAAATGTCTGTTTAGGTCTTCTGCCCATTTTTGGATTGGGTTGTTTGTTTTTTTGTTATTGAGCTGCATGAGCTGCTTGTAAATTTTGGAGATTAATCCTTTGTCAGTTGCGTCATTTGCAAATCTTTTCTCCCATTCTGAGGGTTGTCTTTTCGTCTTGTTAATGTTTTCCTTTGCTATGCAAAAGCTTTTAATTTTCATTAGGTCCCATTTGTTTATTTTTGTTTTTATTTCCATTTCTCTAGGAGGTGGGTCAAAAAGGATCATGCTGTGATTTATGTCATAGAGTGTTCTGTTATGTTTTCCTCTAAGAGTTTATAGTGTCTGGTCTTACTTTTAGGTCTTTAATCCATTTTGAGTTTATTTTTGTGTATGGTGTTAGGGAGTGTTCTAATTTCATTCTTTTACATGTAGCTGTCCAGTTTTCCAGCACCACTTATTGAAGAGGCTGTCTTTTCTCCACTGTATATCCTTGCCTCCTTTATCAAAGATAAGGTGACCATATGTGCGTGGGTTTATCTCTGGGCTTTCTATCCTGTTCCATTGATCTATGTTTCTGTTTTTGTGCCAGTACCATACTGTCTTGATTACTGTAGCTTTGTAATATAGTCTGAAGTCAGGGAGCCTGATTCCTCCAGCTCCATTTTTCGTTCTCAAGATTGCTTTGGCTATTCGGGGTCTTTTGTGTCTCCATACAAATTGTGAAATTTTTTGTTCTAGTTCTGTGAAAAATGCCTGTGGTAGTTTGATAGGAATTGCATTGAATCTGTAGATTGCTTTGGGTAGTAGAGTCATTTTCACAATGTTGATTCTTTCAATCCAAGAACATGGTATATCTCTCCATCTATTTGTATCATCTTTCATTTGTTTCATCAGTGTCCTATAATTTTCTGCATACAGGTCTTTTGTCTCCTTAGGTAGGTTTATTCCTAGATATTTTATTCTTTCTGTTGCAATGGTAAATGGGAGTGTTTTCTTAATTTCACTTTCATGTTTTTCATCATTAGTGTATAGGAATGCAAGAGATTTCTGTGCATTAATTTTGTATCCTGCTACTTTACCAAATTCATTGATTAGCTGTAGTAGTTTTCTGGTAGCATCTTTAGGATTCTCTGTGTAGAGTATCATGTCATCCGCAAACAGTGACAGCTTTACTTCTTCTTTTCCGATTTGGATTCCTTTTATTTCTTTTTCTTCTCTGATTGCTGTGGCTAACACTTCCAAAACTATATTGAATAATAGTGGTGAGAGTGGGCAACCTTGTCTTGTTCCTGATCTTAGTGGAAATGGTTTCAGTTTTTCACCATTGAGGACAATGTTGGCTGTGGGTTTGTCATATATGGCCTTTATTATGTTGAGGAAAGTTCCCTCTATGCCTACTTTCTCCAGGGCTTTTATCATAAATGGGTGTTGAATTTTGTCAGAAGCTTTTTCTGCATCTATTGAGATGATCATATGGTTTTTCTCCTTCAGTTTGTTAATATGATGTATCACATTGATTGATTTGCGTATGTTGAAGAATCCTTGCGTTCCTGGGATAAACCCCACTTGATCATGGTGTATGATCCTCTTAATGTGCTGTTGGATTCTGTTTCCTAGTATTTTGTTGAGGATTTTTGCATCTATGTTCATCAGTGATATTGGCCTGTAGTTTTCTTTCTTTGTGACATCTTTGTCTGGTTTTGGTATCAGGGTGATGGTGGCCTCGTAGAATGAGTTGGGGAGTGTTCCTCCCTCTGCAATATTTTGGAAGAGTTTGAGAAGGATAGGGGTTAGCTCTTCTCTAAATGTTTGATAGAATTCGCCTGTGAAGCCATCTGGTCCTGGGCTTTTGTTTGTTGGAAGAGTTTTAATCACAGTTTCAATTTCAGTGCTTTTGATTGGTCTGTTCATATTTTCTATTTCTTCCTGGTTCAGTCTCGGCAGTTTGTGCAGTTCTAAGAATTTGTCCATTTCTTCCAGGTTGTCCATTTTATTGGCATAGAGTTGCTTGTAGTAATCTCTCATGATCGTTTGTATTTCTGCAGTGTCAGTTGTTACTTCTCCTTTTTCATTTCTAATTCTATTGATTTGAGTCTTCTCCCTTTTTTTCTTGATGAATCTGGCTAATGGTTTATCAATTTTGTTTATCTTCTCAAAGAACCAGCTTTTAGTTGTATTGATCTTTACTATCGTTTCCTTCATTTATTTTTCATTTATTTCTGATCTGGTCTTTATGATTTCTTCCCTTCTGCTAACTTTGGGGTTTTTTTGTTCTTCTTTCTCTAATTGCTTTAGGTGCAAGGGAGAAAAAATATAAAGGAAGAAAGAAAGAGGATAAGATAAAATAAAGTAAAATAAAGTAAGAAAAATAACATAAAGTTATTAAAATAAAAAATAATTATTAAGAAAAAAAATTTTTTAAGTAAAAAAAAACAAATGACGGACAGAACCCTAGGACAAATGGTGAAAGCAAAGCTATACAGACAAAATCTCACACAGAAGCATACACATACACACTCACAAAAAGAGGAAAAGGGGAAAAAATAATATATCTTGCTCCCAAAGTCCACCTCCTCAATTTGGGATGATTCGTTGTCTATTCAGGTATTCCACAGATGCAGGTACGTCACTTTGTAGAGATTTAATCCGCTGCTTCTGAGGCTGCTGGGAGAGATTTCCCTTTCTCTTCTTTGTTCGCACAGCCCCCGGGGTTCAGCTCTGGATCTGGACCCGCCTCTGCGTGTAGGTCGTCTGAGGGCGTCTGTTCTTCACCCAGACAGGACGGGGTTAAAGGAGCAGCAGATTCGGGGGCTCTGGCTCACTCAGGCCGGGGGGAGGGAGCGGTACGGGGGAGGCGGGGCACGCCTGCGGCGTCAGAGGCGTCGTGACGTTGCACCAGCCCGAGGCGCGCCGTGCGTTCTCCCGGGGAAGTTGTCCCTGGATCATAGGACCCTGGCAGTGGTGGGTTGCACCGGCTCCCGGGAGGGGCGGTGTGGAGAGTGACCTGTGCTCGCACACAGGCTTCTTGGTGGCGGCAGCAGCAGCCTTAGCGTCTCATGCCCGTCTCTGGGGTCTGCGCTGATAGCCGCGGCTCGCGCCCGTCTCTGGAGCTCATTTAGGCGACGCTCTGAATCCCCTCTCCTCGCGCACCAGGAAACAAAGAGGCAAGAAAAAGTCTCTTGCCTGTTCGGCAGCTCCAGACCTTTTCCCGGACTCCCTTCCGGCTAGCTGTGGTGCACTAGCCCCTTCAGGCTTTGTTCACGCAGCCAACCCCAGTCCTCTCCCTGGGATCCGACCAAAGCCCAAGCCTCAGCTCCCAGCCCCCGCCCGCCTCGGCGGATGAGCAGACAAGCCTCTCGGGCTGGTGAGTGCTGCTCGGCGCCGATCCTCTGTGCGGGAATCTCTCCGCTTTGCCCTCCGCACCCCTGTTGCTGCGCTCTCCTCCGTGGCTCCGAAGCTTCCCCCCTCCGCCACCCGCAGTCTCCACCTGCGAAGGGGCTCCTAGTGTGTGGAAACCTTTCCTCCTTCACAGCTCCCTCCCGCTGGTGCAGGTCCCGTCCCTATTCTTTTGTCTCTGTTATTTCTTTTTTCTTTTGCCCTACCCAGGTACGTGGGGAGTTTCTTGCCTTTTGGGAGGTCTGACGTCTTCTGCCAGCATTCAGTGGGTGTTCTATACGAGCAGTTCCACGTGTAGATGTATTTCTGGGGAGGAAATATCTTTGGGGAAGAAGGTGATCTCTGCGTCTTACTCTTCCGCCATCTTCTCCTCTCTCCCTAAAATTCTTGAATGTATATTTCAGCAGCCTGCATCTCTTAAATTGTCAACCTAAGTACTCTTTTGTAAAATTAAAATATTTTCAAGGAGGCACCTTGGCTTAAAGTACCACCACATTGAAGGGGTTAAGACTGTAGACTGGAGTCCATACATCTGGGTTCAAATCCTTGATTTTCCCCACTTACTGACTGTGAAACCTTGGTCAGATTACTTAAACTTTTTGTGCCTTGGTTTCTCCCTTGTAAAATAGATAATAATAGTACATGTTGTGTAAGGTTCTTTGGAGCACCAAATGAATTAATACAAGTTGTTATTTTAGAACAATGCCTGCCATGTAGTAAGCATGCAGCAAGTATGAGCTTTCTGATTTATGGGTATTATCATCTTATTATTTCTGAGTTGTGAGAATGGGGTGTTAAATGTAGCTGTCATTATTGAACTGCGGATTTTATATTCTTGCTCTTCCAAAGGCTTCTGAGGGATAGATGTACTGTGTGACCAAATTTGGAACTATGTACTGTGAGCACCAAATGAATATGATGAAATTATGGTCCAAGTTTCAGTAACATGGAGGTCTAAAATATGTCTCCTCTTAATTGTCATTTAGCTTTATGAATTGGAATTTAATTGATAACTTGTTTGAGTTGTGATTGTAAATGACAAAGATGTTATTCCCAAGGTCCTGATGCAGTCTTTCTTAGCAATTCTGTACACTCTGTGTACGGTTTCTGTTCAGGGAGTGTAGGGACTGTAATTGTTGAGCCCTCATACTTTGCTAGTAGTACGTAGACTACTGTATTTTAAAATGTACTTATGATTTTTTTTAAAATTAATTAATTTATTTTTGGCTGTGTTGGGTCTTCATTGCTGTGCGTGGGCTTTCTCTAGTTGCGGCAAGCGGGGGCTACTCTTCGTTGCGGTGCGCGGGCTTCTCATTGCGGTGGCTTCTCTTGTTGCGGAGCAGGGGCTCTAGGCGCGTGGGTTTCAGTAGTTGTGGCTCGCGGGCTCTAGAGCGCAGGCTCAGTAGTTGTGGCTCACGGACTTAGTTGCTCCACAGCATGTGGGGTCTTCCCAGACCAGGGCTTGAACCCGTGTCTCCTGCATTGGCAGGCGATTCTTAACAACTGCGCCACCAGGGAAGTCCCCTGTATTTATGATTAATTCAGCTCTCCTAAAGGATGCTTGCTTTTTTCCCCTGTGGTCAGCCTGCCTGGAAATTTTACCAGCATAATTGCTCAGAACTGATCGAAGGTTTGAATTATTAGTCAAAAGAGCGTTAATCTGGAGTGGTTTCTTGGTGATATTTTAATCTGTGGGAAACAAAGATCAGTAAATTAGCTAGGCAAAAAAAAAAAAAAAAGATGGTGCATTCGATTGATGTAATTATCATTTGTGATATTAGAGTAGACTTGGATTTTGGGTAAGTACTGTTAGCCTCATCAGAATTTAGCATGCCTCTTTAAAATTACGGCTTCTTAAATTACCAGCTCTGTTTTAGGAAGTTAAGAGGAATCACACTCCTATTACCTTTTACTAAATTATCTTCATTTTTGCTCTCTGAATTTTTTACAGCGCAGCGCTAATGAACACAATAATGTTCTGCTTTTTAGCTTAATCATTCATAAGTATTTTTTGTATTCTGAATAGCCTCCATATTTAGTGTTTTTGACAGTTGCACAGCATTCTGCCAAATGGACAGATTCTGCCATTATCCAATTGTTATGTATTTAAATGGAGAACTTAGGCATTTGTTTCTTTTTTCCTTTTTTATTACAACAATCCAGTTTAGAACTTGTGGTTGAGCCATGGATTAACGGACTCTGGGCTGCCCTGGCGAAGCATTTTCTGTTGAGTAGAGGAAAAGAGGAGATGAATGGAACTCTCACAATGGCATCTAATGCCTCCCGGAGGACAGACCCCGTGACACCGGAATTATTACACATTGAATCACAGGTTGGACTTCTGAGATTAGATGGTTCCAGACGAAAGGATGCTGAAGTTTTAGAGCAAAATGCTGTGAACAGAGGTCAATCGAATACATTGATTGCAGACTTTGAGCCCTCGCTTATCCGTTCAATACCCCCGCTTTCACAAGCCTCTCTGAATATTCCCGCTTTACCACCAGAATATTTACAGGTGCATCTGGAGGAGTCCTTTGGCCAGGTAAGCAGTTTTACTTTATGTGCCGTGGGTGGTGGTGGTGGTGGTGTTTTTTAAATTACATTATGATGGAGGCCAGCAGACTGTGGCGTGCAGGAAGAGTGTGATCTCCCACCTCTCTTTTGTAAATAAAGTTTTACTGGAACCCATCCATGCCCATCCATTCACACGGTGCCTGTGGCTGCTTCAGCACTGCAGTGGCGGAACTGAGTAGTCACTGGAGAGGTGCTACCTCCACACATTGCACACCTGCTTGTGTTGTTATTCTTTGAAGAAGGAAATGGTTAACAGCTCAGTTTCTCCATTATTTTGGAGAATTAACTTCTTGGTTTCTCACTTTATATGTCAGCCAGATGAGGGCAAGTTGTTGTGGGCAGTCAGGAAATTATCTCAGCAGCTAAACTCAGAGGACTCATTTATAGGAAAATCTTTTCCCAGTATGGATTTTTGGTATTCTGGGTTACTCCACTTTGTGGGTTTTTCTTTTTCTTGATAATATCTGACACATATATTTTTGTCTATATTAAGTCTTTTTCTCTTTGCCTAGAGTATTTTTCCTGTCAATAAATAAATGACTTTAAAGTGGTCTTTAAATTTTTGAGCATCAAGTTGAATAATAGCTAATATTACCCCATGATTGCCAGTATATGGTACCCTGAAATTTCTTCCAGCATGCTTGGAATAAATTTCCAGTGCAGCCAATCTTGTAATGCGGAGCCAAGCCCTCTTTTTTAGAGTGGCTGATTGGAGTCCCACAAGGGCTTTCTCGCATAAATCACACCTTTAGTACAGCCATCATGTTTTCTTGTTTCTTTGTTTCTTTTTATTAAATGATGAACCATTTAGACATTTTAGAAACAATGTAAGTCCAGCTTTCTAGTTTACTAGAACTGTTTGCATATATCTGAGATGATATTAGTGTTTTTAGCATCATATTTTTATAGTGTTTTTCTGATGCATTCAGATAAACAGGTATGGTTTTATATGACCAGCCATGGTTATTGCTTTTGCACTCATACTTCATTATTTATTAAGTGGGGTCATCACAATAAGTACATTGTAGTCAGGGCTGGGACCAGGCATGGGTGGCTCTAGTGAACATGCCGGGCTGGTGGGAGCAGGGTGCATGGGCGTGTGGAGAGCCAGCCCCCGTGTGCTCGCTGCAAGGATGGGTGCATGTGGCAGAGGCGGTGAGCGCTGACTGATCTGACAAGGCACTTCACTGAGGATCTGCTGAGAGTTTCTTTTATGGTAGGTATCATTAAATAGGCTTGAGTTGTTGGCAATGTGGCTAAAAGATTTTTAAAAATCTCAGCTATTTAAGGGAAACTTGTGTAAATCTGTTCAAAGGATATACCTAGAGGGTAAGGGGTTGGGGAAAAAAGTTTCCTTTTTTAGGGCATCCTCTTGGGATAATCACCTTGGGGGCAGGGTGGGTGGGGGAGGGGAGGGTGGAAGCAGGACTGGGCCGAGTGGGAAGCTGAGCTTCAGTGCAGCCATAAGAAAGCCTTCAGCTGGACCCACTCACGCCACACCGTCGTCTCCCCACCCCTTCTGCCTCTAACGCCATGGGATCTCCTGGACTTTGCAGTACAAGCAGCATGGCCTCCGGTGAGCGTGTCACGGGGTCCTGCTGCAGAGCTCCTTCCTGCTCCAGGCCCCCTCAAAGCTGGCCACTTTTGTGTCACCTGGTGTTTGGGTTGGAGCGGTATTTCAGCATCCCAGAGCCTGAAGAGAGGCCTGCCAGGTGTAATGCATCTCTCTAGGTGAAGTGAAGTGCAAGATGAGATAGTATATCCTTTACTTGGGAGGGGATGTCCTGACACGCACGAAACATTGGAATCCTAAAAATTGTACTTACACCACAGGCCCTCAATCTCCATACGGCACAGAAGACTCCAGCATCATCTGGTTAGCATAATGGTGCCGATACTGTGGACTAGTGTGATGTTTTGCTGGGTGTCCGGATGTTCCTCATTTATTCGCACTGCCTTGTACCAGCAAGCAGGAACGATGTCGTGGTCTTGGGGTAGAATTGTAAATGTTCAAGTGAAAGTGAACATGTCTGCTCCTCTTTAGGGATAGAAATGGAAAAGAGCACCTTGGCTAAACCTTTGTCCACATGCCATGTGCCTGAGGCCGTGTTAACTGCTCTGTCAAAGAAAACCATCCATCCGCAGTTGGAGCTACTGCTTGTTTGAGTTTCTGGCATTCATTGTCATCCCCCAGGATCCGTCTGGTTTTCGCAGGGGCCAGGCTGGTGAATTCCATGGAGCTATGATGGACACCCTCCTGTATCCTTTAGATTTTTAAGGATTATATTGCTATCTGCCTTTCCTCCTAGGATGCTATATTGTTTTTCATTCTATACCTTGATGAGGAGAGAGGCTGGTGTCAAATTCAGAGGCCTCCTCTTGGCCTTCCCCGCTGACAGCTCTTAGCCCACAGGCCAGGAGTCCAGTGTGGGGTTATGCTCACTACCAAGTGACCCGTGGACCCACTGAGCCGGGCTTGGGCCAGGACTCCATTTACTGCCTGGCCTCGTAGACCTCACTCTGTTACTGGGCCGTGATGACACTTGGGGTAACGGCATCAACTTGGACCGTCGTCCAGCAGTCCCTGAAGTACTGGGACATTCCCCTTGGCCCAGTGCACGTTTCCCCCTTGGGGCAGGCGTTACCGGATGCAGTTTCTGTGCCGTGCGGAGTCCCTCCTGGGAGCCTGCCTGCTCCTGCACTCAGAGGGCTCTGGGTCTCACAGCTGGCGCAGGTCCAGACCTGGACAAGGGGTCTTGAACGAGGAGCAGCCTCCTGCTCGTGACTCCTTCATGTCTTCTCCTTGTCAGGATTGGTCCAGTGCCCTTGTTGGCTGCCCGTTCATTTTCACCCTCCGGGAGCCATGTTTTCAGTCATTTCCACTAATTCTGAGAGTCAGGCCCCCTGGCAAACCCCAGCTTTCCTACTCACCGTGATAATTGTGCCCCCCGGCTTTCCTGGCTAAGTGCTCCCGCCTCCCTCTGTTCCTTGTGGGTGGGTGGGGCGGAATCCTGGTTTTCCTGTTGCTGTGAGCCCCGTCTGTGAGCTCCGGTCAGCAGGGGAGGCCAGCCTTGAAGTCACTGGTGCTGGTGCCCCTCTCACCAGCACAGTCCTGTTGGCCTTGGCAGCGCTGTATTCTCTGGGTGCTTCAGGGAACATCGTCATCTGGTGGGGTTTGGCTTTACATGGTTTTATCCACTCTAGTAGGCCCTCTTCTCTGAGCTTTTAATCCTGTCTTCAGATGCTGGCCCTGGTCTTGGCATTTCTGCCCCACTTAGTACAGGCCCTTGCTTTTTCTTTGCTCTCGTAACCCTGCTGTCAGCATGTTCACATCATCTCTGGGGGCTCATGCCAGAGCGTGTAAAGCCCGTATCCTAGGAGAGTGTCCCAGCTAGAAAAAATCCTTTATCCACATTTATGTTCTACCCTGCCTGACCCAGGACCTCAATGTTCTATCTTGTGCGCACATATTCTATTGGTGAATGTTTCTGCACTTTCTGCACTTTCTTTGGAGCTGGCCCAACACACAAGCAGCCAGGTTTGTTGCTACCTAATTGTAGTTATTGGTCCAGCAGCCAGGAGGAGAGATGGGGTGCAGGGGTAGAGTCCCTGCATTGTCTTAATTCGAGAAGGGAGTTCTTGCTCTTAATAGGCAGGAGTGGCCACGTCTGCAGGCTCAAAGGGCTCAAGGGATCTAGGGATTCAAGCTCTTCACCCAGATGTCCCCCTCCCATTCTTTGTCTACCTGAGTCAGTCCTTGGCTTTCTCTGCCCTCAGGCTGCAGGAGATAAGCGCTTGAGCTTTGTCCTCTGGCTCTCACACTTAGAATTTAGCTGTTGATTAATTATTCTCGGCTTTCTGCACTTTTTCCGGTTTAATTCCACCGGCTGAATCGGTACTGCTTCCTCATGGTTGCCAAGCACGTGTACCCACAGCAGCTAGTGCATTCCCTTCCAGGGGTGCCCATCCCACATAGCTGTTGCACTGCTGCCATGTGGTGTCCTTATGGCCAGCCAGCAGTCCAGCTCCACACTCCCATTTTAGCAACTTCCTTGGTTTACTCGGGCGCTGGCTGTCCCAGGCTGGGTTCCTGGGGATCACTGTGAGATGGTTTTTTAGGGTGTCCTCGTCACCCCAGGATGTGAGGGGACAGAAGCAGGATTGGGCGCTGGGAGAAGCTGAGCTGGGATGCAGTCTCAGCAGAGGCCCCAGCTGTGCTCACGGGGTTGTCTGGAGCTGGGATGGCCCTTCAGAGTTGTCCTGAGTTGTGCAGAGGGGCTGGGCCTTTAGAGTCATTGATTCGTCACTGGATATGGGCTACCTCTGAAAGCAGGTGGGACCTGAGAGTGCTCAGGTGATCCTCAGAGGCGACTGTGAGCTGGCTGAGGGCCACCTGTGGGCACTCCCAGCAGCCTTGCTGGGGGCCGTGCCCTGCTTCCTTCCACTCGCAGGCTCTCAGCCCTGACCCTCCTTCTAGCTTTCCCATGCAGCCACTTATCCAAAATTAATTGCCTAGCACTTTCTAGGATGTAAGTTTCTATTTTTAATAGAACTTAGGAACATCAAGTTATGAAAGGAGGGGGTTGTACAAAGATTTGGGTTTCTTAATATTTTCCCACGTGTGGCTACTTAAATTTAAATTAATGAAAATCAAATAAAATTAAGGATTCCGTTCCTTAGTCACACAAGCATGTTTCCAAGTGCTCAGTGGGCACATGTGGCTAGTGACTTCCGTTATCGACCAGTGAAATGGAACATTCCCATTGTCGAGAAAGCTCTGTTAGGCAGCAGCAGCCCACCACTCTGAGGGTTCCTGTGACCATCTGTGCAGACAGCTTCCAACCTTAGACATCTGTCATTTCCTTTAGAATCTCCTTCTGAAATATGCATGCATGCATGCTATTTCTTTTTGCATAGTTCATGAGGAAGACTGTTAGACCTTTACATGAAAGATGGTAGTATCTGATATTTTCCGTATATCTCAAATTCTAAAGTCTAATAGACAAGTTTAAGGTGTAGATGAGCTTCTCTTCTGAAAGACTGAGCCATTTACCTTATGTCTGTAGCCATTTACGTTTATGTCTGTAGCCATTTACGTTTATGTCTGTAGCCATTTACCTTAGAGAAGAATACTTAAATAGCAGGACATTTTAAAAGAGCCTGTAGCTCTCACCTTGTCACTAAGTGAAGCAGTGGTAAGTGTAATTGAAAACTGCATTTAGTAATATTTTATCCCATTTGTTTCTCAAGGAGGAAAGCCAAGCACCTGTGACCTCAGTGGATCCAGTTTTTCACGTTCCCATTTCAAAGGCAGTTCAACTGACTATGAATGATGCCATAAAAACCACTCTTCTGATAGAACTGGACATTTCAGTAAGTTACAGAATGTGTTTCTGAGCACAGGGATGTTGTCAGCAAGTGCAAAGACTTGTGCTGTGTCCTCATCTACACACTCAGGAAGAGTGAGGCCTGCGGCTGGACAGCGGCCTTTTTATTCTTGACCCATCGTTTTTTCTCTCCACCTCATACCTTTTCTTTTCACTTCAAGGAGGGGCTAAAATGAGTGACTGGAGGTGATTCTACTTGAGAGCAAAGTGTTACTGCCTTACTCATTAAGCCGCGAAAGAATGATGGAATCAGAGCAGTATTTCCATATAAGAGCCCCTGGGAAGGAAGCTGCTTACCTGAGGCCAGCGGCTAGTGGAAGTAGAGCCAGACTAGACAGTCGTGTGACGTTCACTTCGCAGAGTGGTGGTCCTTGTTCCTTTGAGGATCTGGAAGAAATCACAGACCCCCTCTCCAGAAGAATGATTGTGTATAAACACTTTGCACACAGTTTTCGGGCGTTTGTTTATGTGCTCCCTCTCTGAGCCCCATCCGTGAGGCTTCCCCAGCCGCTGCCTCATTGGCCTCAGGTTAAGAAGCTGTGGTTGTACGTCCTCACAGCCACGTGGCTCAACCCTTGACGAGGGCCCTGCGAGGTTCCGCGGGCTGGGCTCTCAGAAGAGGGTGCGCCAAGGCCGTCGATGTGGGTTTAATTGAGTTTCTCAGAGAGAGAAAGAAATGTGACAGGCGTCAGAACTAGATGGTTTTGCTTACGTAGTATTGAGTAGTTCCATTTTCCTTTTGAACATTCTAATCCGTATTGCTAAATATCGTATGTACACCAAACTATTTCACTCTTGTTCTGTACTTTTGTCACAAAGAGGAGAGGTTTGGCCACCTGCTAGGGACAGCCTGTGTCCCTCCCAGGCTAGAGGTGTGAGCATGTGTGGCCAGAGGGCCCTCTCCAGAGCGCTCCACACCCCACACCGCTCTAAGTAGACCTGCTGTGGGAGGTGGCTCCACCTGGAGCCCAGGTTTGTGCACGGCCAGTACCGAGCCAGGTGGTTTGACGTCGTGTGTCATTAAGGAAAAAGAAATTGCTCTCCCCGACCCCTATTCCTCCCCAAAGGAAAGGAGTAAAGAAAGGAAATTGAAAACCAGTGCAGACGGCCTTAAGTAGTTTCTTTTGCTCCTAATGTGTGTGTGTGTATGTTTTCATGAGAGGATTTTTACATGGATTATTGAAACACTACTTAACCAGAGCACCTTAATTTTTAGAAGAGGCAGAAGGTCTTAATTTCTAGTCTATGAATACTCAATATAAAGAAAAACATTGGATAACTACAGAATCTCTTTTTAAAAATAACTCCTCATAAAAGTATGTTTGTTTGGTTACTTGGGCTTACTTGTTAGAAACAAAATAATTCTAATTGCAATAAACTAATTCATTTATTCAAATGGTCATATATTTAAAACTCTGTTACCCCACAACGAAAACTCTTTAACTCATGTGGAATTTTTTGTATCTCATGTTGGTTCTTCTCTAGAAAACAGATTTTTCCTACCAGCCTGGAGATGCCTTTAACGTGATCTGTCCCAACAGTGACTCTGAGGTACAGCACCTACTCCAAAGACTGCAGCTCACAGACAGGAGAGAACATTGTGTCATCTTGAACATTAAGGCAGACACGAAGAAGAAAGGTACAGCCCTGATCTCTTATTTCCCAGGATGTCACTGGGCCAGGGGATTGGAGGTGACCAGGGCGAGTCTGCACAGGTGCCCGGGGGTCGGCCACGGATCAGCAGGTGGAACACAGCCACTTGCTGGTCTTGGGGGTTTTTAGCTTTCACGTCAGGTGCCCTGAATGAGTCAGTTACACTGAATGAGATGCTAATAGAGTTTATGCTTATTGGATGCTTACGGACATTAAACGTGAAGTAGAAGAATCAGCTTTTTCAAAACTCTGGAAATCAGCAAGCTTGCAGCAAACTGGGGAACGCTTAAAAAAATGAATGTAACTGGTTTTGGAGAAGCAGGTTGGTTAGTTGGGCTGATTTGTTAGGCTGTTTTTTGCAATCAGCATTATTTTGTTTCTGGGTTAGCATATTAAAATTGTCATGCAAAAAAAACTGTATTATATGAATCTTTTTTAAAAGTTTTTTGTTGGGAGTTCCCTGGTGACCTAGTGGTTAGGACTCCAGGCTTTCACTGCCGGGGCCCAAGTTTAATCCCTGGTCGGGGGAACATCCTGCAAGCCACATGGCGCGGCCAAAAAAAAAAAAAAAAAAAGAAATTTTTTTTTTTTTTTAATGTTTGTTTCTCATAGCATATTTGTTTTTGCTTATTTAATATATGAAAATAATTGCTTGCTCCATAATTAAAGGAAGTTATTTTTTAGTTATTTGGTTAGAATCTTGAACTGGAATTCAGTCAGTTCTGAAATTCTTTTTGAAGATGATAGGCAGTGTTATTGGACCACTGCCATCTTTTGGCTTTTTGTTCCTTTCTTTTGTTCAGTGGTTTTGGATAATTTCCCTTTCTTTTGTTTGGTGTACCTAGATTTGGTAGGTATGGCTGGTACAATAATGCTGTTGAATTTATAACCATTGTTTTTGTAAAGTAGGCTTTTTCTTCTGTATTCCTTTTGAGGAAATTTTTTGATTGAATAAACATTGCCACAAGTCATATTGCCTCAAGTACTTTGATAGCACTATAATGTAAAATATTACAGCTATTAGTGTTTTTATGGATGGAAAACATTGTCTTCTCTGTTTTCTGTGTCATTGACTCTTTCCCGTCTGCCTGAAAAGGAGCAGCCTTGCCCCAGCATATACCCGAGAAGTGTTCTCTCCAGTTCCTTCTTACCTGGTGCCTTGAAATACGAGCGCTTCCTAAAAAGGTATTTTTCTTTCTTCTTTGGGTGACTATTTAAAAATATGCTCACTTCTTTGTAGGGTTTATTAAATCTGGTATTTGCCCTTTGAAGGCTTAGAAAATATGGTCTTCACAGCATGTGTTCAAAATAGTTCCCAAGGTGTGCAGTGTCTTTGTAATTGTCATGGGCAAATATTTTTATGTTGTGCTTATACTGAAATTTTTTGTTTTCTACTGAAATGAGATTTTTAAGGTAGGGCTTTTTCTTAATCTTATTTTTCTAGACATTAACTTGATGTAGCACGGTAACTAGTGATGAAAGTGGCCCTAGGTAGCATGTGTTTTCCAGCTGTGTGTGGACACTTTTTCTCTCTTAATTGGTGGCAGGAAGCTTGGGGTGTAGGGCCTTTCCACTGCTTGCCACCTGTTTAATGTTGTGAAGACCCCTTTTGTGTAAAAACCTGTACTTATTTATTATGTCAGAATTCTTCAGGGAACATTGAAGGGTTTTGGTAGGTTATATTGATGTTTAGATGAATTTGGAGACAGAAAGATCCACTGGATGTCAGTGTTATGCTGGGAACTACTGATTTTGTTACAACCATGTTACTCAAGTGGATATTCATGGGTACACTTTCCAAGCTGTGCTTTACCAAACTTGTATTGCCAATGAGCATAAATAGTACTATTATTCGGCTACCCTGTCCGCAGTGCAGTGTCTATTCTCTATTTTGTTATTGTGTTTACTGCATTTGTAGTCTTTGGGAAGTGAACTACTTTATGGAGAGGCTTAGTCCTAGATATAATTTGAGTAAATCTACAATTCACTGTGATGAGAACTTCTTGATTAAATAGTTTCACAATTTTAGTTTAACTCTACCGTTTCTGAAAATTTCATGAAGTACATATTTAAAAATATATCTTTCCTTACTGCAAAAGTAATATGCTTATAAAAAGTCTGGACACAAAAGTAAGTAACTCAGGAAGCAAAAGTCCTTCATAATCAAACCCCTGCAATTAACACTTGGATTTTGTTTTGCTAAAGAAAAATGAGGTCATGTAGTATATGTGCTGTTCTGCAACATGCCTTTTTTTACTTAAAAGGAAATGAGTTTGGATATTCCAGCATGGAAAGGTACTGAAGATACTTTTAAAAGATGCTATGGGTGCAACACAGTTGTTGATTTGAGGACTTCCCTGGTGGTGCAGTGGTTAAGAATCCGCCTGCCAATGCAGGGGACACGGGTTCGATCCCTGGTCCAGGAAAATCCCACATGCCACAGAGCAACTAAGCCCGTGCGCCACAACTACTGAGCCTGTGCTCTAGAGCCCAAGTGCCACAACTACTGAGCCCACGTGCCACAACCGCTGAAGCCCTCGCACCTATAGCCCATGCTCTGCAACAGGAGAAGCCACTGCAATGAGAAGCCCGCGCACCACAACGAAGAGTAGCCCCTGCTAGCTGCAACTAGAGAAAGCCTGCACACAGCAACGAAGACCCAGTGCAGCCAAAAATAAATTAAATAAATAAATTTTTAAAAATGTTTTTTTAAGAAAAAAACAATTGTTGATTTGATTACGGACAGTTGGTTGTTTCCAGTTTTCCACTATTTAAAAAACCTACATAGGTGAACATTCTGATTCATCTTTGCACACTTGTTTGAAGTCTTTTTTATGTTTTTATTTTTTTTTATTTATTTATTTTTTGGTTGCGCTGGGCGGCATGTGGGATCTTAGTTCCCCAACCAGGGATCGAACCCATGCCCCCTGCATTGGAGGCGTGGAGTCTTAACCACTGGACTGCCAGGGAAGTACCTGAAGTCTTTTTTATTTTTATTAAAAAATTTTTCTAAAAACTTTTTTTTTAGATTTATTTTTATTTATTTATTACGCTCCGCCGGGTCTTAGTTTCAGCATGCGAATTCTTAGTTGCGGCATGCATGCGGACTTCTTAGTTCCCCGACCAGGGTTCGAACCCTGGGCCCCCTGCATTGGGAGGGCGGAGTCTTACCCACTGGACCACCAGGGAAGCCCCCTGAAGTTTTTTTAAAAAATAAATTCCTTGGAGTAGAATTACTATGTTAAAAATGTTTATAATTTAAGTTTTAGTAACATTTGTCAGTTCTCTGCACAGTGCTGTATTTCCTATTTTAGTACCTTGAAGTTTCTGTAATTGTAAAGTGAAGGATTTACAATTGCTACTATTATAGCCTGTAATTTAGGGAATTTTATTGACTTGAGAAAGCGTGGTGTGAAGTGTTCTTGGTAAACTCCTGTCTTACCAGAGATCCATGCAGAGACCTGGGGCTTTATGCCACGACGTTTCCCAGCTGCTTGTTCTGTGTCCGGCACTTTGAAGAAGCCATGTAATTTGTTGGTATCTGGATAGTTTAAGCAGGGATTCTTGGCTGGGCCACTGGAAACCCGTGACCCTCACAGGAACATGGATCTCATTTTCCCTGTTAAGGGCATCCAGCCCTCCGGGATGTGGGAGCCATGGAATAAAAAGTAGTGGTGCCCACTCGCGTTTCAGGTAGCGTTGATGCAGATGACTTGCCGAAGCTCTTTGCTTCCCGTGAGTAATGAGAGCTTTATATGTCCCATGATGGACGTGCTTGGAATTGCATTAGAACCAAAAGTTGTCATTAGCAAGTTTGGTCTTTTGCCCAAGAGTTTGGACTTGGTTCCGTCTTTGAGACTAGGGGTCCGGGACTTCCTTGTTTTGCTTTATTTATGTTCTTCTCCTCCCCTTTCCACGATGGGTCCGAGGTGACTCAGAGTCCCCGTGCAGGGGTCTGGAGGTTCGGGCCCTCACTGTTTGTCAGCCTCTGCCCGTGTCCGCATTTCCTGGCATTTGTGTTGAAGCGCACGTGCTCCCCAAGAACCGTGCTTTTCCCTGCCTCCCGTGCCCCCCTGTGGCTCTGCCATCTCTGGCTGCCCGTCACTTCCTTTCTTCCGTGCAGCCAGCTTTCGGCTCAAGCCTGCCTTCTGGGGAGCCTGTGGCCTCAGAAGCCCTGAACGTCCGTGTGCCCTGGTGGATAGGCGGCCTGTCGCACACTGGCTACTTCTTGACCTCTGTTGCTCTCACTCGCCTGTGAAGCCTTTTGGGCAAGTCAGGTGTCCTCTTTGCCCAGTGCTTTACCTGCCCGGTGTCTGTCATAACAGTGGTCAAATAAATGTAGAAATCTGGGTTGTAATCACCAGCTAAGGCAAGAACAGGTACTGTGTCCCGAGATAAAAACGTTAAGTTGTGAGACTTTCTGATTACTCACATATACCTGCCATGTAATTTGAGATTGGGTTGGTTTAAGATATAGGGAAGGTGACCAAAAATGGAACATAAAAGTGGGGTTTGCCTAACAGGCTGCCATTAAAACGAATAACAAATGCAATGCTCTTGTCCTGCCCACGCTCCTAGTGACCACGCTCCTAGTGCCCACGCTCCTAGTGACCACACTCACTTTTTCTTGGATAACTGGACACACCCCCAGGTGGGGACTCACCCCGCGTTCTCACGGCTGTGACCACAGAGCACGTGGTGATTTAAGTCGGCTTCCTCGGCCACAGGCGTTCTTGCGAGCCCTCGTGGACCACACTGGCGACGGCGCGGAGAAGCGACGGCTGCAGGAGCTGTGCAGCAGGCAGGGGGCGGCCGACTACAACCGCTTTGTCAGAGACTCCCGTGCCTGCCTCCTAGACCTCCTGCTGGCCTTTCCGTCCTGCCAGCCTCCGCTCGGCCTCCTGCTTGGTGAGTGGTCGCTGTCACAGTCACCCCAGCCCCGAGGGGCAGCCTCTCCGTGGTAGGAGCACCTTTGAGTTCTCTGCAGGCCCGTGGGAGTGCGTCTCAATCACCGTGATCAGTAAGTAAGCGTCTTACGGCTGCTCTTCCCGCTGCCTGGACCGCTGAACTGCCTTCTGGAAGTCAAAGAATCTCTCTTCCAAGCTTAAATTTTTATTTTTTAATTTTTCTTTCCTACCATTGCCACTGTCATTGCTCTCTTAATATAGCCAGCCTTAATTCTCTTTTTTTTCCTCAGCCTTCGGCCTCTACTCTGTTTTTCAGAAAGCTTGTAGCCAAATTTTATCTAAAAATGAGGTTTCCAAGAAAAGGGCCTTTTTCAAAGATAGTGCTAATTGATGGAGTCTGATGAAGCGTGCGCTCTGTGTGCAGGGTACAGAAATGTTCCCACCTGGGCAAGTCCACCAGTACAAACAAGTGGCCTCACTCACGGTGCCCCGGGGCGTTAGCCTTGGGGGAGACAGAACATCCAAATGTGAAAAGATCACATGCTGGGTTTTTGCCCAGATTGTGTCTTCTGGTCCTCATGCTCCAGCAGACGAGAGTTTGAGATCTTCCCTGAGGAGCTGGCCGCAGGGACTGGAGGCGCTTGCTAGGGGCAGTAACTGTCAGAATCTTACAGGACTTTGAAACCTTTGTTCCTTTCCTACGCTTGTAACTTTGTCGTCTCCCCTCGGTTTTCCTTGGTGATAAATAGTAAACTGTTCAAAATTTGCATTTGTGTTTGGTGACAGGAAAACGTGTACTTTTTACCCAAGGTCCCTTTTGATGCCGAGTACGGTTAAGGGCACCCTGCTTTACAAGTCAGGCCCTGCCCTCTTCCCCCTTTTATTTCTCAGTGTTCTCTTTCCTCCTCCTCAGAGGGGCGAGGCTGCTCTCCCTGCTTCCCTGGGCGAATGAACACTCTTACCCTCCTCAGCCGAGGCTTTTGAGCTAATAGAGGGCTTGGGATAACAACCGGAACACCCATTAGGGAAGTTACAAGAAGTCTTGTAAAGCTGTTAATCACAGAAGAATTGTTCCAATTCTTTTTATAGGTTTTCTGTTACCTTTTTAAGCTTATATGTATCATTTATTATATAGTTATGTAAAAAAATTAAAGGTATTGAGACATAAAAGTTTTAATTATTTTCTAATTTCTGTAAGAAAACTTAATATAACTAAAGTATTAAGGTGAGCCCTCTATTCAACCTTATCCTGATATTACAACTGTAAGACATTTTAGAAAGGTCTTTCTAAATTTTTGCTAAATAACTATCAAAAATATAACATACTGAACACAAAAAATTAACAGGGTTTAATAGTGGACAATTAGATATTCAAATACTGACTTCTTAATCTCCTTTTAAAAGAGTACCTATGTATCTTAAAACCACTAGGTTTCTGGCTAACTTGATTGAAAAATGTCCACCATTACACTCCTATTTTTGTTATTATCATATAAATATTATGAAGGAAAAATATTTTAAGCCTAAGTATTTTCCATAGTCCTTAATCTTTTTTGGGTCATGATCTTTTTTCAAATCTGGAAACTCTGGACACACCCCAGAAAACAATGTAATTGGTTCCTTGACTCTGAGGCCCATTCATGGACCCTACTCTTACTACCCTTTGATGTTTAAAAAAAAAAAAAAAACAGCTTTTAAGTAGAAATACTGAGTTCAGATTGAGGAAATGTGATATGTCTGGTCTTTAAGAATTGGAAAAAAGTATTTAGTGATATTTTACTTAGACACAGTGAATTTATGTGTGCTCTAAAATATGATTTAAAATTAAAACAAGTTATTTTGAAATTCTAAATAAGAAAATAGGAATCAAATTCAGATCTTTACATATAATTTACATATATGCATATAATTTATTTTCAGTAGGAATGAATTAATAATTGCTTATTTTAATTTTTTTCCAGAACATCTTCCTAAGCTCCAACCCAGACCATATTCATGTGCAAGGTACTGACGTTTATTAACATAATACTTAGCCTCTTTCTCCTAAAATGTAATGAAACTCTGACTTCCAAATGCTTAGTAGCTACAAATCCATTTACTGAAAACTTAGCAGATTTGTGCAAGACAGTAGCAGGCGTGATGAGGAGTGAAGAAGACCAGGCTTGGACTGTGTCCTCCCGGACTTCATAGGGTGTGGCTCTTCAGTGGCCCCCATGGTCCAGAGCCGTGTCCCCACTTAGCGAGCCTGCAGGTCCTCCACCTGCGGCCTTTACTGGTGTGCCCGGCCACCTTCCCCGGGTGGACGTAGGGAAGAGGGAGGAAAGCTGGTATAAATCTCATTCAGTCTTGGCGGCAACAGGTAACCAGAAACTCTCCTGAATGACATCACAAAACTAGGCCGGTGGCGCGGGGGGGGCTTTGAAGTAAGCAACAGAACTGTTTTCTGAAGAGGAAGAAGGTAGGTTTAGAGCCCATTAGGAAATACCCTCATGCAGTAAAAAAGGCCTAGCTCGGCCTGTATTTGTTAGTCCTGAGGCGGAGTTTACAAACTTACCTCTGTGTCTCTGCAGCTCGAGCCTCTTTCACCCAGGGAAGCTTCATTTCATTTTTAACATCGTGGAGTTTTGGTCTGACACCACGGCGGTGGCTCTGCGGAAGGGCGTGTGCACGGGCTGGCTGGCCGCGCTGGTTGAATCGGTTCTTCAGCCGAACACACATGCCTCCCGGGCAGACGGCGAGAAGGCCCTGGCGCCCGAGGTACTAGGAGTGGGCAGTTTTGGCATCGTTAAAAGTGTGCTCTTTGCCCGATGAGAAAAAACAGTGTAGGGTCCCCTGCACGGTCCATTCCCATCAAATTATTCAAAGGAAAATGTATGCCCTACTTGAATTTTAATATATCTTTTGGAAAGTCAGGAGAACATTACTTCACTCAGTGTAGTCCGTGTGTTTCCTAAATGTGTAAAGCATGAATTTTATATAATACATACACTCTGCTTCTTGCTTGTCACATTCACGAAGGAGAAGACCTTTGCGCTGATGTTCTTGGTAGGTTGGCACAGGAGTCGAGTCCACAGTGAAGGCTGGTGATGAGGGACAGCCTCATTTATGCTCAGTCGGTGTCCTGTGCTCCAAAGAAGTCGTCTTAAAATGGCAGTTGACAACCAGAGATTAATTTTATGTCCTTCAGTTTTGGGTAGTAGGATTTTCCCCTGCCCCTGTTTCTTCCCCTTTTGTTGGAGCCGTGGTGTTCTTTTATATTTTGATCCACACTTGGCAAAATCTCATTCGAGACCGTATGCATAGGGAGCAATTACGTTCTCCCTCCTCACCCACAAGGATGGTTGAAATTTTTTAAAAATTTCAGTCTTTATCATGAAGTCTTCTCCATGGTATTGAAGAATGAACATGTCAGTTGTAATGTTATCTTATTACTGGTTTGATTGCTATAAGTTACTGAAGTTAAAAAGTTGACAGCACTTAGGGGGAGTTAAGACTTCTGATATATACTTGAGTGAGCTTAAGGGAAGACTAGGGCTTAAAATTGCCCTTTAACTTGGTATTTTCCCAATCTGCTGCCTGGAACAGGTGCTTTACCGTGTGTCCCTCATATCAACAAAATATTGAGAACATGAGAAACTTCTTTTTTGTAAAGAAATATTGTAGTACTGACATGAAAGTATTGTGTCACTTCATGATCTCATAAAAACAGTAGATGATCTCCAGAAAGCTAAAAAAAATATGTATATTGATGCTGTATTACAAACACCAAGCATGGGTGCCTTTCACATATTCTTTCTTTCCTCCCTCCTGCCCTTTTCTTCTTCTTTCCACATTTTAACAGATTTTTGTTGACTACCCAGTGTTGAGGCACTAGAGGTACAGATAGAAAGGATATAATTTAAAGCTACTTAGATTTCGTTGTGCCGTGTAGTACCATATTTTATCCAGGATCCATCCACCGCATGCCCTCCCCCGAATGGTAGATAGTACTGTTGTTCACAGATGCCCCCGCCCCCGGAGGAAGAGTAGACTTGCCCTCCCGTTCATGTGTAGCCTGGCCATGTGACCAGCCTTGGCCAGTGAAAGGTGAGCAGACAGGATTATGCCACGTCTCAGCAGGCGCTCTGAACCTGATAGGATGCTGTGGCTTGCCTCTCTTGCTCTTTCCCTCTGACATCGGATGGAGTGATTCAGGTCAGGGATGCTTCTTGGGTTTGGATCCAAGTGGAGGAGATGATGGTGCAGAGCTGCAGCCATTGAGCAGAGCCAGAAGTAGGCGTTTGGTGTTGTAAGCCATCGGAGATTGACAGCAGGAGCTGACTAGTGTTCTGGTCTCTTTGCTGTCCCTGGAGCATAGGAAGTGTGGTCTCTTTAGCAGTTTCCTGCCATACCCATCCTATCCTGTTTTATTTTGCTTCCTGGGACTTATCATTACCTGTCATTCTATAAATATATGTTTGTTTATTGTCTTTTCCACCCACTAGAATATAAGTCCCATGAAGACAGATGTGGTTTTGCTCATTTCTCTGTCCTAGTGTTTGTCATATTGAGTACCTTCAATAAAATTGTGAAGAGGATGAATCAAGTGAATAAGACTAATATAATATTAATTACAGTTTCACTCCAAAATGAGAACAATCATTAGATACAGCTCTGCCAATTCTTCTTTTAAAAAGTACTGTGTTCATCCTGTTGATGAACTTCAGACAATTAAAGGTTAAAATATATACAATTATACCAGCAGGGAATGGAGGGAAGATTCCTGTCATTCTTAACTGTTAGTATCACTCTGTGTAACTAAAGCATATGGCAAGGTGAAACTGAAAGATGAATACATTTAGAAATTGATTCCTTTAAGTATCCCTGGCACATGATTTAGAAGAAAACCCTTTTGAAATTATAGCAAAAAGATTTTGTTTATCTATATATCACTTATTCTAGTTTTGCAACAAACACAGGTAACATGGGACCTAGAGTAACAAATGTAGTGCAGTGCTCTAGTATCTTTGGGGCAGCCCCTTAATTTCTCTTTCGCTTGCCTAATTTTCACTTAAAACCTTCACCCCATCTTGATGTTAATCTTCATTGCCCCTTTATGTCCTAACATGAAGAATAATGTCTTCATTTTTTTGTGCATTTCTTCATGATACCTATAATGGGTTGCCTACTAGGAAGCAGATCTTTTTCTTGGGCCTAGGAAAAGAACTCAATTATTATTTATTCAGTGTTCTACCTCAGAAATATCGTGCCTGTCATTTTTAAAATACCTTTGATTTGGATAGAAAAGAAAAATTTACAAGACAGACTTGTTTATTTCTCTGCACTGACAAATGTGTTTGTGTTTTCAGTAAGATTTAATGCTGCTATTTAATTTTATGACTCTCCTTTGAGGGGAAGTTGCACTTTCTGATTTCTTTAGCAGGCATCACCTTGGTTATATGCTTTTGTCTGGTTTTCTTCCGAACTTATGAGCATTGGTTTAATATTTCAGATATCCATATCTCCTCGGGCAACAAATTTTTTCCATTTACCAAATGACCCCTCAGTTCCCATCATAATGGTGGGTCCAGGAACCGGCATAGCACCTTTCATTGGCTTCCTACAACATAGGTATGTGTTTTCTTTGGCTGGTGAGAAAATGTGTCCCTTGTGGTCCTGGATGGAAGTATGTAATAGAGAGCTTTTTTGTTTCTTCAGTGGTTTTTAGGATATTGGACTTTGGTTGTAAAATTTTTATTTAAAAAAATTATTATCAAATGTGTGATAGCATAGCATAATTTGTCACCATGGGAAAAGTAAATATATCTTCTAGAAATTTTGCTTTGTACTGGAACTTCCATTTTTACTCTAGTACATTCTTTTTCTTTTTCCCCTGCTGAACCATAGTTTGTAGTGCATGTATCTGGGGACAGATTTCAAGCACACCTTTATGCTGTGGTGATGTGCAGCTGTCCCATCTATTCCTTAGCTAGATAAAATTGGTAGTCACAAAGATCCAATTACACCAACAGTTTCAAAGTTAAACCCTTAACATCAGTAATTTTCAGCAGAATGATATTAATACATGTATCTTTGTATCAGAACACAACTATTTTTTATAAAATAAATAAAATTGTGCTTCTCTCCCTGTTTGTGAAATAACAATTCTTACGTAGTGTTCCCCAGATAGTGGAGTAATATCCTTTGGACAAAGTCTTTTTGTTGTTTTCTTTTTTTTTTCTTAAGAAATCAAAAAAGTAGGGCGAGTCCATCATTTCTGAAACATTTCACAGCAGACCATTCTACCTTTTAAAGCCTGGTGCCGGGACTTCCCTGGTGGCGCAGTGGTTGAGGGTCCACCTGCCAATGCAAGGGACACGGGTTCGATCCCTGGTCTGGGAGGATCCCACATGCTGTGGAGCAACTGGGCCTGTGCGCCACAGCTGCTGAGCCTGTGCTCTAGAGCCCTTGAGCCACAACTGCTAGACCCATGTGCCACAACTGCTGAGGCCCATGCACCACAACTGCTGAGGCCCGTGCACCTAGAGCCCATGCATGCTCTGCAACAGGAGAGGCCGCCGCAATGAGAGGCCCATGCACTGTGGCGAAGAGTGGCCCCCGCTCTCTGCAACTAGAGAGGGCCTGCGCACAGCGGTGAAGACTCAACGCAGCCAAAAATAAAGAAAATGAATGAATTTATTTAAAAAAAAAAAAACAACCCGGTGCCGCTTTTCTATTATGTTAATTGAGAGTTAATTTTTATTCATAAAATTGTTATGAATATTTAATGTAGAAATTAGTCTGGGTTTCACAATGTGATAATTTGAATTATCCTCACTACAGAGATGTCCTATAAAGCTCATAGATGTCTGCAGCTCATAGGTAAGCTTACTTTTTGTAGTGTCTGCTGGAGTGGCCCAGGTACCCTGCAGATAGTAAAATGTTAATTCAGTAAATGAACTTTGAGTGACTGCGAAGGTGGACTTTACAGACCTATCTGGAGAGGTAAAAGGAAAAAGAAAGATTGCTTTTACCTATTCTTTATATCAAACATCTCAACTTTCTTTTTCACGTAGAGAGAAACTCCGGGAACATCACCCAGATGGACACTTTGGAGCAATGTGGTTGTTTTTTGGCTGCAGACATAAGGATAGGGATTATTTATTCAGGTACGTCACAATTCTAGCATTGTAAGACTCAGCCATGCCTTGCAATTCTAATTTCAGACTTCTTCAACTTTAAATTACAAACCTTCCAGGGACCTATTAAATATTGTATTTCAGAGAGGAGCTCAGACATTTCCTTAAGTGTGGAATTCTCACTCACTTGAAAGTTTCCTTCTCAAGAGATGCTCCTGTGGGGGAGGAAGAAGCCCCAGCAAAGTACGTGCAAGACAGCATCCAGCGTCACAGCGAGCAGGTGGCAAGGGTCCTTCTTCAGGAGGACGGTCATGTTTACGTGTGTGGGTGAGTGGCCATCGTGCCCAAGTGCCGGGGCGGGGAGGGCAGTCGGTAATGTTTATTAAACAGACCAGGGACCGATTGGTTAGTGATGTGCACATGTACGGATGAGAGATTTGATTCTTAAATACAGGAATAGAAATACAAGCTCTAAAATGATTTTTAACGTACACTTAATAGCCAAGAAGTTGGCCAGCGTGGCCCCCCAAAAAAAATAAAAATTAACTCATGCGTTGGGGAATGCTTTGTGCAGTTTTAAATACATGTTTTTAGCCTCTGAACATTACGTTCTGTCTCAGAATTGATTTTGTTGTATCAGTAAATAGTGAATATGTGATTTGTGCAGTCGACCTAGCCAAGGAAAACAGCTTTGGTTTTGACTCTGAGAAGGTGGGCCTAGGATCCTTTTTCTTTAAGGCATAATTTATGATGTCAAAGTTGACATAAGCCAGGAGTCATTCTTATGTTTCATCTACTTTTTGACATAAGATCCATTATAGAAACCCAAGATTGCCATAGAAAATAAAAATTTTAGGAACTTAGCTACTTGTTTTAATGGAACTCAAAAATGTTTGCCAGTTAAAAAGGAGTTTTGAAATAAGAAATTACTCTTTTTTTATCCTAACACATCCCTGGCATTTAAAACATTCCGTAAGTCATCAGGTCAGGTTTTTTTGTTTGTTTTTTTTTTAAACTATGATACAGAAAAAGAAATACTGGCATAGTGACCCTAGGATACATATAAATATAATTGAAAAGGTTCATAAAGCTTCCTTTTTCGACTTACTTTTTATGACACATTCTGATAACTTTTATTTCATTTGTTCTGTCATTTTACAAAAAGCTGACTTTGGCTACGAAGTTGATGTCATGACCCATTAACGACTCCTCAGCTAGAAAACGCTGCTCTAGGTCAGAAAGGGCAGAGCTTCTGGACGCTGTGTTGGTTTACGTTTTCATTTACTTCTAGTGAAGCATTTGATCTTTCTTTGTTTGCAGAGGACAGTGCTGTCAGTGTCAGATAACAGGCTGAAGGCTTAGATGCAGTTCTGAATAGTGGAGGTGAAGTCCGTTGTGCAAACACATGTACAAATATATGAGTAACTGGTAATTGAGAACTTGGAGGGGTTCTTAAACATCTTAAAAAAACTCTTAAAACATTAACCCAGAAATAACTCTGCACCGTCACCGGTGCTTCATTTTTCACATCCGTGAAGTGAAGCTGATAGCGTTCATGGCTGGTCAGAGGTGAGGGCTCAGAGTGACACACCACGGCACTCTAACATGGACCAAACACAGGAGACTGAGAAGAACAGCCACTGAGGAAGGAGCGAACTTGTCCCTAAGCCCAGGGGACGCTGACTCAAAGGGGAGCCTTTGCTGCTGATAGTCAAGTCGGGAGAAGACAGAGGGGCCAGTAGGTTTGGCAGCTGCAGCCGCGGGACATGGGGAAGGGCCGTGGGGGTAGAAGTGATCTCAGAGTGCTTGAGGGGAGAGCATGGCAGCCGTTAAAACTTTCTCAGGAAATCTTACTGTGAGGGGCAGGGCAAGTTCAATTCCTGAGACGTTAGAGTCCTGTCAGACACTTGCATTCAACAAGCATTCGAGTGCCTACTAAGTATTTGGCACTGTGCAGATGTCGAGAGATAAGTGGTGAATGAGATGCACCCCTATCCCAGGCCGCCTGCTCCCTGTGGGAAAGCCAGGTCAGCGGGTGCTGTGCAGGGGCCACAGGAGCGCACGGGAGGGGCCCCTTGCCCGACCTGCAAATGAAAGAGCTGGGACGTGGAAACACACTTAATAGAGGGCCAGCCCTTGGCAAGTTCTCAGTAAACGTGTCTGTTAATAACTCAGCGTGTGCACGCGTGCATATGAAGGCTTAGACGTGTCCGGGGAGCTTGTTGCCCTCAGGAATGCCTTGAGAATAGAGGGAAGACAGGTGAGGAGGGGCCCGATTGTGAGGTCCTCAGACATTTAAAGATTTCGGCTGCTCCCAGAGCACGGACGCCTTTGAAGGGTTTAAAGCTGTGAATGGGGCGGTCAGCACTGCATGTGACAGTGGTCCTGGGCGAAGGCTTGTCCCTGGGGGAGCAGTAGGTGCCTGGAGACCTGAGGGACACTTTCCAGAGAGATGGAGGGAGGACTAAGGTGTAGTGACAGAGTCTTGGCAGTGAGATTTGTGAATTAAGGAGGATTTGGTAAAAATCACTGTTTCTTAAACAGTAATGCCGTTATTCTTTTTTTTTTAGAGATGCTAAGAATATGGCCAAGGATGTAAATGATGTCCTTGTGGAGATAATAAGCAAAGAGGTTGGAGTTGAAAAACTAGAAGCAATGAAAACATTGGCTACTTTAAAAGAAGAAAAACGGTATCTTCAGGATATTTGGTGATAAAATTGGAAAATAAAGGAAGAGAATTAAGCTTTTTGGCTGAAAGTACTAAAAGACAACTTTACTGAAGCTTGAGACTTCCGATTTTTAAAATTAAAATTTTTTTTTTTAACATTTCTTGGAGGAGGTCGGGGGGTGGCATGGGGAGTGGACCGTTTAACAGTGTAGGAAGATTTCAATTCAGGTTCCCATATCTGCCCCCCCCCAACCCTCCCCAAACCGCCCTGAGCTGAAAAAGGCAGCCCGCACTCCTCCACCAGCACCTCCCGGGGCGCCTCTCCCTCCTGGAGAGCTTCTGCAGGGACCGCGACCAGATCACAGGGCATCTCCAGCAGTACACGTGTGAAGGCTTCTCAGTACGGGATACGGGCACGAGTGTCACCTGGGTAGATAGTTAAATCTTGTGAGCTGGTCACCGGTTTTTTTAAAATAATCTAAACATAATTTATATTCTTATGTAAAATATACCATAAAAATATTCATATTAGTGCATTAAAATTACATATGTTTAGCGTATCTGATTACATGTTTATATAATTTTATCAAATGGTTTATTACCAAAACTATATTTCTGATAAAAAATATTTTAAGGTAATGCTTATAGGGATTTTTTTATGCTAGAAATCTGAAATATATTTTGAAATTCCACTGGCATGTGGTTTATTTACCACAGTTCCTTTTTTTTAATATCACAGTGTCAGAATTTAGGGAATTTGCATTCACTTTACAGATGTGAGCAAGTGCATATTTCAGTAAAGCTACCACCCTTTTCTCCTCCTCTGTCCAGCCCCCAGCCCACCCCCATTCCCCACCTTTTCATTTCTGCTCCTTTCAGCATATTTTTTAGTTTTTCCACATAATTTATTTTACCTCCATGATATCACACAAGTTGTAGCCTGGGCTTAAAATACCTACTTAATATCCTTGTATTTTTAAAATTGCTACTATTGTCTGACTATTTTATGTCTTCCAAGTTCATATATTCAAATCCTGACTCCAGTGTGATGGTGGTAGGAGCTGGGGCCTTTGCGGAATGGTTAGGTCATGATGCTGGAGCCCTCAGGAATGGGGTCAGCGCCCTTGTTACGAGAGACCCCTCAGAGCTCCCCACTCCTTCCACCCTGTGAGGACATCGTGGAAGTCGTCTGTCTGCAACCCTGAGGCCTTCACCAGAACCCGACAACACTGGCACCTGGTCTTTTCCAGCTTTCAGAACTGTGAGAAATTCTGTTGTCTGTTAGCCACCCACTGGTATTTTGTTACAGCAGCTCGAATGGACTAAGACAATTCCTGGTGACACGTTCTCTTTTAAGATTTTGTCAAAACGGAAATCAAAATGTAAAAGGGGTATGAAAACTTTTCTCCTACTCTCAGGTATATATTGTTTTTTTATGAAAGAGATTGGCATTTAAAAAGCAAATCTTCACCTGTCACAGGTTTCTGGTCATTTTGAAAAATGAAGATCTGAAGGAAATATAATCTTAAGATTTGTTAAGGCTTCATGGCTGTTTATTATAATCTCTAATCTCATATATTTTACAATAGAAATATTTCCAAAAAAACAAAAGGCATAAGAAAACAGCAAGCAAAATTATATGCATATGTTATATATATCAGCCAAAATAGACTCAAGGTGAAAACATGAAAAGGGACAAAGAACAATATTCCTTATTGATAACTCTAACAAGAATATCTGACAATTAAGAAATTGTGTCCATCTTTTTGAATTATGGTTTTCTCAGGGTATATGCCCAGTAGTGGGATTACTGGGTCGTATGGTAGTTCTGTTTTTAGTTTTTTAAGGAACCTCCATACCCTTCTCCATAGTGGCTGTATCAATTTACATTCCCACCAACAGTGTAAAAGGGTTCCCTTTTCTCCACACCCTCTCCAGCATTTATTGTTTGTAGAGTTTTTGATGATAGCCGTTCTGACTAGGGTGAGGTGATACATCATTGTAGTTTTGATTTGCATTTCTCTAATAATTAGTGATGTTGAGCATCTTTTCATGTGCCTCTCGGCCATCTGTATGTCTTCTTTGGAGGAACATCTATTTAGGTCTTCCACCCATTTTTGTATTGGGTTGTTTGTTTTTTTGATATTGAGCTGCATGAGCTGTTTGTATATTTTGGAGATTAATTCTTTGTCAGTTGCTTCATTTGCAAATATTTTCTCCCATTCTGAAGGTTGTTTTCTCGTCTTGTTTATGGTTTCCTTTGCTATGCAAAAGCTTTGAAGTTTGATTAGGTCCCATTTGTTTATTTTTGTTTATATTTTCATTACTCTAGGAGGCGTGTCAATAAAAGATCCCCCCGCCAGTGTTCATTGCAGCACTGTTTACAATAGCCAGGTCATGGAAGCAACCCAGATGTCCATTGACAGATGAATGGATAAAGAAGATGTGGTACATATATACGATGGAATATTACTCAGCTATAAAAAGGAATGAAATTGGGTCATTTGTAGAGATATGGATGGACCTAGAGTCTGTCATACAAAGTGAAGCAAGTCAGAAAGAGAAAAACAAATATTGTATATTAGCACATGCATGTGGAATCTAGAAAGATAGTACAGACGAACCTATTTCCAGGGCAGGAATAGGGATGCAGATGTAAATGGAAGTGTGGACACAGGGGAAAGGGGAGGGTGGGATGAATTGGGAGATTAGGTTTGACATAAATACACTACCATGTGTAAAACAGATAGCTAGTGGGAACCTGCGGTATGGCACAGAGAGCTCAGCTTGGTGCTCTGTGATTACCTAGGTGGGCAGGATGGGAGGGAGGTCCAAGAGGGAGGGGATATATGTATACATACAGCTGATTCACTTCCTTGTACGGCAGAAACTAACACAACATTGTAAAGCATCTATACTCCAATAAAAAAAAGTTTTGTCCATTTTGTTGTCTGTCCATGTGTGACCCCAAAACTGATAGGTCCCTAAAGACAGACTGAGGAGTGTCTCTAGTGGCCCCAGAACCTGACCCGAGCCATCTGATTTATGCACAACATCCGGGTTATTTCTGTTAGGTTGTTAGATACCAAGTTCAGGTGAGTATTGATCAGCTGTTCCCTCACAGTGTGCCAGCAGGTGATGGTGAAACTAGATCCCAGGCCAGATTCTGCAGCACATGCAGATATTTAATAGTTTACTAGCAGTCAGGTATAAAACATCTTACAGCCTGTCCTGCAAGCTTAACGAACTTCCAGCCCTGTCTCTCTAGCTGGGCCAGCTACATCTTGCATAAAAAGTTTCACGTCTTGTGTCAGTTTATTCAAGATGGGCGTGAGTACTCCAGGAGCAGGGTTTTGTTTCTCCTAGCAGCATTGTGAGCTACCCTCCAACCCATTGGCTGGACACAGTGCTATTTTATGCCTCAGGCGCTACCCCAAGGATCTTGCTAGAAAAAGTCTTTGACCTTGTTTATGCTGCGGTGGAGAGTACCTCTGAGTTAATCTGTTCAAACTCCATCATACCTTAATAGCGCTAGGTATTCAGTAAGAGCCCCTTTCTAACCTCAGTTTTTCTAAGAATCTGCTATTGGACACATTATTTTCAGTAACATAATGTTGATCAGTGATGAAATTAATAGAAGAGCGTGGGGTAGCTGTCTGCATTAAGGTTTTCTTCATTATAATGCTAACTGCACCCCGAGGGTTCCTTACTCTGTAACACACCTATGTATCTGAAGTATTCTAGACTGAATTCCAGACACCGTAACATGGGGACACTAATCTATTTAGTCATAAACTAGCATATAAAAAACTCGGAGAATTTGGCCTTTGCAGTTGGCAAACTAGATGATGTACATGCTGCATCCAACAAACTAGGTACCCATATTGGTTTCAGATATACTTGAAACATTTTAAAAGTTGACCATGAACTAGGCCATAAAGGAAAACTCAACAGATTGCATGAAATAAGGCATTGTTTGCTGATCCTAATAGAATTAAAAAGCAACTACAAAAAGCAGCCCACAAAGGCCACATTGAAGAATTTTTAAACACATGCAAATGATTCATGGCATAGGAAACAAAACTAGATGACAGAAGATTTAGGACTGGTTTCTTCTAAAGTGCTAACTGGACACATGGTTGCAGCCAAAGCAACACTGAAGGGAAATTGCGTTCATCCATTTCACAGATATTTTGAGGGCCTACTTTGCCAGGTACTGAAGTACTGTTGATACAGTAGTGAACAAAGTAGATAAAACGCCTCTGTTCTCAGAGCTTACATTTCTATTTGAGGAGAGCCATAAATGAATGAATAAATAAATACCAATTATGATGTCTGAGAAGGTGACAAGCGTCACGGAGAAGGACAAACCAGGCTAAAGTGGGTTTGGTATGCGGTGTTGGAAGGGCCGTGCAACCAGACAGAGCAGTCAGGGAAGGGCTCACTGAGAAGGGAAAGATCTGGAAGAGAGCAGGCAGCCAGCTGCTGTGGATATCAGGCCAGGGGGCAGTCTGTGCAAAGGTCCTGAGGTACGACGGTGTCTGGTAAGTCGGAGGGAGAGAAAAGAAATGGGGAAATATGATGCGTTGCCTTGAGGTCATTGTAGATTTTGGTTTTTACTCCGAGTGACTAGAAAGCCATTGGATCAGAGGAATCACATGATCTATTGATAGTTTACATTCTGCAGGACTTAACTCTGGCTGTTGTGGTTGAGACTGAACTGAAAGAGCCAAGGATTGAACCATTGAAATCTCTTAGAGAGTTGGCATAATACAAAGGGTCAGATCATCAAATCAGACTCACGAGAGTCAGAAATCTTAACCTTCTCCAGCTTTACTAATGTCAAGGATGCAGGTAAATGCAGGACACGTGGAGAAGGGAGAAACCTAGGACTGCCTCTGCCACTCCCTAGGATCTTCCTGCTGCATTAGGCCCTTGCAGACCGAGATTATCATAAAACGCATACATTGCAAATAGGGCATCACTTACACAAAAGGGACTATTTAGGTCATGGAATATCTCTTTTATATGCCCAAAAATTATGCAGCTAATGCAACACTTTCTGGAACGCCATGCCCTATAAATCTATGCGTCCTAGGTTTATCTAGGTGAGCACTGTAGACAAACCAAGGACATCCCACCAAAAGTATTCAGTAATTATATTAACTGTAATTGTACTAACAATCCAAATAAAAGCAAGATTATTAAGCAAACCAACCCATATGTTATTTAGAAAAGATAGACTTTAAGTTGGAAAGTTTGGAAAAGAATATACCATGCAAACAAAAGAAAAGCAAGTATAGTTAAATTCATATAAAAAGGAGGCTTAAAGCAAGAAATATTGCAAGAGATATTTTCGTGGTGATTAGAGTCAATTGATGAGAAAAACATGAAAATCCTAAATATGCATGCACTCAGTAAAAAAGCTGCAAAATATATAAAGCAAAAATTGTCAACTAAAAGGAGGAAAAGCCAAATCCAAAATCACATTTGGGAAGTTATACCATAGAACAAGCAAACGAGAGTAGGCATTTAGAAGATTTTTAACAACACAATAGGATCTAATTGACATATATAAAACACTAACACCAACAACTTCAGAATAGAACTTGTCTTCTAGTTTACATTGAATATTTACCAGAATAGACCAACTTTTAAAGAGATAGAAACTGTACAATAGGTTTTCTGAGAATTAAACTAAAAGTCAATAACTAAATGAAACTAGAATAACCTCCAAATATTTGAAAAATAAGCAACACAAAGTAACCTATGAGTCAAGAAAAATCACAAGGAAATTAGAAAATATTTTGATGAAGATGAAAAAATTTGTGGTATGCAGCTAAATCAGTGCTCTGGGGGAAGTTTGTGGGTCTAAATTCTTATAAAATTAAAAAAGCTCAGAAGTCAATGGTCTACGCTTTAACACTAGGAAGTTAGAAAAGGATCAGTTAACTACCAAGAATATGAAAGGATGTAGTAAAGATAAAAGAAGATTTCAATGAAATAGAAAAAAACAACAAATAATAGAGAAAACCAGCAAAGCAAAAGTTAATTGTTTAAGATTTTTTCCATCTTTACTGAGGTATAATTAACAAATAAAATTGTATAGAATTAAAATGTACAACGTGATGATTTGATCTATGCATACTTTGTGAAATGATGACATAAGGTTAATTATCACATTCATTGCCTCACACAGTTATCGTATTTGAGTGTGTGGGATGAGAATGCTTAAGATCTACTCTCTCGGCACATTTCAAGTATACAATACTGTATTATTAACTATGGTGACCACGCTGTACATTAGATTCCCAGATCTTATTCATCTTATAACCAAAGGCTTGTACCCTTTGACTGGCATCTCCCTGTTTCCCCAGCCCCCAGCCCGGGGTAACCACCATTCTACTATTTCTATGACTTTGACTTTGTTCTTTTTAGATTCCACATATAAGTGAGACCGTACAATATTTGCCGTTCTCTGGCTTATTTCACTTAGCATAATGTCCTCTGGGTTCATTCATGTTGCAAATGGCAGGATTGCTTTCTCGGCTGAGTAATATTCCACTGTGTGTATTGTTACAGATAAGGTGAGGCATATTAAACATTTTAAGATTTTATTTGAGCAAAACTCAGTTCAAACCAGGCAGCACCAAACAGGAAGTTTTCAGGAGTGCTCCACCTATGGAAACTAGGGAAAAGACTAATGAGGAAGATGAGGAAGCAAAGCAAGGGAATTGTTTGCTTGGCTATGGCTTAAGCAGGTACGTTGTTTGGGAAATCCTATTTGGCTGTTTGTGATTGTCCTTAGGTTTTGATTTCTTAACCTTGAGGCACTACAGGCTTAGGTTTTGGTGGCTTACGTAGGCTGCCAAGGCATTAAAGCCACCTCAGCCTACCGACCTCCTTGGTTAGTTAATGTAACGATATACACCACGTCGTCTTTTTTTTCTTATAAGCAGATATTCATTTTAAATTATTTATTTATTTATTTATTTATTTTTGGCTGTGTTGGGTCTTCGTTTCTGTGAGAGGGCTTTCTCCAGTTGCGGCAAGTGGGGGCCACTCTTCATCGCAGTGCGCGGGCCTCTCACTATCGTGGCCTCTCTTGTTGTGGAGCACAGGCTCCAGACGCGCAGGCTCAGTAGTTGTGGCTCACGGGCTTAGTTGCTCCGCGGCATGTGGGATCTTCCCAGACCAGGGCTCGAACCCGTGTCCCCTGCATTGGCAGGTAGATTCTCAACCATTGTGCCACCAGGGAAGCCCTACCACATCGTCTTTATGCATTCATCTGTTGACAGACACTGAGGTTGTTTCCATACCTTGGCTATTGTGAATAAAGCTGTAACAAATATGGGAGTGCAGATATCACTTCGAGATCCTGATTTCATTTCCTTTGGATGTATATTGAGAAGTGGAATTACTGAATCATATGGTAGTTCTATTTTAAGTTTTTGAGGAACCTCCATAGTGGCCATGCTAATTTACATTCCCACCAAAAGGGCACAAGTGTCCCCTTTTCTCCACATTCTCACCAGTACTTATTATCTCTTGTCTTTTTGATAAAAGCCATCCTAGCAGGTGTGAGATGATAGCTCATTGTGGTTTTGATTTGCATTTCCCGATGGTTAGTGATATTGAACACCTTTCCATGTACCTGTTGACTATTTGTGTCTTCTTTGGGAAAATGTCTGTTGTCTTTTGCAATTTTTTTTTTTTTTACTACTGAGTTGTATGTTATATATATATATATATATATATATATATATATATATATATATATATGATATTATTAAGCCCTTATCAGATATATTATTTATGAATATTTTCTCCCATTCCATAGGCTGCTTTTTCATTTTGTTGATGGTTCCCTTTGCTGTGCAGAAGCTTTTTAGTTTGATGTAGTCCCATTTATTTATTTTTGCTTACGTTGCCTGTGCTTTTGGTTTCATAACAAAAAATCATTGCCAACCAATGTCAAGGATCTTTTATCCTATGTTTTCTTCTAGGAGTTTTATGATTTCAGGTCTTACATTTAAGTTTTTAATTCATTTTGAGTTAATTTTTGTGAGTGGTATAAGATAGGGAACCAGTTTCTTTCTTTTGCATGTAAATATCCAGTTTTCCCAACACCATTTATTGAAGAGACTGTCCTTTTGCCATTGTGTGTTCTTTGTGCCTTTGTCAAAGATTAGTTGACTGGGTATGTGTGGGTTTATTTCTGGGACCTAGATTCTGTTCCATTGATCTGTGTGTCTGTTTTTATGCCAGTAACATACTATTTCGATTACTGCAGCTTTGTGATATAGCTTGAAATCAGGGTGTGTGATGTCTCCAGTTTTGTTCCTCTTTCTCAGGATTGCTTTGGCTATTTGGGATATCTTGTGGTTTCATACAAATTTTAGGATTGTTTTTTCAATTTCTGTTAAAAGTGCCAATGGAATTTTGGTAGCGATTTCACTGAATCAATAGATCACTGTAGATAGTAGGATATTTAATAGTGTTATTTTTTTCCAATCCATGAACATGGACTACCTTTCCATTTATTTGTGTCTTCCTCAATTTCTTTCATCTATGTCTTATAGTTTTGCAAAATTCAACGTCTTTTTATGATAAAAACTCTCAACAAATTGGGTACAGAAGGAACGTACCTCAACATAATAAGAAAAAACCTGCACGTTTGATGTCAGAAGTATTGTGAGTGAAAACAGTTTGGTTACCAAGCCTGAATTAAGAGATTTATGAGCAAGCTATGATCACTTAGGAAAAAATAAAGGATATTGTATTTCTGTACATCCAGATTGTTACTATAAATTTAAAACTTGCTACATGAAAAATAAACAATTACCTTAAGTAAGTTTAAGTAAGTCTTAAACCTGGACTTTCTGATCAAACTTTAGTGTGTCCTTCTGATCTCCCACTGCTCCCAAGTACCTAAACTAGTATACCTTGGCTTTAAAATCCCCATGGCAATAAGACGATTTCCAATAACCTGGGGCTTCTAAGGTGTGTTGCTTTCTTGCCTATTCAGGACCATTTCTTCACTCCGTGGATTTTTTTCACTGGACATGACTTGGCTTTATTTGAATTTTCCTAAAATGTTATCACAGAGTGGATTGTACTTCAATTTCATCTTTAATCAGTCAGATTAATAAAATACTGGAAAGAATATGCACATTAATAAATTTAAGCTTTAAGTTCTTTAATCACAGCACTGATTATACTTTAAAGTTATCTCAACTGGATTTGTATTTTGCTATGATTGGGGACTTAAATTTTTATCCATTTATTTATTTTCTTTTAATTGAAGTGCTTAGCTTATTCTGGTTTACACAGATATTTCCATGATTTTCTTTTTTCATGTTTGGTGATGGAAAGTTTCATTCAGCTTCAGTATGTTCTTGAGGGGCATTGTGGTGGGGATGGGGGGAAAGTTCATAGTCTGGAATCAGAAACTTAAGAGCTGCAGCTCCTTGGAGAGACAGAGAGCACAGTAGTTACTAGCATAAATACATGTTTGAAACAGACACATGTTTGAAACTCAGCTCTCATGCGTGGTTGATGTCTTTGAACAAGTTATTTAACCTCTCTTTGCCTCAGTCTGTTAAATGAGGATTATGAGTTAACTTATATAAAGAACTTAGAATAGCTCCTGGCATTCAGTGAGTCCTTTATAAGTGGAACTGCTATTAATGATAACAACTTCAGATACAGTTTTTGTTTTCTCTGTGATATATATTTCCATTTTTTTCTATAAAATGCCGAGGTATAAACTACGATCATTTCTGGTCCTGTAAGATTCTCAATTTATTTTGCTTCTGAGGTATTAATGATAAATATTTAAAGGTTCAAACATGAAAGTAAGCATTCATGAATATGGACAATTTCAAATAGCTCTACACAGACCCAGAAGTGCCTGAATTACAATTTTTGGTGAGATGAATGAATGCCCTGCATCACATGCTGACTGCTGTGTAGAATGTCCCATGTGACAAGGTCTGGTCAGTTCTGGTTTCCCTCCTGCTCTGTGAGTCACAAAGATTAGTCCTCCTAGTCACTCAGGTGATGTGGTTTACCTAATGTGTGTGGCCATACACGTCAAGGTGGCTTATTTTCATCAAAGTTGAAAACTGAGATAATTTAAATATTTTTGCAATATTTGAATGGATATGATAAGTTTTCCCACTCAGAAAGGAACATTAAGTTTGTTTTTTTTTAAATCTTTTTTAGAGTATAATTGCTTTACAATGGTGTGTTAGTTTCTGCTTTATAACAAAGTGAATCAGCTATACATATACATATGTCCCTACATCTTGCGTCTCCCTCCCTCCCACCCTCCCTATCCCACCCCTCTAGGTGGTCACAAAGCACCGAGCTGATCTCCCTGTGCTATGCGGCTGCTTCCCACTAGCTATCTATTTTACATTTGGTAGTGTATATATGTCCATGCCACTCTCTCACTTTGTCCCAGCTTACCCTTCCCCCTCCCCATATCCTCAAGTTAAACACTATTAAAAGCAGTGTTACTCACAGTGTTGTTAAATCAATTCTTCCAGGCTTTCATCTATGCTTTGTTTAATGCTAACATTTTTCTTTTTAAATGGGGTTGATTGACATTTCATGGAGATCCAAATATCACTTTTGACATCCATTAAATTTTCATGAACCTGAGGTTCAGCTGTGTTTTTTTAGGTTAGGACAACTTTTATTTTTAGAAGTATTCTTTTAGGGTAAGAATATTAAACTAGAGTTGGCTGAAGTATGTTGAATGCATTTTATTGTCTGATCAGTCTCTCTTCAGCATTTATTATGTTCAGTGTACACGTGTGCGTAACCCACCATTGTAAGCAGTGGGTGGCATGATCTGAGAAGAAACCCAGTTCTGAACCTAGGGTTCCTTGGTCTGCCCACTTCTGCCGTGTGTCTCATATCAGGGTTAACAGAGTTTATCCACCCCTGTGTGTCAACCCTGTGGGCCTCACGGAGTCATCACTGAGATTCTGTGAGATACGTGTTATTTTTCTTAGTCTGCAAATGAGGAGGTTTGTCTAAGAAGATTTAACTGCTCCATAAACTCACACAACCTTATTTTTCTTCTAAATGAGCATCTTGGTTATTCTCAGGTCTTTGTTATTCTTTGTAAGTTTTAGAATCAGCTTTTCAAGTTCATCAAAACATCCTGATGAGATTTTTAAATTGGAATTGCCTTGAACACATTTTGGAAGGACTGAAATCTCTGCCATATTGTTGCTTGCTATCATGAAAATGGTTCTGCTCTCCATTTGATTAAATCTTTTGTAACGTCCTTCAGTAAACTTTTGTAATTTTTTTCACACAGCATTTACACATCTTTTGTTCATTTTATTCTTAGGAACACTGGATATTCTGTGATTCTTAAATTACTTTTTAAAAACTTTAAATGACTTTCTAGAATTTGAAAAAAGCTAGTTTGAAAATAGGATATAGATAATATTAATTATAGGAATTTAGTAGATTTATCAAATAATATTAACTAGCTTTACTAAACCACACAATAATAATATTATTGTAGAATTAATTCTGATCGGCTTAGAAAAATTAAACTCCAGGTTTTATTCTGATTTTGCCACTTTTCTCACTAACATCTTTCTGTTCCAGAGCCCCACCCAGGACACCACATTACATTTAGTGTTCTTATCTCCTCGGTCTCCTCCAGCCTGTGACAGTTTTTCAGTCTTTCATTGTTTTTCATGGCACTGAAGTTTTGAAAAGCACTTGTCAGGTATTTTGTAGGAGGTCCCTTGTTTTGGGTTTGCCTGATAGTTACTCATGGTTACACTGGGATCATGGTTTTTAGAGAATACACCAGAGGTGAGATGTCACCTCATTTCTGGGAGCACATGGCATAACATGATTAATCACTGGTGAGGTTAACCCTGTCACTTGGTTAAGGTGGAACCTGCTAGCTTTCTTCACTGGGAAGTTCCTATTTTTCAGTCTATTTGGAAATGAGTCATTAAGTCCAGCCCATATTAAAAGGGAGGGAAATTAAGCTTGACCTCCTGGAGGAGTATCTATATATATTATTTTTATGCTTTGTAAGGAAATTTGTCCCTTCTCCCAAGTTATGTATTTTATTTTATCATCTGTTTCTATCAGATCGACTCATGGGTATTTATTTAAATACTATGGGTTATAATATTATGGTTTTTTTGCTCCAATTGTTCATCTTTGGCTACTGCAAGGTCTTTCAGGTCGACTCTTGTGTCCCTGCAATATGCCCCTTTGTTTTATTTTCTAAGTACTTCCTTATTTTCTGGCACTCTGAGATGTTCCAGGATCATCTTATATTCTCCCTGCCCCAGTGTTACAATCAAACATTCTCCCAAAGAGCCCTGATTCCTTCTATTAGAGAACCCCTGACGACCACTGATCTCTTTTCTGTCTCTCTAATTTTGCCTTTTCCAGACTGTGACTTGACTAGAATTATACAACAGGCTGCTTTTTGGGTGGGTCTTCCTTCATTTAGCAAAATGTCTCTAAGATTCATCCATGTGATTGTGTGAATTGTTACCTAGTTCCTTTTTATTGCTAAGTAATATTTCATTGTATGGATATACAACAGCTTATTCATTCACCGACTGAAAGAAATCTTCTGCACGAACGTAAGTTTTCAATTCACTTGGAGAAGTATGTGGGAGTGGGATTTCTGGGTCAGATGCTAAGCTTTTCTTTTACTTTCCTTTTAAAAAATAAAATTTCTAAGAAATTGCCAAACTGTCTTCCAAAGCAGCTGTCTTGTTTTGCATTCCCACCAGTGATGACTGAGAGCTTGTGCACTTATTTTGAGAGTAAATTAGTAGGAGCTTAGCCTTGTTAGAGCTTCAGGACTGTCCCGTCTGCAGTCTCCGTGGCGTCATGTGTTACCGCATTCAAACAGGAGAGTCAAAATTTCAAACGATGGCATGGAGATGATAGAAACAAAGAGACAGAACTTGAGTTACTTGAATTTTGTTATTCTGTATGACCGCTTGAAGTTTTTCTTCATGGTGACTTTTTTTAACATTGGAAAACAATTACTTACTTGCTTCAGTCTTACTTTATAGGTGAAAAATGCTTTGAAATATAGGTGTAGCCGTGATCATATGATGTGCTCATTAAGAAGCTCTGCGTGGACTACAGACCAACGCTGGGACATCCACCTCAACCTCTGAAGTGCGTTGCCGTCTGAAAATTAACGTGGACACGACAGGTGCTTCTCAGATTTTGTTCTCTACTGTATGTGATTTTTTTTTTTTCCCTGAGCCATCTTCTTTTATGGTGTAAACTTTTAAATCAAGTAAATCAGATATAAAAATATTTATAAACAGCCAGAATCAAAAATGATATAGTGAAACCCATGCTTTAAAACTGTTCCTTGAAGATCAGCACACAGAAACTGTGGAGAAAACCATTAACCATGCAACAATAAAACATAAGTAAATGGACATTTATACAGAAAAAAAATCCAATTTAAGGCAGAACGTCAGGAGAAAGGACAAAAGGGGCTGGCCATGTGTTGCCAGAAGGAACTGCAGGGCACATTTGAGTATTTTATTAATTTCACCAAGAACTGGACAGTTCTTCTGAAGCAATTGGTTAAATATTCTCAATGTTTCTTAACATCCAGCCCTTTTCTCAGACTCTTTTGGACATTTTCACTTAATAGAAATTTATGGTGAAGGTATGTTAGAGGAAATTCTTCCACTGCAGAGACATTTGAAAGCCATTAGAATCAGTCCTGAAGGAACAAAGACAATAACAGTATTTCAATTTCTGGAATTTATTGTGAAATGTGATTTTTTTTTTTTATGGATCTCTGACAAACGTATATTTAAGACTTTTCCTAACAATTCATATATCTGTTTCTTTATGTGAAAAAAACTTTCCAAACTTAACATTTAAGAAGTGTTTTTCGATTAACTATGGGGAAAGGGACATGGCAAATCTTGCTATATGTCCATTGAACATGAATATGCAAAGAATGTTAATTTTGACAAATATGCAGAAGTTACAGATTGAAGCAGATGCTGTACTGTAATTTATTTAGGCATTAGGCTCATAGGTAGGTATAAATTTCCCCCTTTTTTCAAAAAGTGCATTAGTGCAATTAAAGAGAAGCAATTCATTGCTATTTATCTTTTTATTGTATTTCATTTTAATTTTTATAATTAAAAATGATTATATGTATATCAAGTTCAATAAGAGGAAATTTTTACTGTGTTTCTTTCTTGCCATTATTATTATGTGTTTCACTATATAATTACTACTGAAAATAATTGTCACATAGAGGAGGTGATGGTAAACCATGACCTACCAGGTGTCTGATATGTTAATTAGGCCACTGCTGACCTGAAGTTTGGCTTCAGAAAAAAGGAGCATTGTGGGGTCATAATAATAAAGAACACAGCTTCCTGGGGGAGGTGCTTTCTGTTGGGAAGGAAGAAGTCTTTCATTAAAAAAAAGAAAAAAAAAAAACTAATGAAAGAAAAAGAAAAAGATTTAAAATTTTTACCATTTTCTTAACATGCGATAAATGTTTTTACTATGTTAAGATAAAGAAATTGGAATATAGAACGTCTAGCACATGACCATCATTCCTTTGCTTTCATTATTTTTGTCATTTTTAAAAAATACACTTTCTTCATCGTTTAGCATCTTACACGGCCTCTGAATGACCACTGGTGGGTGTGAGGTTGCTGAAGTGGAATTTCACATCTGCTGTAATTATATTAGCAGAACATGAAGTGGAATGTGGACAGGATTGTTTTGCTCCCTTGGGCTTGTAATTTGGCCGTAAGGGTCGCACAGGCTCTGATGGAACAGCATGGCAGCCGTGAAGGTCGAGGGGGAAATGGACGGTCCCAGTCACACACGCATCCTCTTGAAGGCCTCTGTGGCTGGTGTGAGCTTGGACGGGCTTTGGCAACGGTAAGACACTCACCTCCATGGTGACCAGTGATCACCACCCCAGCCCTTTAGCCAAAGATTGCAAAGCAGTCTGCCCGGATCTTTTTGTTTTTTTAATTACATCAAATTGAGAAAATGTATGACGGTGTTTCTGTATGTATTAATTACATTCTAGTTTCTGAACATTCACCTTTTTTTAACTTCAGTTTTCAAATACATATAAGAAAAGCTGATTTTTTGTATAAGTATTAGACTCTAAGCCAAGGACAAGTGCAATATTCATTATAAAAGACACCTTTCATTTCCTCTAATGGTGTAAGACAAATGTGGCTTAAAATGGCCTGGAAACTTAGCGGGTCTTTATGGCTTCAAGTTCTCCTCACAACTCCATCCACACTTTTTTTTTTTTTTTCCATCCACACTTTTGATACAGGTTTTCTGAAAAGGCAGCAGGACACTCTTCTACTCTGTGCAGGATGAGACTCAATTGCATAGTATTTCTTTAGTGGTTAATCATAAAGTCAGTGATGTACACGGAGTGATACCTCACATCTTTTTCTCTGCAAAGAATCCTGACGGCATTTTGAGCTGGCAGCTCTGGGTAAAGGGCAGCGGGGTGCAGCTCAATGGCACACACAACTCTCCGTCTGTTTGCCTTCACGTGACCTAGAATTCTGCCCGGCAGACTTGGTATGAAAGCCTGTGTCACACTGTCTATCTTCTGCGAAAATTATTAAATCCTTATCAATATTGGTAACTGGGTAGAAAGTTTAACCTAAGTGAACGGGAATCTTGATGATGGTCTGTGAGATGAGTTAACAGATTTCAAGTCCTTAGAACTATGCCAGATACAAAATAAGGGTTTACAATCGCTGACACTAGTCCTGTTGCTACGATTGCTTCTGCCCCTAGAACTTCTACATTTATTCCTGCAATACCCCTCTGTGGCTGGGCGTGCTCTGAATTCCAGAAGTCTGTCTGATGTATGGCAAGGTCACTTTGATACGTTTCTCATTTCCCTGGCAAGCGCCCACCCCATTGCGTGGTTCCAGAGCACACATCTGTCTCCCTGGCCCTCGATTCAATAGCAGTTAACTCAGCACCTCTCACCAGCTTTAATTCATGGTCCAAAGGCTAACGGGTAAAGGAACAGGTTTGGAAAAGGTCTAAATCATGTTTCTGTTTTTCCAGATGGATGACTTTAACAAAAGAGCATGACTCCATTGTGTGTAAGAGCAGTTAAATTCTGCCTTTATTTCAGAACGTATCTGTAGGTTATTAAGATTTTTTTTTCTTCAGTATTTTCAAGGGGAAGTGAGAAAGCTGTATTTTCTTTGTAAGAAGTTTCTCAGGAAGATATGTGAACTACTGTCACGAGACCTACTGCAGCGAGGAGACTTAGCCACCTGCACAGATTATTTTCCCATCTGAACACTATTTAATGGCAATTACGGATGAATAAGCTAGGGTTGTAGCAGGTTATCGCTCACCTGCATTTTTGCTTAATTATTAGTCAAAAGGGATAAACTGGGGAGGGTTTCGTTTGGAGCTGGACTAGAAAAACCCAGAGAATGAGTGTGATTTGCTCCAATAAGATTTGGGACCACACTGCTAGCGAGGCAGCCGTGTGGGCATGCACTTAGGGAGGCACTGATGCGCTTTAATCATTTCAGACCCAGTGCCCAGCACGTGTCGCAATGCTGGGAGATGACATCGTTGACTGTGAAATCTAAAGGTCAAGAGAAAAGTGAAGGGAGATACTTCTTGCCCACCTTCTCCCTAGAATATCAGATCTGCTGTTCCTCTTGCTGGATAAATGAAGTAATAGTAGCCAAAATTCAAAATAGTTCCCCATCGAGCAGTAAATGCCCTAGTTTTCTTAGAGGGACTCAAACATGCCTAAGTGGGGCTCAATTCCTCCTTCCAACGTGCCGAAGCTGACCTGAGCCGAGTCCCCAAGTCGACAGGTATTAGAACTCCGTGTCTCTCAGTTTTCCTTCTATGATGAAGCAAGTGCGTCAGCCTATGTTTAGTTAGTTTCTGGAATAGCTTGTCAAAGATGGTTCTCAGAAGAAAGGAATTTTTCTGGAGTTTATCAGCCTTTGAGGCTTAGCTATTCAGGTTTAGCAAGAGCGGGTGGGAAGGAAGAGCTGTGGGACCCAGATATTAAGGCTAAAACAGTAAAAACAGCCAGCAGATCATGTTAACAGGGTGTCTCTGAGATGAGTGCTGTCCCTGGCAGCACCCAAGCATCTGCTGATGACAACGAGGAATCGTGTCTGGAGCCTGAGGAGGCGAGGGTGAGTTTCTGACAAGTTTACAGCATGGACCCTAATCGAGTGATGTCACTTCACAGGCTCCCTCCCAGCTGCAGGGGAGGAATCCTCCCACTCTCCATGCTGGGGCTGTGGGAAAGAATGGGCGCTGTGACCTTTTCAGCCCCTCAGCATCACTTGGCTGGGAAAGCTGGGTGGTCAGACGGAGAGTCTCCTGAGGCTGGAGAAACAGAGACAGCCGAGGAGGAGTGGAGCAGCTGGAGGAGCAGGGACGTTACTGAGTGACCCAGCTACAAAGCTGGGAACTGTATTTTCAGTTAATGTACATGTTTATTCATCCATCCATCCATCCATCATCCACTTATCTATCCATTACCCATCTGCCCATCCACTCCTCCATCCATCCATCATCCATCCACCTATCCATCCCTCCATCATCCACTCCTCCATCCATCCATCTGTCGTCCACTTATCTATCCATTACCCATCCACCCATCCACTCCTCCGTCCATCCATCATCCATCCACCTATCCATCCCTCCATCATCCACTCATCCATCCACCTATCCATCCCTCCACCATCCATTCACCTATCCATCCATTATCCATCCACTCATCCATCCATTATCCATCCGCTCACTCCACTCATCCATCCAACAAATGCTCATTGATCAACTGCTACAGCCCTGCCTTTTTTTAACTATTATTTAACTTTTAAAATTTTAAAAATTTGTATTGGAGTATAATTGCTTTACAATACTGTGTTAGTTTATACTGTACAGCAAAATAAATCAGCTATATATCCCCTCTTTTTTGCATTTCCTTCTCATTTAGGTCACCACAGAGCACTGAGTAGAGTTCCCTGTGCTATACAGTAGGTTCTCACTAGTTATCTGTTTTATACATAGTATCAATAGTGTATATATGTCAATCCCAATCTCCCAATTCACCCCACCTCCCCCTCCCCCTTGGTATCCATACGTTTGTTCTCTATGTCTGTACCTCTATTTCTGCTTTGTAAAGAAGATCATCTATACCAATTTTTTCAGATTCCATATATATGCATTAATATACGATATTTGTTTTTCTCTTTCTGAATTACTTCACTCTGTATGACAGTCTCTAGGTCCATCCATGTCTCTACAAATGACCCAGTTTCGTCTTTGTATGGCTGAGTAATATTCCATTGTATATATGTACCACCTCTTTTTATCCATTCCTCTGGGGTTTTTTTAAACATCTTTATTGGAGTATAATTGCTTTACGATGGTGTGTTAGTTTCTGCTTTAGAACAAAGTGAATCAGCTATACATAAACATATATTCCCATTTCTCCTCCCTCTTGCCTCTCCCTCCCACCCTCCCTATCCCACCCCTCTAGGTGGTCACAAAGCACTGAGCTGATATCCCTGTGCTATGCAGCTGCTTCCCACTAGCTATCTATTTTACATTTGGTAGTGTATATATGTCCATGCCACTTTCTCACTTCGTCCCAGTTTACCCTTCCCCCTCCCCATGTCCTCAAATCCATTCTCTACATCTGCATCTTTATTCCTGTCCTGTCACCAGGTTCTTCAGAACCTTTTTTTTTTTTTAGATTCCATATATGTGTGTTAGCATATGGTATTTGTTTTTCTCTTTCTGACTTACTCTGTATGACAGACTCTACGTCCATCCACCTCACTGTAAATAACTAAATTTCGTTTCTTTTTATGGCAGAGTAATATTCCATTGTATATACGTGCCACATCTTCTTTATCCATTCATCTGTTTATGGACAATTACGTTGCTTCCATGTCCTGGCCATTGTAAATAGAGCTGCAGTGAACATTGTGGTACATAACTCTTTTTGAATTAAGGTTTTCTCAGGGTATATGCCCAGTAGTGGGATTGCTGGGTCATATGGTAGTTCTATTTTAGTTTTTTAAGGAACCTCCATACTGTTCTCCATAGTGGCTGTATCAATTTACATTCCCACCAACAGTGCAAGAGGGTTCCCTTTTCTCCACACCCTCTCCAGCATTTATTGTTTCTAGATTTTTTGATGATGGCCATTCTGACCAGTGTGAGGTGATATCTCATTGTAGTTTTGATTTGCATTTCTCTAATGATTAGTGATGTTGAGCATCCTTTCATGTGTTTGTTGGCAATCTGTATATCTTCTTTGGAGAAATGTCTATTTAGGTGTTCTGCCCATTTTTGGATTGGGGTGTTTGCTTTTTTGATATTGAGCTGCTTGTATATTTTGGAGATTAATTCTTTGTCAGTTGCTTCGTTTGCAAATATTTTCTCCCATTCTGAGGGTTGTCTTTTCGTCCTGTTTATGGTTTCCTTTGCTGTGCAAAAGGTTTTAAGTTTCATTAGGTCCCATTTGTTTATTTTTGTTTTTATTTCCGTTTCTCTAGGAGATGGGCCAAAAAGGATCTTGCTGTGATTTATGTCATAGAGTGTTCTGCCTATGTCTTCCTCTAAGACTTTTATAGTGTCTGGCCTTACATTTAGGTCTTTAATCCATTTTGAGTTTATTTTTGTATATGGTGTTAAGGAGTGTTCTAATTTCATTCTTTTACATGTAGCTGTCCAGTTTTCCCATCACCACTTATTGAAGAGGCTGTCTTTTCTCCACTGTATATTCTTGCCTCCTTTATCAAAAATAAGGTGACCATATGTGCATGGGTTTATCTCTGGGCTTTCTATCCTGTTCCATTGATCTATATTTCTGTTTTTGTGCCAGTACCATACTGTCTTGATTACTGTAGCTTTGTAGTGTAGTCTGAAGTCAGGGAGCCTGATTCCTCCAGCTCTGTTTTTCTTTCTCAGGATTGCTTTGGCAATTCAGGGTCTTTTGTGTCTCCATACAAATTGTGAAATTTTTTGTTCTAGTTCTGTGAAAAATGCCATTGGTAGTTTGATAGGAATTGCATTGAATCTGTAGATTGCTTTGGGTAGTAGAGTCATTTTCACAATGTTGATTCTTCCAATCCAAGAGCATGGTATATCTCTCCATCTGTTTGTATCATCTTTAATTTCTTTCATCAGTGTCTTATACTTTCTTGCATACAGGTCTTTTGTCTCCTTAGGTATTTTATTCTTTGTTTACAATTGTAAATGGGAGTGTTTCCTTAATTCCTCTTTCAGATTTTTCCTCATTAGTGTATAGGAATGCAAGAGATTTCTGTGCATTAACTTTGTATCCTGCTACTTTACCAAATTTATTGATTAGCTCTAGTAGTTTTCTGGTAGAGTCTTTAGGATTCTCTATGTAGAGTATCATGTCATTTGAAACAGTGACAGCTTTACTTCTTCTTTTCTGATTTGGATTCCTTATATTTCTTTTTCTTCTCTGATTGCTGTGGCTAACACTTCCAAAACTATGTTGAATATTAGTGATGACAGTGGGCAACATTGTCTTGTTCCTGATCTTAGTGGAAATGGTTTCAGTTTTTCACTATTAAGAGTGATGTTGGGGTTTCCCTGGTGGCGCAGTGGTTGAGAGTCTGCCTGCCGGTGCAGGGGACATGGGTTCGAGCCCTGGTCTGGGAGGATCCCACATGCCACGGAGCAGCTGGGCCCATGAGCCACAACTGCTGAGCCTGCGCGTCTGGAGCCTGTGCTCCGCAACAAGAGAGGCCGTGATAGTGAGAGGCCCGTGCACCATGATGAAGAGTGGCCCCTGCTTGCCACAACTAGAGAAAGCCCTCGCACAGAAACGAGGACCCAACACAGCCAAAAATAAAATTAATTAATTAATTAATTAATTAATTAATTAATTTAAAAAATTCCTATCACTATTTATTTAATAAAAAAAAGAGTGATGTTGGCTGTGCGTTTTTCATATATGACCTTTATTATGTTGAGGTAAGTTCCCTCTATGCCTACTTTCTGGAGGGTTTTTATCATAAATGGTGTTGAATTTTGTTGAAAGCTTTTTCTATATCTATTGAGATGATCATATGGTTTTTCTCCTTCAATTTGTTAATATGGCATATCACATTGATTGATTTGTGTATATTGAAGAATCGTTTCACTCCTGGGATAAACCCCACTTGATCATGGTGTATGATCCTTTTAATGTGCTGTTGGATTCTGTTTGCTAGTATTTTGCTGAGGATTTTTGCATCAATGTTCATCAGTGATATTGGCCTGTAGTTTTCTTTGTTTTTGACATCTTTGTCTGGTTTTGGTATCAGGGTGATGGTGGTCTCATAGAATGAGTTTGGGTGTGTTCTTCCCTCTGCTATATTTTGGAAGAGTTTGAGAAGGATAGGTGTTAGCTCTTCTTTAAATGTTTGCTAGAATTTGCCTGTGAAGCCATCTGGTCCTGGGCTTTTGTTTGTTGGAAGATTTTTAATCACAGTCTCAATATCAATGCTTGTGATTTGTCTGTTTATATTTTCTATTTCTTCCTGGTTCCGTCTCGCAAGGTTGTGCTTTTCTAAGAATGTGTCCATTTCTTCCAGGTTGTCCATTTTATTGGCATATACTTGCTTGTAGTAATCTCTCATGATCCTTTGTATTTCTGCAGTGTCAGTTGTTACTTCTCCTTTTGTATTTCTAATTCTATTGATATGAGTCTTCTCCCTTTTTCTCTTGATGAGTCTGGCTAACGGTTTGTCACTTTTGTTTATCTTCTCAAAGAACCAGCTTTTAGTTTTATTGATCTTTGCTATTGTTTCCTTCATTTCTTTTTCATTTATTTCTGATCTGGTCTTTATGATTTCTTTCTTTCTGCCAACTTTGGGGTTTTTTGTTCTTCTTTCTCTGATTGCTTTAGGTGTAAGGTTAGGTTGTCGATTTGAGATGTTTCTTGTTTCTTGAGGTAGGATTGTATTGCTATAAACTTCCCTCTTAGAACTGCTTTTGCTACATCCCACAGGTTTTGGGTCGTCATGTTTTCATTGTCATTTGTTTCTAGGTATTTTTTGACTTCCTCTTTGATTTCTTCAGTGATCTCTTGGTTACTAATTAGTGTATTGTTTAGCTTCCATGTGTCTGTATTTTTTACAGATTTTTTTCCTGTAATTGATATCTAGTCTCATAGTGCTCTGGTTGGAAAGGATACTTGATACGATTTCAATTTTCTTAAATTTACCAGGGCTTGATTTGTGACCCACGATATAATCTATCCTGGAGAACGTTCCATGAGCACTTGAGAAGAAAGCGTATTCTGTTGTTTTTGGGTGGAATGTCCTATAAATATCAATTAAGTCCATCTTGTTTAATGTATCATTTAAAGCTTGTGTTTCCTTATTTATTCGTTTTGGATGATCTCTCCATTGGTGGAAGTGGCTTGTTAAAGTCCCCTACTATGATTGTGCTACTGTCGATTTCCCCTTTTATGGCTGTTAGTATTTGCCTTATGTATTGAGGTGCTCCTATGTTGGGTGCATAAATCTTTACAGTTGTTATATCTTCTGCTTGGATTGATCCCTTGATCATTATGTAGTGTCCTTCTTTTTCTCTTGTAATAGTCTTTATTTGAAAGTCTATTTTGTCTGATACGAGAATTACTACTCCAGCTTTCTTTTGATTTCCATTTGCATGGAATATCTTTTTCCATCCCCTCACTTTCAGTCTGTATGTGTCCCTAGGTCTGAGGTGGGTCTTTTGTAGACAGCATATATATGGGTCTTATTTTTGTATCCATTCAGCCAGTCTGTGTCTTTTGGTTGGAGCATTTAATCCATTTACATTTAAGGTAATTATCGATATGTATGTTCCTATTACCATTTCCTTAATTGTTTTGGGTTTGTTACTGCAGGTCTTTTCCTTTTCTTGTGTTTCCTGCCTAGAGAAGTTCCTTTAGCACTTGTTGTAAAGCTGGTTTGGTGGTGTTGAATTCTCTTAGCTTCTGCTTGTCTGTAAAGGTTTTAATTTATCCATCGAATCTGAATGAGATCCTTGCTGGGTAGAGTAATCTTGGTTGTAGGTTTTTCCCTCTCATCACTTTAAATATGTCCTGCCCCTCCCTTTTGGCTTGCAGAGTTTCTGCTGAAAGATCAGCTGTTAACCTCATGTGGATTCCCTTGTATGTTATTTGTTGTTTTTCCTTTGCTGCTTTTAATATTTGTTCTTTGTATTTTTTTTTTATTTAAGAAATTCACGTTCTTTTATTTATTTATTTATTTATTTATTTATGACTGTGTTGAGTCTGTTTCTGTGTGAGGGCTTTCTCTAGTTGCGGCAAGTGGGGACCACTCTTCATCGCGGTGCACGGGCCTCTCACCATCGCGGCCTCTCCTGTTGCGGAGCACAGGCTCCAGACGCGCAGGCTCAGTAATTGTGGCTCACGGGCCCAGTTGCTCCGTGGCATGTGGGATCTTCCCAGACCAGGGCTCGAACCCGTGTCCCCTGCATTGGCAGGCAGATTCTCAACCACTGCGCCACCAGGGAAGCCCCATGTATTTAATTTTTGATAGTTTGATTAATATGTGTCTTGGTGTGTTTCTCCTTGGATTTATCCTATGTGGGACTCTCTGCACTTCCTGGACTTGATTAACTATTTCCTTTCTCATATTAGGGAAGTTTTCAACTATAATCTCTTCAAATATTTTCTCAGTCACTTTCTTTTTCTCTTCTTCTTCTGGGACTTCTATAATTCGAATATTGGTGCGTTTAATGTTGTCCCAGAGGTCTCTGAGACTGTCCTCAATTCTTTTTATTCTTTTTTCTTTATTCTGCTCTGCAGTAGTTATTTCCACTATTTTATCTTCCAGGTCACTTATCCGTTCTTCTGCCTCAGTTATTCTGCTATTCATTCCTTCTAGAGAATTTTAAATTTCAGTTATTGTGTTGTTCATCATTGTTTGTTTGCTCTTTAGTTCTTCTAGGTCCTTGTTAAACGTTTCTTGTATTTTCTCCATTCTATTTCCAAGATTTTGGATCATCTTTACTATCATTACTCTGAATTCTTTTTCAGGTAGACTGCCTATTTCCTCTTCATTTGTTTGGTCTGGTGGTTTTTACCTTGCTCCTTCATCTGCTGGGTGTTTCTCTGTCTTCTTATTTTGCTTAACTTACTGTGTTTGGGGTCTCCTTTTCACAGGAGTCTGGTTCGTAGTTCTCCTTGTTTTCAGTGTCTACCCCCGTGGGTAAGGTTGGTTCAGTGGGTTGTGTAGGCTTCCTGCTTGAGGGGACTATTGCCTGTGTTCTGGTGGATGAGGCTGGATCTTGTCTTTCTGGTGGGCAGGACTGTGTCTGGTGGTGTGTTTTGGGGTGTCTGTGACCTTATTATGATTTTAGCAGCCTCTCTGCTAATGGGTGTGGTTGTGTTCCTGTCTTTCTAGTTGTTTGGCAGAGGGTGTCCAGCATTGTAGCTTGCCGGTCGTTGAGTGGAGCTGGGTCTTAGCATTGACATGGAGATCTCTGGGAGAGCTTTTGCCGTTTGATATTACATGGAGCTGGGAGGTCTCTGGTGGACTAATGTCCTGAACTCGGCTCTCCCACCTCAGAGGCTTAGGCCTGACACCCGGCTGGAGCACCAAGACCCTGTCATCTACACAGCTCAGAAGAAAAGGGAGAAGAAAGAAAAGAAAGAAAGAAAGAAAGAAAGAAAGAAAGAAAGAAAGAAAGAAAGGAAGGAAGGAAGGAAGGAAGGAAGGAAGGAAGGAAGGAAGGAAAGGAAGGAAGGAAGGAAGGAAGGAAGGAAGGAAGGAAGAAAGGAAGAAAGGAAGAAAGAAAGAAAGAAAGAAAGAGAGAAGGAGGAGGGAGGGAGGAAGGAAGGAAGACAGAAAATAAGGTAAAATAAAGTTATTAAAATAAAAATAATTATTAAAAATAAAAAAGTTAAAAAGTAATTAAAAAAAGAAAAAAAAGAAAGAAGAGAGCCACCAAACCAAAAAACAAATCTACCAATGATAACAAGAGCTAAAAACTATATAAAGAAAAAAAAACAACCCCAAAAAAGCAAACAACAAAAACGGACAGACAGAGCCCTAGGACACATGGTAAAAGCAAAGCTATACAGACAAAATCACACAAAGAAGCATACACATACACACTTACAAAAAGAGAAAAAGGAAATATATATATATATATATATATATATTTCGTTGCTCCCAAAGTCCACCTCCTCAATTTGGGATGGTTCGTTTTCTCTTCAGGTATTCCACAGATGCAGGTACATCAAGTTGACTGTGGAGATTTAATCTGCTGCTCCTGAGGCTGCTGGGAGAAATTTCCCTTTCTCTTCTTTGTTCCCACAGCTCCCGGGGTTCAGCTTTAGATTTGGACCCACCTCTGCGTGTAAGTCGCCTGAGGGCATCTGTTCCTCGCTCAGGACGGGGTTAAAGGAGCAGCTGATTCGGGGGCTCTGGCTCACTCAGGCTGGGGGGAGGGAGGGGTACGGATGCAGGGCGAGCCTGCGGCGGCAGAGGCCGGTGTGACGTTGCACCAGCCTGAGGTGCGCTGTGCATTCTCCCGGGGAAGTTGTCCCTGTATCACGGGACCCTGGCAGTGGCGGGCTGCACAGTCTCCTGGGAGGAGAGGTGTGGGTAGTGACCTGGGCTTGCACACAGGCTTCTTGGTGGCTGTAGCAGCAGCCTTAGCGTCTCATGCCCGTCTCTGGGGTCCGCACTGATAGCTGTGGCTCGCGCCCATCTCTGGAGCTCGTTTAGGCAGTGCTCTGAATCCCCTCTCCTTGCACACCCCGAAACAATGGTCTCTTGCCTCTTAGGCCGGTCCAGACTTTTTCCCGGACTCCCTCCTGGCTAGCTGTGGTACACTGGCCCCCTTCAGGCTGTGTTCACGCAGCCAACTCCAGTCCTCTCCCTGGGATCTGACCTCCGAAGCCCAAGGCTCAGCTCCCAGCCCCTGCCTGCCCTGGTGGGTGAGCAGACAACCCTCTCAGGCTGGTGAGTGCTGGTCGGCACTGATCATCTGTGCGGGAATTTCTCCACTTTGCCCTCTGAATCCCTGTTGCTGCGTTCTCCTCTGTGGCTCCAAAGCTTCCCCCCTGCCATCCCCCGTCTCCACCACTGAAGGGGCTTCCTAGTGTGTGGAAACCTTTCCTCCTTCACAGCTCCCTCCCACTGGTGCAGGTCCCGTCCCTATTCTTTTTTCTCTGTTTTTTCTTTTTTCTTTTGCCCTACCCAGGTAGGTGGGGAGTGTCTTGCCTTTTGAGAAGTCTGAGGTCTTCTGCCAGCGTTCAGTAGGTGTTCTGTAGGAGTTGTTCCACATATAGATGTATTTCTGATGTATTTGTGGGGAAGAAGGTGATCTCCATGTCTTACTCTTCTGCCATCTTGAAGGTTCAACCTCATTTCTTTTTAACACTGAATAATATTCCATTGTCCAGATGTACCACAGTTTATTTATCTGTTCACCCACTGAAAGACATCTTGGTTGCTTCCAAGTTTTGGCAATTGTGAAGAAAGCTGTTATAAACATCCATGTGCAAGATTTTGTGTGGATATAAGTTTTAAAATCCTTTGGGTAAATGCCAACAAGCAGGATTTCTGGATCATATGGTCAGAGTATGTTTAGTTTTGTAAGACACTGCCAGACAGTCTTCCAAAGTGGCTGTACCACTCTGCATTCCCACCAGCCATAAATGAGATTTCCTGTTGCTCCACATCCTTGTCAGCATTTGGTGTTGTCAGTGTTCTGGATTTTGGCCACTCTAATGGGTGTGTAGTGGTATCTCATTGTTGTTTTAATTTGCATTTCTCTGATGGTACGTGATGTGGAGAATAATTTCGTATACTTATTTGCCATCTTCATCTTCTCTGGTGGGCTGTCTGTTAAGGTCTTTGGACCATTTTTTAATCAACTTTTTTTTTTATTGTTGAGTTTTAAAAGTTCTTTGTATACTTTGGATAACAGTTCTTTATCGGATGTATCTTTTGCAAATATTTTCTCCTAGCCTGTGGCTTGTCTTTTAATTCACTTGATATTTGTCTTTTGCAGAGCAGAAGTTTTCAATTTCCATGAAGTCCCAGTTATCAATGATTTCTTTCACAGATCATGTCTTTGGTGTTGCATCTAAAAAGTCATTGCCATACCCAAGGTCATCGAGGTTCCTCCTATGTTTTCTTCTAGGAGTTTTATAGTTTTGTGTTTTACATTTAAGTCTATGATCCATTTTGAGTTAATTTTTGTGAAGGGTGTAAGGTCTGTCTCTAGATTCATTTTCTCATTGTGCTTTTAATTTGCATTTGTCTAATGACTAGTGGTGGTCTGCTGATTTCCAGATGCATGTGGACAAGCTCATGGATTGATACCCCTCTCCAGGGAATGGGACAGCACTGGCTTTGATGAAACAAAAGAGCTGAGGCAGGAACACTATGGACCACAGGCAAGCCCTGTCCAGGGTTCCATAGCTGGAAGCATGCATTTTACCAGAAATTGAGTACAAGATTTGGGGGTTTGGCTGAGGCTGGTGCCATGGCTTCAGCACAAGGTGCAGCACTAGGCAACTTCCTCCCCCTCCTCCAGAAACAACTGTGTAGACAAACAAATATAAAACCCTACGTAGAAAACATCAGCACCTACAGATTGCAATTTTATCATAAAACAAGCTTCTAGAACCGCCAGCCATGTAAAAATAAAAATAGGTCTGTTTACAGAGAAGCTTTAAAATCATCATTGTTCTATAAACTTTGTTCTTCCAGAGGTATCTGTAGCAAGATCCAGTATGTAGAAAAGGTAGGTCAGTTTTTTCTTCAACTGTCTACTTACTTTCTGATATTCTCTGATCATTTCTCCTCCCCTCTTTTTATAAACTATTTCTTCTTCCGGTGGTCGAGATTAACAGACTGAAGACACTGCATGGACCGCCCAACACCTTGAACATTAATTATACATATTCCAGTATTAAATAATTGATACCTAGATAGCACCTAGATTTAGATTTCCCAAGAGTAAAATGGGGTTGAAGTATTTATGTACATTTGCTTTGCAGATCCATGGCAATCAATAGAAGCCTCCAGCCTTTGGGGTGACTCAATTATAATGAGGTATGAGGTTTCACTTGCATCCTTTAAACTTTCTACAATACTGGATGATTAAAAAACACATTCTCAGGTTCACATCAACTACAAATTTGAACTTTTCTGTCTGTGCCATCCATAAGCCACTAAAGTACTTGTCTATGTCACAAACACACCTGGATAGGAGGGCAGCAGATATTCCCCCAGCTAGCCCTCTTGGGTTAGGACACAGGAGTCCTTTAAGGGCATTGAGCACCCAGGACAACATGGGGCAAAGCTCATGACTGTACTGAAATGCTGCTTCCTTGTGTCTGAGCCAAACTTACCAACTGGCGATAGAGCCCAGAAGCATGCCTCATGGGGATATTGATTGAACGTACAGAAACTTTAATTACTCTATAATCCTCAGAAATGATGTTTTAACTCTTTAGGCTGCTCGTGTTAACACATCAGCAAGGAGACAGGTAAGAGTTTGGATGGATCTCATTTTAGGACTGGCAGGTAAGCACAAGCAATTATCCAACAGAAATGCTATAGGATGCTTAGGGAGACAATATAGACTTCTTTCTTTTGTTTGTTGAGAAATCAGTTAGGCTTTGCACAGAAAATCAGCCACCTAACTGTGGGGTTTCCAGGCCAGCTTACTGACCAATAACAGCATAAAGCATATTTAAAGCAAAGAGCCACACTAAGCAGATTCGAGAGACTTAATAGGCACATTTTTCACTTATGCAGAAAAAATGTAGGCCTATTGAAATGTTCCAACTTAGCTATTTTTAGTTGCATGAGACACAAAGATTATATAATCATCATAAAGATGTCAGCTGGCCCCAGACTTCCCCAGGCACCTGCAGGAATGATTCATTTGACTAATGACGAAATATCTGCATATGGAGAGAGTCATACATTTTCCACGTGTTATAATATGTTATCAGTGCAGCAGAAGCACTTTTATCTGTACATGGCATTAACCCTGGGGAGTCCAAACGGCTAAAGTATTGAGAAATGACAACAGGTGTGAAATCGATCTTGCTTAACTTGAGGGCAGCTTCAGGGTTAGAGTAGAAGCTTCTAGCGGTTGCTGGTGGAATGACTCCTGGATACTTCATCCAACCGTCCCAGGTTAGGAGCTGTCCAGCCCTGGAGGCTTCAGACAAAATCAGGAAAGGCCAAAGATTCATGGATTCCTTTCACTTTCAAATAATAGAGAAGTGAAAAGTTGAGGTGGATGTCAGGAAGTGGGCGATATTGGTGGAATGTTCTAGTAACGTCCTCCTGGATTATCCAGCCTGTCTGTTTGGAATCTCCGTGCAGGTTACAGCTGTAGAGAACCAAGGGGTGTCCGTCCACCTCGGGGAGCAAATCCACCTCTCAGGCAGGACCTCGGGTTCCAGCAGCATCAAAGGGGCTCAGCTTAGAGGGAGAAGCCCCGGGTTTAGGGCCAGATGAGAAATACTTCACCTGTGCTGCGGATAGCAGGTGAGGCGAAGGTGGCTCAGAGAGTGCGGGAGGAGCCCAGGTGAGGAGGGTGCAAGCACCACGGGACCCGAGCGCAGGGGACAGACCTACAGCCTCTCCCCGGGGGCCTCGCTCTGCGCCCGGCGACCCCACCCCGGGTCCACGGTGTGCGCAGCAGGGCCCACCTCCGGAGCGGGGCCGCCCCTCTGTGTATGGCATCCCCCTGCCCAGGCCGGGATGCCGGCCACCTGCTGGGTCCCACCGCGCCTTGATGCCATCTCACGCGCCTACCTGGCTCTGCACTGAGGACTGAATTGTTCAAGAAAGGAAGGGAGGGCGCAGGGGAAAAGGAAAACGTCGGGAAGAGGAAGAGGAGAAGGAAGAGGAACTGACGTTGCTTTGAAGCTGCGGTCCACGTGATGGGCGCCCATCCTCGGGCTACGCCTACTGCCAGAGAAACCAGCGGCGCCCCAACTCCCAGGCCAGCCCGTCGCAACCGCCCTTCTCAGCGCCACAAAACTAACCACGTCCGCAAACTGGACAAGTGTGACTCGGTGGAGGCCATCCAGGTAAAGATGAGCAGCTTCCGCTGCAGCCAGGTGAGCGAAGACGGCAGGTGGACCCTGGGGGCTGTCGGCAAAGCTCCGCGGTGGTGACGCAGGTGACAGAGTGGGGGGCGAGGAAAAGGAGCCCCCTGATGATGAACTGCCTTGTTAACTTTGCTTGTGAAACTATGGCACGTCGCCTTGGGTACACAGATTCCAAAGGAACACGGGAAAAGCAAGAACTGAAGACCTGCCGTCTTCATGAGGAAAAGAGTGTCACTTCACGCATTGTCCCCTAGATGGCGCCCTGAGACAACGTTTGCACTGTTTACAACTCCGCTTTCAAATCTTTTTCAAGTGCAGCAAAGGTCCTTTGAACCCTGTAAGGCAATTGAGGTGGTGCATTTTGTTATTTTTTCTTCTGCAGTGGACTATTAAGCCACTAGTTTTTAAACCAGACATTTTGTGTAGTAGGCTAGTCTCCTTCTAGTCCCCAGGAATAAGGGGGCAAGGGACATTAACCCTGGACCCAAGGGACCCATGTAACCTTGAGAAAGTCGCTCATACCCTCTGAGTCTCCATTTCTCCATCTATACATAGGAGACAATAATGTCTTAGGAAATGATTTGCTTTCTCCCTCCCCCATTCTACCCATGTCATTTCCCTTTGTAATTAAAGTTCCTTCCAACCAGTTTGCTTTTTTTCCCCGTTGGTCCTCTCTGATTAAACCAGGATCCGGTAGGTCTGTAAAATCTGCTCAACTGTCTTCTGAAGCGGCTGGACGGCTGCATTCCCGCTGGCAATGAACGAGAGTTCCTGTTGCTCCACATTCTCGCTAGTAATTGGTGTTGCCCAGTTTTTGGAGTTTAGCCGTCCCAGTGGGGGCGTGGCGGTATGTGGTTGTTATCGTTTTGAATGATCACTTAACAGAAGAACAATTGGTTTAGAATAGTGTTCGCTGTAGTCCAAGCATTTTCGCCTCCCGTGGTCTCTCTCTGCTTTCCCATCACTGCACGCCTGAGGCTCACGTGTCTACGCCTCCCCTCCACGCCCCCCCATGAAGCCCCCACGTGGTGTCTCCCGCTTCTGCTGCAACCGCCTCCACACGGCACCTCTTCCTTAGGCTGCAAGGGTTGGCACTCCTGCCAACACTGGTCACATCTTCAATCTCTGTGTGACTTTTTCACTCTTTTTTCTTTTTCCACCATAAGAAGCACAATTAGAGCTGAATACTTTCAGCTGCACCAAGCAACTTAATCGTGCTAAAGGAACTAGACGGAAATATTAATCACAGTTTAATTTCTAGGGTTATTTCGGATACAGTTGAAGTTTGGCTTGTTTTCATTAGGAAACTGGCTTTAGTCTCACACTGGAATTCTTCGGAAGTGATTCTCAGTGTTCAGTGCTTTCTCTAATATCCAAAATCAACCCTGCAGTGCCACAGGGTCCCTGCTCGCTGCCTAGCGGGTGGCCTTCCCCAAATAGCTCTGTAGATGATGGCTTTGATGACACTGAGGGCTTTGTCACCCCGAAAGACATGGACTCCATGAATTCTGAGGCGCTCTGGGGGCACAGGATCAGCCTCTGTTGCGTGAAGACCCAGCATCCCCAGACTTGGGTGTTTCCTTACCCAGTTGTCTGACTCGCTTTAGGCACGTTTCTGTGCTGCTGCCCCTGGAAGCTTATGGGAGGTTCTGAGCTTCCCTGCTCCTTCAGAGACATTTCACTAAGCCTATAGATTCTGACTAGAATCAGCATTAATACTGGGAAAAAAGAGGGTTCCCTGTGTGTGTCAAGCGTGGGCAGAGATTTTAAAGGAGCTGAGAGGAGTAAAGGGTGAGTGGACGTGAGGGCTCCCTGCCGTGGAGAAGGCTCTGTCCCCAGGAAGGGTCAGCCCATGGGAACGGCGTGAGCCAGGGGTCTGGCCCCATTGACTCGCCAGTGATGCAAAGAGAAAGGAAGCGAATGTGGGAGAAGGTGACCTTGAAAAGAAGGGGACCTGGTCCCTCCCAGCCGAGTGTCCTGGACAGTCCCAGGTGGGGACCCACGATCCGCTTGCACAGTCCTGTGGGCTGATCCCTGGATCTTCCGGGATCAACTACCCAGAGTGCAGGCGAAGGTGCCTCTATTTTCTTATTTATTTGCAAACGGGTGAAATTAATGGGAATCAAAGCCTGTGTGGTGAGAGTTCCCACTGGAGACTTTGGTAGAGTTCGTGAGTCAGATGCCTTTCAAGTTATGGACAAAGTCTCAGCAGGGGAATCCCAGGGGCTACCTGAAGGGATGCTGTTTGTGTATCCGCAGATCAAAGGAGATTTTAATTAAAGATGTATCAAGTCTGCGTTCAGCTAGTCATTTTGTGTAAACACGTCCTTAATGCACATTGGAGGTGCAGCCTCCTTAGTGTCTGAATTTACAAATATCCCAGTGCCCCTTTATGAGATTTCCCTCACTTTTAGAATCAATCATGTCCATTACCCCAACACTGTCAAACCACCTTCAGCATTGACTTTGCTCCGTGGGCATCAACTTTCTTTATGCCCAGGGTGTCTTCGTTGTTTTTTTTTTTTTTTTTCTCATGTGTGTGGTATTTGAAGTACCTCCATTGCTTGTATCCGAATTCAGCCTTTGTCTATCAAAAGATGGCTGTGGGGTGCATAACAGCAGACAACAGCTACCATGAGCAGATACAATGAACTCAACTATGCTGGCCTCAGAAATAACCATTCTGCACGTGGGGGGCTCCTGCTCAAGTACCACTGCCCCAGTAGTAAATTTCCACATAAATAGAGTATTCAAATGACGCTCTTAAATCAACTCATATGCAAATTCTTACTATTCTTTTTAAGGCGATTGCATCAATCATGTCCAGGGCATTCATTCATCCATGGTGTATTTGGAGATTCCGTTGACACAGCGTAGCTAATATTGATTAATATTTTATTACCCACCTGTGAATTATCTATAGCAGATGCCAGAAAGCCATTCTGACTCCCTTGCTTCTCTGATCAGTGATTGTGAAATGAGAGAACATACAGTAATATTTATTCTGACCTGAGAAATGCACAAAAGGGAATACCAAATATTGCACAGTGCATTACCATGTAGGATAAAATATTTGCAGCCTGGGCACTAGTTTGGAATTTATTTCTGCTGTTCTCCCCTATTGAGATCACTAATAATAATTGATTGATAATTGACTTAAGGATGTTTTGTAACTCAATAAAGACAGAACCAAGGCATTCATTATTTGTTTTGAAATTACAAATCCAAAGAAAATATATTGCTCTAATCTTTCTTCTTTTCTCTTTTGGATATTGAAAAACAATGAATGAGATATATTATCCCTGCCTGATTGCCTCTCCGCAATGCTGAAGTGTCGGCAGTGATTTTTTTAAATGACTGTATTCCATGCTCTTTTAAATTTTTTTTATTAGTTCCCTAACCAGGGATTGAACCCAGACCCTCGGCAGTGAAAGTGCAGAGTCCTAATCACTGGACCACCAGGGAATTCCCTCCATGCTCTTTTTAAAATGGACTTACATTGAAGGTGAATTATACATTTTTTTAGCAGATGGAACAAGGTTTGATTCAATTTTAATATAGTTTATTATCAAAAATTTGGTATCAGAATCAACAGGAATAGAGACCTGTTCTCTTCTTGAAAATAGTTCCCATAGCAAAGTGACTTAGAGCCCCATTAAACCTAATTCAGAGCCTGACACCAATTGTACAGTTCCTAGCAAAAATCACCTCATATACAGCCTTTTCTAAAGATCATATTAGCTCTGCCATTGAAAATAATCAAGCTTATTACCCATGAAAAAAGTTGATATCAGGTCTAATTCAGATAAGCCTATTTTACTGTGCAGACAAGATAAAGCTAGCCAGCCAAGAACACTCTCAGACCAGAAAGGAGAAAAGTAGTGTAAAATTTACTGCACAGTCCTGGTGGTAGAAAATGTCTATAGTATTTCTTAAACTGAAGTGTAAGTCAGGTAAGAGGCTGTATGCCAGGTGTCCCCAACCCCCGGGCCGAGGACCGGTACCAGTCTGCGGCCTGTTAGGAACGGGCCACACAGTAGGAGGTGAGCGCTGGGCGAGCAAGTGAAGCTTCATCTGCCACTCCCCATTGCTCCCTATTGCTCTCCATGGCCCCCCATGGCCCCCCATGGCCCCCCATCACTCGCATCGCCGCCTGAACCATCCCCCCTACCCCGCCCCTGGTCCGTGGAAAAATTGTCTTCCACGAAACTGGTCCCTGGTGCCAAAAAGTTTGGGGACCGCTGCTGTATGCCACTTCTCCTAATTTAATCAGCAATCAGAGGCAATTTGATCCTCACTTAGATGAAAAATTTTAATGGCTCAATGTTAAAGACTCACAAGCTCGGAGGGACATCTGGATCCTGAAAAAGCCAAACTATCCTTCTACCTAGTTGCTTCCCTCTCTTAAGTGTTAATAATAAATACCTTTTTCTTTTGGCCGAGCTGTGTGCATCTTGTTGGCTCGGTTTTCGGGATCTTAGTTCCCGGACCAGGGATTGAACCCGGGCCCTCGGCAGTGAAAGGGCAGGGTCCTAACCACTGGACCTCCAGGGAATTCCCTAAATAGTTTAATTTCTTATAAAACGTTGGCAGTGCCTAGTTTAAGATGATGGTTAATCATTTCACTTGGATATTACTGGTTCCAGTTAGAAACAAAGGACTGATTGGATATACGTTAAGTAAATTTGTTCTTATAACTCTCTTTGAACTCAGGAACAGAAAACAATGAACACAACACATCCCCACGAGGGATGTGGTGCCAGAAAAGGCATGTTCAGAATTTAGGGTAACCCAGACTCAGTCTTCCAGAATCTGACATCCCTCTAACTTTTATATGTTCCAAAACAAACAAACAAACACAAACAAACCCCTCACACCACTGTAGTGTCTGTTCTGTAGTAGGGATGTCAATGTGACGCATATAGAAATTAGAAGTTTTATTACTATTCCTCTTCAGGCAAATCCATAGATAGAGGAAAGTCAGAGACAGGCTGGTGAAAGCTGCTACAGATATGATGATTGGACAAATGAGAACCACCTAGAACATTGCCTGACTTTTTTATTTCTTTGAAGTCGATTTCAAATTGCTTCACAAGTTTGCAAAAGGTGTCATCCTTAGCTTTGGCTAAAAAAGTTCATGTTTTGGTTTTTTGCTAAGTTGATTGCTTTTCCCCTATACCATGATTGTTGACCAACATTAGACTTGAACTTCTGCACTTTGAAGAAAAATGCAGTATAAACCTTCAGTTGGAGCATCTAGATTCACTACTGAAATTCTACATCCTCCTCAGAGAAAATGCATAAATTTGGTCCAACGCAGAATTCTTATAAAGCAAGTGACGATAACTGCATGTTTTACCATTTGATGTGACTTCTGAAGACATGAATTTTTAAATGCCTCATTCTGTGCTAAATACTGTTGCCTGTTTTGTGATACACAATAAACCTATTTGGAATTGTTTTACTTTGTCATTGGACATTTTCTAAAGCCAACTTCAGGCCTTGGTGAAAAGTGCAGGAAGTTACTGACCTCCCTTTTCTCAAAAATTACATTAAAAAAAAGCAGCCTATATTAATTACAGTGGAGCTTTTGTAGAATGAAATAGCATTGCCTTTCCTTCATCTGAAGGAGAGAATGGAATTTTGGTTGTCCTGTTGGAATGCTCCTGTTTTGCCAGGTATTTCCTCACTGGGTCATTGGACGCACCATTCAGTTTCTCAGTTCTTACGATCTTAATTATTACAGTCATTGGAAACTTGGTTGTTAGAAATGTGTAATACAGATTTCCAGTGGTCTTCACTTTCATCTTTTCTGCTCATCGACTTACTATTCTTAAATGCTCACTTAAGAGCTGTCCAGGTCTATATCTAGGAAAGTTGTCTAATGACACCAGACAGATACGTTGTTTTCAAAGTCAGTTTAAGACACCAGCTGTAGCAGTGCAGGCAGGGAGCCCATTGCCCGCTGCCCTGGATCAATGCCGGAAGTTCAGGGAAAGGGTGGGCGGGTGTCTCCCAACCAGTGTGCGGAAACCAACTCTCACCGGCTCCCAGCCTCAACTCAGAGTAAAACAAACATATTTATAAGGTAAAATGAGCTGGTGTCCCAGAAATGAAAGTGTCCCGCTCACTCACTGCTCTTGGTGAATTGCCAGGTTCTATAACCCAAACCTCTGCATCTTTTATAAACAATAAATTCATGAAGGATGATCCCGAGTATTGCCAACCGTCCCCCAAGCTTCCTTCCATACCAGCACCCCCTTCATCTCTATCTGCCGACATTTTGGGGACAAAATAAGAGAATCCTGATTATGTACAGTAAAAATTGTATTATATTTTTTGTACTTAAGCTTTATGTAAATGGTTTGTCTCATTCCATTGTAAGCGAGCATTGAAATAAATCCTACCATTTAGGAAACAATTTAGCGGCATTTTTCTTTGTGTAGCCTCAGTGGCCTCTGTCTCCCCAGATGTGCTTGCTACTTAAAGATCCTTGTAAACCTTTAAGAAGCACATTCATCAGAGTTAAGCTACAGAGGACCTCGTGGGTAAACCCCATAACACGCTCCTGTGTGAACAGATCCTAAGGACTCTTGGGTAAGGCCTGGATAGGGCCAACAAGCTTTGTGATGATTCTGTGATGTCGCAAACAACTTTCACAAATATTTCCAGAGGAGACGTGAGGTAAGGAAAGTCAACCAGGTTTTTAATTTACAAGGGGTTGGTACCTGGTCATGTTGATGATTGATTTATTAAGTCCTATTATACTGACCCTCTGCCCAGCACACCGTATTTTGTTCTTCCTTGCATAAAAAAGGTTTTTCTCTTTGTTTTTTTAACAGCTTTAATTGAGGTGTAATGTATATACCAAAAAACTGTACATATTTAATGTATACAGTTTGATGAGTTTGGACATATGTACACACTGTGAAATCATCACGACAATGAAGGTAATAAATACGTCCACTGAAACAAACCTTGTGTGGAAATCTTCAGTGGATCAAAAAGACAAAATAAGTCTCAATATAAAGGCCCCCCAAAACACCCAAAACTCCAAGTAATGAAATGTTGAACTTTTGAAGAATTCCAGTAATTGTTTACCTCTTTTTCTCAGTTCAGAAGGTGAGTGGGATGAAGAAATTTGCTTTCTTGCTTCTTGTTTTTCTGAAACTTCCTTTGCAGTTATAGAGGTCTATATTCTGGAACCTGGATGGTCTCACATGATGTTCGTGTATCTAAATCCTCTACTTAGGATCTGCTTCATTTGTTCTAAATAAAATAAAATTTGAAATGTAACTTAAAATTTCTGTCTGGATCTATTTGAAATATATAGTGTAATTTTCCACTTAAAGTGTTTCCTTGAGCCCAGAGTGTGTGAAGAATAGCAGAAACAATTGCTTGCACACACTGCATCTCCATAAATGTTTAATACAAGCAGAAATTGTTCTTAAAATAATATCTGAACCGGTTTCGTTTAAGGAGGATATACTTGATTTATTTTTTCATAGTAGATATGAAAATAAAATCTGAAATTGCTTTTCTCTCAATCTGTTTTGCATAAATTTCCTTGCGGATAGATTTGAAGTTCTCACCTCACCTTTGCAAATCACAGTGAGAACGAGAACACGATAAACATCGTTTTGGGAATTCAAAGCTCTTAAGATTGTAGTTACTGAAAGAATCACAGAGGAAATAAAATTCAAAGATAATCCTTTGTAAAATTGTTCTATGTACAATCTACAGGAGCAGTAAGTGCTCGTCTCTATTACGGTTTTTAGCTAGGGGTGATTTTGTCTCCCAGGGTACATTTTGCAATGTCTCCAGGCATTTTTGGTTGTCACAACTGGAGGGTGGGTTGTTACTGGGATCTACTAGGCAAAACATCTTCCAGTTCACAGGAGAGTGCCCAGCCCACAATATAGAATTATCTAGCCCCAAATATCAGTAGAGGTGCTATTGATAAATCCTAATTTATATTTTGAAAAACTGCTGCTGGTATTATGAAAATAAGTCTTGCTAGAGAACAGAGAGAAAACTTTGCTGTAATATGATTTAAAAAATCGTACTGGGTGTGGGCTTGATCATATTCATCAGTAATTTGTGATGGGACAAATGATTCTGACCGTGTCACAAAGTTATTTATAGGCGGACATGTGTTCTTTCCTTTTATGATAATTCAGGCATACAAGCATTGCAGGAGCAGGAAAAGACAGCCCTGATGTTGTGACTCTTCATCTAAGACCTTACAAAGAGATGAGTGGAGAGTAGATACCTCAAGATGGCTGGGGGAAGGTGGGAACAAAATGGTAAATGGGTGCATAAGAAGAAACAGGTGGCACATCATCTAGTTAAATATGTTTTAATTTAAATCAGATTGGTTAGCAGCAAGTTGCTCTATGTGGCAATTTGGTCAAAGCAACGATAGGGCCGGAAATAAATTCTCCCAGTCATAGTTTATTCTTTGTCTTAGTACTAATAATTATAATTGCAACAGAAAATAATCTTCAAAAATTATATGCATCTTTAATAATTTTTCATGAAATTAACTTAAATGTACAATGAGAGGTATGATAATGTAAGACCCCACAACACTCACAACTGAGTCCGCAAACTCAGATGTACAAGAAATAGCTCACTTTTATATATTTGAATCAGTTAACTAATCTTCAACCCCAGTTAATCTGGGGACCTTCCCCACCCCATCTCTCTCCTCCAACTGGTGCAAAGCTTCCATGATCCAAAGAAGAAAATTCCATAGAACCAGAAAATTGAAGGATGGAGGGTACCACTCGTGCTTCAGCACCTAATAATGCTGATTAAAACCAAGACACCCATAGGCTACATGGTCCACTCAACGTCACAAACTGTGACTAGAGAGTGGGGGGGTCTCTAGTGAGACTAGGGTCCAATGAAGTGGGTCACTTCTCCCAAGGTGCATACACAACCACAACTTGAAGCTGGCTCCCTCCCCAGGATACCAACACAAAATGATGTACAGCACTCTGCTGCTCATGGGAATCCAGGCAAACATCCGTGATCCCTACCTGAATGTCATTTAATAATTACAAGAGAAGGAAATGTGATTGTTGAAGACTTTTAAATTACTGAAGGTGATCTATGTCTCTTATTCCTTGTACTTTCCAATCAAACATAAAAATATTACTAAATAGGCAGAGGGGTCATCATTGGCTTTAAATATTTTATTTAATAAGTTAGAGAGAAAAATACAAACTTTTAAAAAATGACAGATTTTTTCTCTGTTATATTTTTATATTTCCCTTTTTTTGTTACAAATGCATCATCATAGAATACCTAAAATATATAGAGCTAAAAATATATATCCATAATTCTATCTACCCAAGGACAATTACTGTTAACACTGTTATGTATGTCCCTCCACATTTGATTCTGTTCATAATTGTAACAGCTTATATTGAGTGAATGCTTATATGTTCCTGGAATACTCTGCATGCTTTTATATTTTTCAAATACTTATAATCTTATGAAGTAAGGGTTGTTATTATCCCCATACATCAACAATAAAACCAACATCACAACAACAAATAGCGACTACAATAATCCTTGGGGGAGTGTGTATCTGATTTCCAGAGTTACCACATTATAATTAAAAATGTCTAGTTTTCAACAGAAAAATTCTGATACATTCAAGGAAACATGAAAGCATAACTTTAATGCTCATATATACGAAAAAAAAAAATTGACAGAAATTGTCTTTGAGCAAGCCCAGGTATTGGATTTACTAGACAAAGACTTTAAATCAGCTGTTGCAAATATGTTCAAAAAACTAAAAAAAAAAAAAAAAAAGAAGAAGCCATCTAAACAATTAAAGGAAAGTATGAGAAGGGTGTCTCACCACATAGAGAATATAAATAAAGAGACAGAAATTATTAAAAGGAGCAAAATGGAAACTTGATCATTGGCGCCACTCAGGCAATGCTGAACTGGGATAGAAGCACAACTGTTGGTTATTGGAGCCCATGATTTTTAGCCACTGTCTATATATTCACCCACACTATGCACACGTACATACCTACACATATATACATAGAAATATAATTTGTTTCTTTCTAAGAAATCTTATAAAAGTTTGGAAACCTAATCTGATTTATTAGTTAAATCTGGCAATTGCTAGGTATACCTTTTATTGCATCTTTTTCCTATATAGGTATATATACCCTTACATTTGCTCTAACACAATATAGAACAGGAATAACTGACTAAAATTGATTTGAAAAGTAAAGGTGAAAACTTACATAAAAGTGTTACCACTTTAAGTTCAGGAGAAGGTGACAAAACCACAATATGGTTTCCTATGTGTATGAAAGCCAACGAATATATAGTTTAACCTTTCTATCAAATTGTTTTGATAGCCAACATATATTTGAAAGAAATTTAATTTCCATAAATAGTTTTCGACCAAATTTTCTAGGATCCAGATCACTTATAAACAAACATATTAGATAACTGAAGGAAACATTGAAGAAAGTCCATTCTTTGTGCTTTTTTTTCTTTATGGAAATTACTGATTCAGAAGCTGTAAGGGATCTAGCGGCTGGGCAAAAAGCAGCAGCTCAAAGCTTTTATCAGTTTCATAGGACTTAGAGAAACACGTTTGAAGTTAAGGACAACCAAAACCAAACCAAAACAAACCAAAAACAAACAAAAGGCAGGACTTCACCTCACACAATTCTGCAGAAGACAAAATTGCAAAGAAGTGAGCAAAACTTTTTGCACTATTTTTCACCTTGAAACTTTCATGATTCTGAAACCACATGGAATGCTTTGTCTTTGCCTTTTAGCAGTTTAATTAGGATGTGCCTAAGTGTGGCTGTTTTTGTATTTATGCTGCATGGTATTCACAAGTTTTCCTGATTGTAACGGGGTAAGCCCTGAAAACAAGAGTCCTTCCTCTCACTTAGAAAAGATAAGGAAAAAGGAAAATAAAGTCAGAATTTGATGAAAAGCCTATCAACACTAAAGCAGTTCATAGCTAATGACGTCTTATTTTCAATGAGGTGCTCAGGAAGAACGTCTACAGTGAAAAGGTGTTAGTGGAGGGTATAAATCCTTGGAGAAAAGTATAACATCATGAGGAATTTAAGAATGCACTAACCAGGGATGAGTGAGAGGACCCCACAGCTGCCCTGAAGGTGCAGATGATGGGAGAACCTGAGTCCGGAATGGCTCTGACAGCAGCTCTTCACTTCTCTCCAGCATGACTCAGCATCCCAGGAATGGGTACCTCAGTGGGGAAAGTGCAAGGCAGGGAGGGAGATTCTACAGGGAGGTGGATCATAGAGCCTTCATGAGAATGAAGTTGAAAAGTTGAGGCGAGAGGCAGGTGGTTAATGGGAGAAGTACAGCCCAGAGAGGATGAAGGCCTAGAGAATGTAAGGAATCAATTTCAGCAGGTTAAGAGTGGGTACATGGGGCAAGGGCAAAGAAAGGGGGTTGTTATCATGGCAGAGAATTTCAGATCTGTTTCTTTCAAGGTGGAGCCATCCTGGGTAATGGCATCATCTGCAGTGTGGCCATGCCATTTGAAGACAATAGACATCAGGGGGTAGTTATCACTGGAGCTGATATCATGTCATTAATGAGGCATGAATGTGGAGGCCCTAGTAACTCTGGTGCTGGCAAGGGATGAGGCGCAGGCAAGAACGCTGAACCAGGGTGGCATCCCCAAACAAGAGAGGAGTAGTGCATTGAGGAGTAAGCCATGGCACCGCTGGAGAATAAAGAGGGTATCATCATGTGACATGGGATTCTCAAGAGAGAAGTGGGAAAGACGATGACGCAATATGCTGACACTGTTCGCTGGCAGCCAGGAGGAAGAACATTTCCCTCCTTCCTCCAAGGTGGGGGAAGAAGTCAGGTGTGGAAGCAGCCTCCAGCAAACCTTGGGGTTTCTGTAAAAGTGTGATGGCTGAGGGAGCAATTTAGAGAGGGTAAGGGGTTTCAGGAGATTTCCGTAAAATAGAGTGCTGGGCTTAAGGAGATGGTGGGGTCTCAGAAATAGGTGACCTGGATAGGGGAGAGGACTGGAAAAGGTGGCTGTCAGGATCCCAACTGAGGTGGGCATCCTTTGTGCCTGATCCTGAGGGAGACGAGTCGGAAACAAACAAGAGGAATTGGAACCAACCCCCAGATCATTATTTTATCTCATTAACCGCATACAGAGTTTTAGTTCTGTTTTTCTTTCTGAAAAAATGTAGTATCTACTTCTGAACTCCTTTCAAGAAACTAATAAATTGCTTTGTTTTTCTAATTTACGGTGATGGTCTAAAATCTTCCCCAGATATAAGACAACACATGGAAATGTCCTCCTGAGCACTGGAGATTGTACCTGTGTTTCCAAAGAAAGATTCGGGCTTTCTGTATAATTTTTCTTCTAAAGAGTTAAAAGTATTAAATTGATCTATCAAAGTGCTAAAAAATAAGTTGAGAGATTTAGGGCTGTTTTACACAGCAAAACACATAAAGAGTGGGAAACATTTCCATATTTAACTCAAGGTAAAATGGTATGCAGGTCTAGGTTGACATTATGAGACATTTGTAAGAGATTATCGTTACTTTTGCCTTTAAGTGAAGTGGTTGGCCTTTAAGACTTTATCATAAATGCTATAAAACCTAATGGTTTATATAATTAAAAATCTCATTTCAGAAATTATAAGATACTGTGTACTTGGCACTATCGATTCAATAAATCAAAACAACCAAGCCCATACATTAGAATTTAAATATCTTACCTTTTTCCATTTTAGTGATTGAGTCAAGCTATGGAAAACACAGTCTCATTGTTTTCATTTAACATTTGAAATATCACCAACCCCTGGTAGAAAACTGCTAAGCAAATTAGTCTGCCAGTTCTAGAGTTATGCCAAAACAGATGTTGGCATTTTCTTGTTATATAAACAGTAATTCTAATGTGTTCATATCAATAGATTTTCTCTTTCTTTTTTTGTTTCTTTTCTTTCTAACTTGCAGATTGTCTTTTATGGAATTTAAGAGTGCTTGATGTTAAATTATCCACCTCTGGGGCTTTGACCAGATGAAAGGGAAGGACAGTAAGGCAAGGTGGTGCTGATCCTGGTAGCTAGTGGGAGGGACGGTCAGAGACTCTGAGATAAAAACAGGTGGGAGCTGATGGGGATAAAATAGAGGCATCCAAAGAACTCCCAGAACCCAGGGCGCCTAGACACCAAGTACGTTGGGCTCTACAGTGCTCCCCACCCGGCATTTAAGGATTGCCTATTCCTTAAACCTCACAGTTCCTGGTCTTTCCCACGCTACTCACCCCCACCCCCAGCATCCTTGCCTTCTCTCTCTTTCCTCTTCTCTTTGCTCTGCCTCTTGACACTTGCATTCTGTGTTTAAGTGAACCAGTGAATTTTCAGTAGGTCAATTCAGTCATCAGATATGGGATAAAAAATGAGGTTGCATCACCCACTTTGGAAGGCTCTCCTGATCTTTTGGAGTCATGAGATACAGTCTAAGTTAGACCTGGTCCTCTCTGGGTGCCCCTCCCAGAAACCTCTCAGGCAGAACAGCTTCCTTCTGTCTTTTCTTGATTTGCTCTCCTGGTCATCCCTAAGCTGAGACCAGCACTATGGGCCCTCATAATGCTGATGCACCAGAGATCTGACCTGGGAGGAGGGGAGAAGTGTGCCTGAGAGAAGATTTGCCTCTGCCGCTCAGGACTTGTGAGACCTGTGTGCCATCAGGGTGTGGGAAGCCGCTGCTTACGGGACAATAAAAATCCACTCTGATTAGAACATCAACCCGAGCCGCCTCCTCTCGAAGCTTCAGTCATGGACGCTGGCTCTTTCTAGAGCAAATCCGGTATGCGTATATGCCCCTTCCTTTCCTAGGTCTTCTCCAGCTGTGATAGCACAATGTAGAATCCATTACACTAACCCTGTCATGGTCCGATGGTCTTCCTTGATCTGCATCCCACATCTGTCCTCAGAGCAGCTCCACAAGGGACTCGCTGCTTGTTGGACACGTCTGCATGACACACAGGCCATGAGAGAGGTAATCTGAACATTTCTTGATAGATATTTCCTAATTGAATAGCTCCCAGTACTTAAGTTTCTAGAGTGAAATGTGAACTTCATGTCTTCGGATAAGAAATTGAATGGGGCTTTAATTTCACCCCAGGATGAATCCTCATCACTGCAGATGTAATCAGGCTTAAGGGCAGTGGTGTGAAATGTCCGATCTTGTGCTGGGGTGACCAGATGTCCATCTAGAGTACAGATGTTCTTTTATGAATAAACTCTAAAGACCAACAGAGATGTCCTGGTAATTACTCTACAGACACTGACAAAAGGCATCCAAAGATGTCACTGACTGGTTATGTATGAGATGCAAATTCAATGAGGAATGAAATCCTTAAAAGAAAAGAGAAAAAGAATCTGAAGTGAGCATGAGTCCAGTGGATATGGTTAGAATTGGCCTCTAAAGTCAGGAGAAACAAGAGAAAAGCAACAAAGAAAACAAGGTAAATCCTCAGCCAATAGAGATTTAATAAAAACAGGAAAAGTAGAGAATGCCAATTTTTGCAAAATTAATATATCATAGAACTTCTGAGGTTGACATAGTCATGGGTAAAGGATGCTCAGGACACATAATTTATTTAGACGCGCGACATTTCCTCGATATGAAGGCCTTTTGCTAACTCGCTCACAAGAGACTAAGGAAGATGCAGTTCATAGAGAGCTAAGCAGGAGCAGCTGTCTGTGAGGGGGAAGAAGAGTCTGATTGAACAGCCAGTCCCTAGAGTACGAAGGTGAGGAGTGAGAAGTCACTGGGGTTGTCATGATGGATGGTGTCAATGCACTTTCTAACGACCTGGGGGAGGGGACAGGCTTCAGGGTGGCCAAGCCTGCTAGGAGCAGAGCGGTGTTTCAGAGAGAAGGGACCACGGGGAAGAAGAGAGAGGATACCTAGATCCCAGTACATCGTAAGAGAACGCAGAGGTGATTGCAAAATAACCAAGCATGTATTGATGCACGTGGGAAGGCATCCTCTAAGCCGTGGTCCAGGCTGGGGCATCCCCAACAGTTCAACCTCCCAGGAGAAGCTCCTGGCCTCAGTGAGATCAGCATTTGGCACCACCTGGGAAAAGTGTGTCCGTGGTTAGAAACAGCAAGAGGACTGCGGTTCTATTAAGAAAAGAAGAATCTAGAAAAAAAGCCAAATGCTCAGAGCAAGACCAGCCTCCATCAGTTATGAGGTCCATGTCTGGCTTTGCTTCTGAGTGGATTTTGACCTGAATAAATTTGAGGGAATCTGAAAACCAACTTGTACCAGCAAAGTGCCTGGAGCAGTAGAAATGAAGACACCCCTGCAAGTCTCGGCTTGAAGTGAAAATACACTTTGTGCCTGAATCTGCCAACCTCACTACGCTAATAGACGTCGGAAAGCTCTGTGCTCCTAACTTGGGAAGTGCCAAGGAGAGGAGACGGAGTCAGTTCAAATCCACAAACTTTTATTAATTCTGGAGACACAGCACTGATACAAAGAAGTAAAGGATTCAATTCCCTGCTCTCAAGAGGATCACAGAGCAGCTAGGAAAAATAGACCCTAGGAATGAACTATCCCTCCGTGGTCAGAGTTATGCCCTGTTAGCGTGAGCCGCGCAAGATAGGAAGCCTGGGGAGTCGGGGGTGGGTAATTGGGAGCTTCAGTGTAATTTCCTACACTATTTGGTCTTTGGGGTGAATTCAGGTCTAGGGGATATTTCACATTTTCATAGTTTGAGAGATTATGATCACATAGTCTGAAACATTTTTTCCAAACTTTTGTTACATATATTCAGTATTTTTTCAAAATTATTTAACTTATCATTTACCATACAAACATTAGAGAAGAAAAAATGTCAAAGCCCTCAATTGCATAAAATATCAGAGTACTATACTGCATATGTATATTGGCTTTTAAATCTTCCAAAGTGTACTTTGGCCCCTTAAAAAATAATACCCTCAAAATAATCTGGCAAGTTGTGAAAGGGAACTATGATTGTCCACTCGTGGGAATGAAGATTGTTCAGCTGAGTGGGCGGGCATAAGGGGGACTGCCTGGGCTCAACCTCTCTCTCTGCCACTTACTGGGACCTTAGGATGTTAAATGACCTCTCCATGCCTTAGTTTTCCCTCTGCAAAATGGGGATAATTGTAACACCTATAGGGACATGCTAATGATTCATTGAGTTGATACATATATATAAAGCACTTAGAAAAATTCCTGGCCAGATAGGAATGTAATTTCAACAAAAGTAAGTTATTATTACTATCATTAGATTGAGCGTAAATGTAAATAATATTTCAAGGAGTAATATTTTATCAAAATGTCCTTGTGGCAGCTGGGAGCTTGTACAATTAAAAAGAAAAAAAATACGCAGCTTTGAAGAGTGGAAAGATACTAGAAAAGCAGGAACAAACACATGTCAATAAAATTTGGGCAATGATATAACCTTGGGAGTCTTTAAGGGCTATACAAAATCATAAACAAGTTACAATTCTCTATCGCAGAGTTGTCAATATCAAGGAAGCCATTTAGATTCTTCATTGTTCTGTGAAATACAGAGTAACCTGTCAGAGCAAAGCCATTTCCTGCCCTCCAGTGATGGAAGGACTTGTTCAAACACATAACATTCATATAGCTCTTAAGAAGGAAGGCTTTCTCTACAACTAAGATAAAACTGTCGTTAATTAGTGGGCATGCCTCAAAAGAACAGTGTGAGATACTTTAATTCATTGAGAAATTATGGATAAGATAGCTGGGCTCAATGAGTCAAGATTGCTAATTATCTTAGACTCTGCCCTTGAGATCATCAGAAAGACATGAGTGCTTAAGGCCAGGTAGATTTGATTTGATTTTAGTTTAATTTGGCTTTTCTTTTGTCCTTTTTTTTTTTTTTTTGACAAAAGAGACAATGATGGAAGTTGAGAGTTTAGCAGCTGTGGGGTAAATAAATGACCTTTATATAGATCTGTTTTACACATTTATATGCTTTTTCTGGTTTTGAGGAGGAAGGCAGGTACTGGGGGTGGGGGGAGTCTGGGCAGCCCTCGGGTGCTGAGGATGGGAATACTGGCAAGGAGGGCTGACGCAGTGATGGGTCTATTTCCCGCTCAACCCTGGAAGTGAGAGCCCAGCTGATGTGATGCTTTGGGGCTGGCTCTGGAATGAACTCTCTCCCATGAGAGACCTGTGACTCTTTGGGGAAATTAAAACCAGTTTAGCTATCACAGTGAAGAGTGGTGGGGAGAATACTGTCTTCCCCGCTCTGTGCGGGCCCAGAGCTCTCCGTCCCCTGAGCCCTGGGCCTTGGGGACCAGAGCAGTGCCCCGGGCGGGACCACTGGCTTTCTCCCGGGGGGGGGGGGTGTCGAGTGGTAGCAAGTGCAAGCAGAGGCAGCAGGAGGTGCCGATCTCAGGGAGGGCAGTGGTCCCAGGTGAGGAGAACGGGGCCCCTTCCTGCGGTGTGGCCACGGGTGGGCGTCCTGCCCTTGGACCCGGCCCGGGGCTCCCGAGGCCCTGGGGTGCAGGTGGCCGCGGGCCGAGCACCTGCGGAGCACCTGAGGGCAGGCGAGGGCGAAGCGCTGAGCGCGCAGGTGTCCCTCAGCTGCGGGAGCGCATCTGCTCCAGCCCACCTGCTGCCCGTCACGCTCGCGAAGGTACCCGGGCCAGAGAAAGTTCACCGGGAAACCAGACGTGAATAGAAACGGGCGCGAGCGAGCTCCGGACGCACGGGAGGACAGCCGCGCATCGCCGGGCGCAGGTGGCGGAAGGAGTGCGGGCCGGTTCGTGCGTGATCACGACAGCACAGCCACGGCGCGTGCAGTGGGAGGGCCTGGAAACCCCTTCGGAGACGCCCGCACCACGTGGGAAACGCCTGGGTTGAGGACGGCCGGCAGGACGGCGGCGTCGGGCATCTCAGCAAGTTTCACAACTGCGCCCACCCAGATGTGATCGGCGTTCATCGGGAGATGCCCAGATTCGGCGCTCTTCTTTCTTCTTCCTCCTCCCATTCATCCATAGGTCCCTGTCCTCACAAGAGGGGACCGCGCGCCAGATCAGGTCGACCGACGGCGTCCAAGCGCCTCGTCCCTGGGGAGGGACCGGCACCTGCTCGGATAAACGTAACGCGGCAAAAGCATCCCTTTTACAGCAGCCGAATTTAAACACAAACCGACTCCTTCCTAGGAGCAATCCCATCGGAAGATGCCTTCCTGAAAATGCACATCTTTGTCTAAAGTTATGCAGCACTGGAATTCGTGGAGCTGGGGTGACTGCTGGCCCCGGCGAGCAGGCCACTCTGCGGCTGCTGCGGGCACAGGAGCGGCGAGGGGCGGTCAGAGCGATGCTCACAGCCCCGGGCGCCTTGAAGGAGGAGAGGCGTCGGGCTCCGCTGTGAAGTTGCCGGGACCAGGGAGGGGGGGACTCCTGAGAGATGGGGCCCCGCGGCCGCCTTCCCAGCAGGCGGGGACTGAGCAGAGGAAGGGCAGGTGTGACAATCGGCAGGGGTACGTCTGGGCAAAGCAGCGAGTATTAGCTGGTGAAAGGAGGAGAGGACGCCTGGGGCACTTTGCAGTGAGGCCGGGAGGAAGGAAGGAGTTTGACGGGACGGAGCGTCTCTGCGGAGCAAGGTGAGAGGAGAGAGAAGTTAGATCAGGCAGGGCCCGCCACGGACGGCTCTGGGAGCCTTTGTCAAAGCCACAAACAACGCAAAATGAGTGGCCTTATTTTTTTGTTTGTTTTAAATCGTGCAGCTCCTTTCTTTTTAAAATAAAATTTATGTGAAGCACAATTAGAACAGTTAAGAGTGGAGCTGGTACGGCGAGGCATAGAGAGACCGGCTTCTTCCGAGCTCTCACCCACGGCCAGGGCCGCAGGTACCGTCCAAACCCCCAACCACACGGCTGCCCTGGGAAGAATCGGCGCCCGGAAGACATCACCGGGAAGGGATGGTCCTTTCATAGACCCGGAGGCAACAAACGCAGCACAGCTAGGGGAAAACGGCTTTGTGATCTAGAGGGAGAGAAAGAAGGAGGGAAGATGGGTGCGCTGAGAACACGGAAGGCCCCTTGGGCAGGGGCTGGGCTTGTGTTGGGCCCTCGGTCCTTGGCAGTCAGCAAATGTCAGGTTGCCGGGCCTGGAGACCAGGACGCTCACCAGGGTGAGCTCTCAGTGCTTAGAAAACAGCCAGCCGTCCTGTTTATCTTAAAACCCATCACTGTGAACTTTACAGTGTGGTCAGGTTATTTTCTGGAAGCTTTTCAGAAAACAATTTTCAAGAGTGTAATAAAATGAAAATGGGACCTGGGTAAGAGCAGGTCCTCTTGTGGGACTGCATGAGATGCTGCAGCTTGTGGAAGTGGTCCTTTGTGAGGGAAGGCCACCATCATTTGGAGCCAACAATGAGTTGTTATCCAACCGAGGAGGACACAGAGTTTTACCCACTTGGCCCAAGTTTAATCCCACTAATAGATATATAAAAAAAGATTAGATGTTGGGAAACAAAGGAGAGGAAGGGATTAAGGGCAAAAATCCAGAGCCCCTCTCAATCCTACATTCATCCTTCCACAATTGGACATTGATGTTTACAAAACTTTGACAGCCTGAAGCAGCAAACCAAGTCAATGTATCTGTCTCAAATGCGTCCATTGGAAAGAAGGTTGCGATTTTTGTCTCTTTTGAGAAGTTTATTGTGTCTGCTAAATGACATTGGATTGTCTCCTTTGTGATGGGACGGGTTTTGAGGAGAGAAACTATTTGCTGTGGGAAAGCTGCCTACATTGCTTTTGTATCACCTCCAAAGTATTGTGACCAGTGTGTCCTAGACCTAAGCCTGCCATTTCCCCGCAGCTCACTCTACTAAGACTCAAAGAATAGCTTTAAGAAAATAAAAAGAAATTCAGAAAAAGTTTGGCTACCTAACACTTTACACCCAAAATGTTTATGAAAAATTGCCTAACGCCCCTTCAACTAAGTTGTATTAAAACAGAAGATTTTGCTAATTAGCATTAAGGCAGACAGTACTGAGCTTCTATTGACGAAAGCTTCTTGCTTTCCATGTTTAAATTACGGGTGTTTCATTGACTCACACAGTTGAAATGAAGAGTTAGCAAAGTCTCAGGAGAGTGACCTCAGGTAGATTACTAATTCACATTTAGGTATATGAAACTTTGGAATTTCCTATGTATTCTCTTTCTGTTAACACAGAAGATACCAACTTTTGCTGTAAAGAGTTGTGCCATTTATTTTGGACACTCTGAAAAACCAAGACATTTTTCAATAGATTCGCATGAAGGCTCATTTAGACCCAAATTCTGTCGTCAATAGATCTTCCAGCACCCATGGTAGCCGTGAGTCTCTGGGACCGTCTCCCTTAGACAAACAGCACTGTGAGAATTCTAGTCCAAGGGAGACTGTGCTGACCTGGAATATATTTCTCTTCAACCTTCCACCAATGGGCACATGTCAAAACCTGGCCCCGGGGCTTCCCTGGTGGCTCAGTGGTTGAGAATCTGCCTGCCAATGCAGGGGACACGGGTTCGAGCCCTGGTCTGAAAAAATCCCACATGCCGCGGAGCAACTGGGCCCGTGAGCCACTGAGCCTGCGCGTCTGGAGCCTGTGCTCCGCAACAAGAGAGGCCGCGATAATGAGAGGTCTGCACACCGCGATGAAGAGTGGCCCCCGCTCGCCGCAACTAGAGAAAGCACTCGCACAGAAACGAAGACCCAACACAGCCATAAATAAATAAATAAATAAATAAAAATTAAACTTTAAAAAAAAAAAAGAAGCTTGAATTCTAACTCAGGCATGATGTTTCTTAAAAAAAAAACAAAACAAAACTGGCCCATGCTGAATAAATATAGTCAATGTAAAATTAAAATGCAGAGTTGAGATTGCAAGGGAAAAAAGCCACCACAGGTGCCTAAAAGTGAGGGGGGATTTAAATGCAGAGCCTGAGTTGGCATTGAGTATATTGTACATGGGATATCAGAAACAGATATTGTCTTAATACCAGGTGTTCAATGTCCCTGCAGGGACAATATTCTCTTGATCTGGGTGGAACTGGAAATAAACTTTTTATAAAAGGCCAGAATATAAGGACTAGAAAAACCTCTGCTCACTCTTTAGGGATCCAGTGCCCATGTGGAGCTCTAGTTGTAAGCTATGTTTAGAAAATAGAAACCCATGAGAAAACAGAAAAGCCAGCCTGTAATATGCATTGGTTTGGGGTTCTTAATTCATACTGCATGTAATTGAAGAGACTAGTACAGAAATTATTGTTAAAAACTAGTCTATATAAAGTCTGCCATGGACCTACCAAAACATGGCTTAAAAGCAAGTTTCAGAAGAATCAGATTGATCTAAAGTAACTGAACTGAATGCCAGAACTGAAGTCCAACACTCTATAAAGGAATATTAAAAGATAAAAAACCGAATCAACATCATAAAATAACAAAATAAAATAAAACTCATAATTTCTAAGATTCATTCAAAACTACTAAACATGCAAATAAGCAGGAAAATATGACCTCAAACCAGGAAAAAGAGCAATAATTAGAAATGAGAGAGATGCTGGAATTAATTACCAGACAATGTTAAAGACCTATTATAAATATTCTTCACAGGCTCTAGAACATAAAGGAGGACATGAATACAATGAAGAAAGAAATGTAAAAAATTTATAAAGACCTACATGGAATTTTCAGATTTGAAAAATGCAATACCTGTGGGGACTTCCCTGGTGGCGCAGTGGTTGAGAATCCGCCTGCCAATGCAGGAGACACGGGTTTGAGCCCTGGGCCGGGAAGATCTCACATGCCGTGGAGCAACTAAGCCCATATGCGCCACAACTACTGAGCCTGTGCTCTAGAGCCTGTGAGCCACAGCTACTGAGCCCGCATGCTGCAACTACTGAAACCCACACGCCTAGAGCCCATGCTCCACAACAAGAGAAGCCCACGCACCGCAACGAAGACCCAACACAACCAAGAATAAATAAATAAAATGGTAAATTAAAAAAGAAAAATGCAATACCTGAAATTGAAAATTTATAAGCCAGTTACCCGCTGCAGAAGAAAAAACATACTAATAAAAATTATCCCAAATGAAACAAAGAGAGAAGAGGTTATAAAAGAAATAACAGAGCTCTGGTGGCTGGTACGAAGTGGTTGTTTATAATTGCAGTCTCAGAGGAGAGGAAAGGAAGGGGAGAAAAAAGTATTTGAAGAAATAAGTGGCCAAAATGTTTCCAAATTTAGTATAAATGATAAACCTACAGATTCAAGAAGGTCAACAGAACCCAAGCAGAAGAAAAATGAAGAAAATCACACCAAGGGACATCATAATCAAATTTTTAAGAGACTATATTAAAGCAGCTAGAGAAACAAACACATTACATACAGAGAAACAAAAGTAAGATAGGAGTAGAATTCTTTCCAGAAACTATGTAAAGCAGAAGAATATGGAACACCATTTTTAAAGTACTGGAGGAAAAAAGCTATCAAGATAGAATTCTAACTTTAGCAAAGATATCTTTTATAAATAAAATAAAGGATTAAAAAAATTTTATTGGAGTATTTTTGATTTGCAATGTTGTGTTAGTTTCAGGTGCACAGCAAAGTGATTCAGTTATACATATACATATATTCATTCTTTTTCAGATTCTTTTCCTGTGTAGGTTATTACAGAATACTGTATTGAGTAGAGTTCCCTGTGCTACACAGTAGGTCCTTGTTGGTTATCTGTTTTATATATAGTAGTGTATGTATGATATCACTCATATGTCGGAATCTAATTTAAAAAATGATATAAATGAACTTATTTACAAAATAGAAATAGACTCACAGATTTCAAAAACAAACTTATGGTTACCAAAGGGGAAACATGGAGGTGGGGAGGAGGGATAAATTAGGAGCTTGGGATTAACATACACACACTACTATATATAAGGGATTTTTTTTTCAGACAGAAGCTGAGAGAATTAATTACCAGTAGACGTGCATTAAAAGAAATGTTGAAGTTCTTCAGGAAGAACAAAAGTAACACTAGATGGAAATACAGATCTACATAAAATGAGGAGGCATGCCGGAAATAGTATGTGGGTAAAAAATAAAAGATATTCTCATTTTTTAAACTCATCAAAAGAAAATGAGTGTTCAAGTCATAACATACTGAAGGGTTTTAACATGGGTAGAATAAAGAGGGATGACAATGGCACATAGGAAGTGAAGGTAGGAAATTCAAGTTACTGTTGTAGGTCTAGAAATAGGACCACACATATGTGCTCACACGTGACACAAAATTGTTGGTGATAAAACAAAATGGTATATAATCACTTTAAGAAAAAATGGACAGTTTTTTATAAATCTAAACATACACTCATCATGCAACCCAGTGATCCCTCCTAGTTACTCAAAGAGAAATGAAAACATATGTCCAACCAAAGACTTTACATGTTTGTTGATAGCAGATTTATTAATAATCGCCCCAAACTGGAAATAACCCAAATGTCGGTCCACTAGTGGATGGATTTACAAATTGTTGTACATTCATACAATTGAACACTACTCAGTATGAAAAAGGAATAAACTACATGTACACACAACAACATGGGTGAATTTCAAAAGCATTACACGACATGAAAGAAACCACACACACACAAATTACACGATGTATAATTCCATTTTTACAAAGTTCTAGAAAGGGCAAAACTATGGTGACAGAAAGCAGAATAGTGTTTGCTGGAGGGTAGAGGGGGTGGTGAAGAAGATATTGATGGTAAGAAGCTCAAGGAAAATTTTTTGGATGATGTAAATGTTCTATATCTTGTGATGGTAGCTACATAAATACAAATAAACTTATTGAATTGTACGCTTAAAACTGTTGAATTTTATGTAATTTATAGCTCAAAAAATTGATTAAAATATCTAGTCTAGAATTAATATTAGGTGTCAAGGCAGAGGCAAATATCTCACAGTGAAGCCTCCACCACAGGGAGCAAAAGTGTCTCTAATTGAAAATGGGCAGAGCTGGAGTGTGGACGAGGGCAGAAACCCTCCAATCTGGGTTTTCAAATGACTGCAGAGCAGAGAACTCCCTGTACTCCCCTCCTGACCTGGAAGGATTTATCTGAGCAAAAATACAAAAAAACAGAAACAAACATAAATGAGAAAATATAACTTCAGTGGTGCTTGAACCATGGATTTATACAGATAGATATAAGCAGCTTTATGGACATGTAATTGATATAAAAATACCTGTACATATTTAATGTGTACTATTTGATGAGTTTTGACCTATACAAATACCTGAGACACCATCATCATAACCATGGTAATAGACATAACCAACACCTTCCAGAGTTTCCTTGTGTCTCATTTTTTAAAAAAATTATTTATTTATTTATGTATGTAATAATGCTTAACATGAGATTTAGCCCCTTAAATTTTGCAGTGCACAGTAGTGTACTGTTATCTGTAGGCCCTGTGGTGTACAGCAGATCTCTAAAACTTACTCATTTAGCTAAACAGAAACTTTATAACAATTAAACATCTTCCCATTCCCCCCACCACCCAGCCCCTGGCAATAACTATTCTCTGCTTTGTAAGACTGACTATTATTGATATTTCATAGAAGTGGAATCATGCAGTATTTTTTCCTTCGTGATTGCCTTATTTCACTTAGTGTAGTGTCCTCCAGGTTTATCCATGCTGTTGCAAATGGCAGGATTTCTATATCTTGAGGCTTCTTTTTTGAGGCTGAATAATATCCCATTGTATGAATATACCACAGTTTCTTTATCCATTCATCTGTCTATGGACGCTTTAGTTGTCTCTGTATCTGGGCTAATGTGAATAGTACTGTGATGGACACAGAAGTGCAGATACCTCTTTGAGATCACTATTTCAATTTTCTTGGACATATACACCTAGAAGTGGGGTTGCTGGAGCATATAGTAGTTCTATTTTTAATTGCCTGAAGAACCTCCGTACTATTTTCTATAGCTGCTACACCATTTTAAATACTCACAAACAGTTGGGGTATTGGAACCCACAATGATTCCAATTTCTCCACATCCTTGACAACTCTTGTTACCCTTTTCTCTCTCTTTTTTTTTTTTTTACCTTGTAACCATCCTAACAGGAATGAAGTCGTATCTCATTGTAGTTTTAATTTACATTTTCCTGACAATGAGGTTGAGCATCTTTTCGTATACCTATTGGCCATTTGTATGCTTTCTTTGGAGAAAAGTCTGAGTCCTTTGTTTACTTTTAATTGGGTTATTATTACTATGATTTTTTGCTGTTGAGTCATAGTAGTTTGTCCCTTGTCATAAACCTATGCATGTATGGTCAACTGATCTTTGACAAGGGTGCTAAGAATACGCAATGGGGAAGGGATACTCTCTTCAACAAATGGTGTTGGAGAAACTGGATATCCACATGCAAAAAAATGAAACTGGACTCCTACCTTACACCATACAAAATGGATTAGAAACTTAAACATAAGACCTGAAACTGTAAAACACCTAGAAGAAAACATAGGGGGAAAAGTTCTTGACATTCATCTAAATAATGAATTCATGGATATGACACCAAAAGCACAGGCAACAGAAGCAAAAATAGACAAGTGGGACTACATCAAACTAAAAATCTTCTGCACAGCAAAGGAAATGATCAACAACATGAAAAGGCAATGTACGGAACAGGAGAAAATATTTGAAAACCATATATATTGAAACCATTTCTTAAAGCAGTTAGTTTACCTTAACTCTCACTGAAACATCATTTAAAATTTTTCTGTAGTTCTACACAACATGCACACTAAGAATTTGGATACTGATTTCTTTTAAAAGAAAACTAGTGTTTTTCAATACTATTGTTTATTCAGTAAGTGCCCTTTTTATATCTATAGTGACACATAATGTTAAAAATAGCTGACTTTTATAAGAGAAGTTTGGCCTTACTGAACATATATATATTTCTAAATGTTTGCCAATAAGAATCAAAGTTCTTTACAAAAAAATGCATATTATTTTTTTATAGAGAGACATTCTATGTCATTGATTCAAGCTCTTCAAGGTCACAGAGCCTATCAAGAATTACAGTACTTTTAATGTCAAGCCCTTGTGAAAATCACTCCTGGCTTCATAGGAATTATGAATTGATGGGTTCATAGAAATTATACATTGATGAGAAATGAAATATGTAAGTCTGCAGAATTCTCTGAGAATGACATTTCTTAAATACCACTAAGGAAAAAATCTTTTGAATATTTAAGCCATGATTTGAAGATTTAGAAATACCAATTAGTAAACCTTTCAGAGGCAAATATATCTCACCAGGTTTGCACTCACCAGTGGCTCTGGTGACTCTTCACAGCATCCAGCTTAGATAAAACAGAACTGAAGTTAAGTCACAACTGGTACCCACATGTGGAAATTAATTAAAATCATACCAAATATTAGAATCATTCTGACGTTCATTTAGTAAAGTTATATTAAAACATCAAATTTTAAAAAGTGGAAATAATGGTAGGTAAAGTTGGGAAAGCAATTTTGAATAAAGATCTTTGGACCAGAAATGAGCAGATCCAGCTCTATCCCTAGACCAACCATTGTGAGATCCTGGACAAATACCTTAGTGTCAGTTTTTAATTTTTGCAAGTTCTTTGTATTTTTCTTTCAAAATATTCCTTCTCTTTTTGTTTTATGGTGAACTATCTTTCTTTATTTCTCTGATGCAGTTATTTATTTTTTACATAATTCCATTTTGCTCCCTGAATTGTCTCTGTAGTTCTTATTTTCTATTTGTTGCTTTCCATACCACCTTTCATGGTAGAGGTTTTCTTCAAATCTTGGGTCTTTATTGATTGTCTACTCATAGTCACTAGTGAGTCATAAATAGCTACTGGGAAGTTCTGTGGGTAGGGACAGGGCTTATTGAGTGGTGGGCTTCACCACAGGATAATCATGCAAGAGCCCAACTCTTTAAGAGAAGAACTCTCCCAGCTCCTGCTTAGGCCATAAGGTCTTTTCCCTGTGCTTTCAGAGTTAAGACAGAAAGGGACAGGGATGACTCACCATTTTATAGTAGACTTTCAAAATGCTCATCAAAAGTTAGTTAGTACAGGGACTTCCCTGGCGGTCCAGTAGTTAAGACGCCGCGCTTCCAATGCAGGGGGCGAGGGTTCGATCCCTAGTCAGGGGACTAATATCTCACTTGCTGGGTGGCATGGCCAAAAAAAAAAAAAAAAAAAGTTAATTAGTACAATAAAGATGGCCACCAGGTGACTGAATCAACAGAATGTCATTTAGTATTTTAAAAACACAGATTCTGGGAGTAGCAGCTACCAACAAAATATCCGGAAATCTGAGTTAATAGATCTACTTTGCATACTTGATACTAATAAATATTTACCCATTCCTCCTTCTTCCCGGACAGAGGGAACTGGCTGATGATTGTTAAGGGGACAAAGGGAGATGGATGAGGGAAAGTGAAAGGTACGGTGGAGGGGCTGGGAGACATCGCTGTGAGGGCAGCAGTACTTTCAGTTCTTAAACGCTCTTCTGGTTTTGGATTTAAGGAGCCCAGAAGTTTGGAGATGCTGCTGACATCAAAGAGAAATGAGCTGCTTTCAGCCTGAAGGCAGTCCCGTGGGGCTCTGTCCTAATTGCGTGCTTTGCGGCTCCGTAGATTGAATAAATGCTGAAGAAACCAACACTTAAAAGTGTATGTGACAGAGTGCTAAAGGCATAGATACATTTTGTTTGTTTTGAACCCAGACAAAGTGTTTTCTAGCTTTTTATAGGGAATTTTGTAGCATTGTTGATGTGGCGCTTGTACGTTTCGGCAGCTCCAAAGCCTTGTGCTAAAATAGCTCTATCTTCCCAGGACGAGTAATTAAGCTGTACAGAGAGGGTTGCCATTGCTTTCCAACTCCTTGACAGCTAACATGCCTGGAAACGGCAAATATCACCATTCATGTGCTAACAGAAAAGCCTGTTTTTATTTCCAAACATCACACGCTGTTAATATGAAGTGCTTACACATCAGTGAAATTTGGTGAGAAGTATATTTAGGAAAATAATATATTTTAACGCTTTTATAAAAATATTTTCAGTAAACTATTTGGAAGGCCTTTCCATATATATTCTCTCTCTCTATATGAAATATTCTCTTATTGCTTCTGTAAGTTTATACCATTTAAATACATTTCAATGCATACATTTTATTAAAAACCTTTTAAACTGACTCTGTATTTAACATTTTATCAATTTTTATGAGCTCAAAGTGTGAGTCAGTAACAGAAACCTAAGAAATGGTGGCTTAATGTCCTGCGGGGTTTCAGTTTCATATCATTAGTCCAGGGCTGGTGCAGTAGCTCAGCCATGCCTTCAAGAACCAGGGCTCCTTTAGCCTCCTGCCCCTGGAGGTTTTCTCTCCTGTAGACAAAAGACAGCTGCTCCAACTCCAAGTATTATTTTGGCATTTTAGAAAGGAAGAGAATGAGGGATGGGAATTAAAAGAAATCAAGGAGAAAAGGGGGCCCTTTACCAAAGCAGGACTTTCTCAAAAATCTGCAACAGGCTTCTGCTTCATCTAACTGACTAGCATCAGGGAGGTTTGGGAAACGCAGCTTTGTACAGCTGCACGCTGTGATCCAAACACACTGTTAGTGAGGAAGAATGTGGGGAAGGAGAATGTGAAGACCGAGAGCCAAGCTTGCCAAGCTGTGCTTCCCCCTGGAGGGGGATGATGGTCAGCCTTCTGATTGGATTTCTTAGGGTAAGGAGGCCATGTTACTGAAAATGGGGTCTCACAGCTTTAAAACCAATACTCAAGAGGCCAGGTTGGTGGAAAGGAAAGTTTGCTTTATTTCAGAGGCTGGCAACCGGGACAGAGGGGAGAGGGGGAAGGGCAGACTTTTATCCAAAGGCTGACTCCCCCCACTACCAATCAGTGGGCAAGAGCTTTGAAAGGGGAGTTTCGGGGGTTTATAGGTGGAGGGAGGGGGCTTCATGCAGAAACGGCACAGTCAGCTCTGACGGTCGTCTTGAAATTGGTCCTGCGGTGATCTGATCAGTGTCATCTTGATTGTTTTAAGTACAGTGAATCTTCAGTTCCAGGGTCAGTTTATTCCCATTTCTTTGAGGCCGGTTCTTGGAATTGTGGCAGCTTATGTCATGGCTATAGCCTGGTCGTCATGTAGTTAACTTCTTCCACCTGGTGGGGTTTCAGTATCTAGAAGACAGCTCACAGGATACGGCTCAGAATGTTATCTATAGCCCTTGAGGAGGAACTAAAGGTCCCTGGCTTTGCTTAATGACTAAATTATTATTATTTGGTCTTGTTTGACTGTTTTCCTTTGTTTCTGTATTTTCTCACTTCTCTGATTAAACTTGTTCTTTGGCTAAAGTTTTTATACAGACAAAAGTCAGGGTGAGGACATGGGGGGAAGGACCATAGGGTCCTGTTCTGTTCTGGCTATCCATATGGGTTCAAAGTGCTGCCTGACAGGTACTTTCCTTCCTGACGTTAGAGCCGGCATATTTTCCCATTTAAGTGCCCATAGATATTCTTCGAATCACTTTCAGTGTCTATATTAATTTACATTACACGAATACCCAATCCCCGTTTTGGAAATTTGGGTGGTTTCCAACAGTCACTTTTTTTTTTTTTTAGGTTGCCATATTGGGTTTTTTTTTGTTTTTTCTTTTTAACATCTTTATTGGAGTATAATTGCTTTACAATGGTGTGTTTTAGTTTCTGCTTTATAACAAAGTGAATCAGCTCTACATATACATATATCCCCATATCACCTCCCTCTTGTGTCTCCCTCCCATCCTCCTTATCCCACCCCTCTAGGTGGTCACAAAGGGCCAAGCTGATCTCCCTGTGCTATGCGGCTGCTTCCCACTAGCTGTCTGTTTTACATTTGGTAGTGTATATATGTCCATGCCACTCTCTCACTTCATCCCAGCTTACCCTTTCCCCTCCCCGTGTCCTCAAGTCCATTCTCTACGTCTGTGTCTTTATACCTGTCCTGCCCCTAGGTTCTTCAACAGTCACTTTTGAAAACAAAAGTTCAGTGAATGTCTTTGTAGACATATTTTTGTGTACATCCATGACTTGGTTCTTAGGATTCAGTCCTGTAAATGAAGTTATGGGGTCAAATTTATGCATCTATGTCATGCTTTTGGTGTCATTGCTAAATTGTTCTTTGACAAAGTTCTCTCCAGCTGCAGTGTGTCAAATTGCTTACTTCCAAGCGTGCTATCAGCTTTATGGGGATTATGTTTTTAACGTTTGCCAGTTTCACTGGTGAAAACCACCTAGAATTCTGAATGACTCTGAGAAGATAAGTGTATACAGTTTGCACAAGCTGAGGCCCATGTAGATGGACGGTGTAAACCTCTCAACCGAGGGATCATAGGAGCCGCTGGGGGCAGTGGCATGATTGTGCAAGAGCCAGTAGTGGGTCCCTCCCCGGTGCCAGTTCCCACTGTGTTAGTGATGGAGCCTCAGTCCTTTCCCCCCGAGGACACCCCAGTGACTTCTGGGGTGCTCTGTGTGTCCCCACAAATAAGCCTGCCTCCTGGTGGGCCAATCACCACTGGCCCACGAGCTCTGCCTGCAAAGCCCCTGGAGGACCCTCCTGCTGCCCCAGACTCACAAGGACGCCGTAGACCCCTGGGAGGTCTCAGAGCTGCCGGACCTCCAGGCTGCAGGCTGGCGCTGGGCAGAGGCCAAGAGAGAAGGCGCCTTACCCCTCACTCAGAGGTGGCCTTAAAGCATAGAATTTTCAAGGAAACTTCTCCGCATGAGCCCGTGCAGCTCAAGGCAGGGGTGTTGGGGCTGGAAGCTTGATTCACGCACGTGCGTGACTGTCACCTGGAACCCGGGCTGCCGCCTTAAACATCTACATGTGACCTTTGCACGTGACCTGAGCTTCTTCGCAACGTAGCGGCTGGGTTCTAAGGGTGAGCATCCTGACAGAGAGAGAGCCAGGCCCAGAAGTACCACTTCCACCACATCCTATTCCTAGAGATGGTTACTACAACAGCCCAAGTCCAAGGGAAGGAGAACTGTGCTCCAGCTATGTGTGGGGTGAGGCAAAGTCCTGGAAAAATACACGTGAGGCCAGAAACATGACCGCAGCCTCAACTGGAAAGTAGCATCTACAACACTGACGAGTCATCACCATTACCTGCGGGTTGCCCCCAAGCCGCCCCATTTCAGGGGACTCTTTTCCGCTCCTCTGATCAGCAATTTTCCTCTAAATATAGGTTCTAGAATTTGAGTCACTTATGGGGTAATTGAGGGCAAATAATGACAGCACAATGAGTTCCAGCGAAGCATGAATAACGCTTTAACGTGAACACAGTTTCAGAATCTCTCACGCAGCTTCTGCGGGAATGTGCAAATCGTACAAATGTAAAATCACAAGCTTCTTATTTCAAAGTCCAACGTGATCCCTGGGAAATTCTTTCTGAAGTTGCCATGTAAGTCTACTCCGGCTGCCATAGCAAGAAACCACAGACCTGGCAGCTGACAGAACAGAAATTTATTTTCTCACTCTTCTGGAAGCTAGACATCTGAGATCAAGGTGTCACAGGGTTGGTTTCTTCTGAGGGCTTCTTTCCGTGGCACAGAGATGATCGTCTTCTGGTGTCTTCACGTGATCTTCCCTCTGTCTGTGTCTGTGTCCTAACTTCCTCTTCTTATAAGGACACCAGTCGTATTGAATCAGGGCTCACCTTGGTGACTTCATTTTACCTTAATCACCTCTTAAATGACTCCATCTCCAAATACAGTCACATTCTGAGGTCCTGGGGCGAGGATTTCGGTGTATGAATTTTTTTTTAAAAAGCTGTTTATTTTTTATTTTATTTTTTAAATATTTTCTTGGCCACGCCGTGAGGCATGTGAGATCGAACCCATGCCCCTTGCATTGGAAGCACAGTGTCTTAACCACTGGACCACCAGGCACGTCCCTCAGTGTATGAATTTTGAGGGGACACAATTCAGCTCATAAGTGTCTCCATTGTAGAAAGTCTTATGACAGTGACCTCGTAGGATACTCTGGGGTCACATTTCCATCTGCCTTCTGGACATTTCGAGTTTGATAATCTTCCTTTACTGACTCTCTCTTTTTCCTGATTTTTCTGTTTCTATTTATACTACTTTGGTCTCTCCAGGCACCAGGACAAAAATGAATAAATAAAAAGCAAACAACAACAACAAAATCCCAGACCCTCAGTGTTAAGTGTGCTTTCTTTGTTTACCCCGTTTCGCACTAAGTCCTAATATTATTCCTCTGAAGTGATTCTCATTTTGCCCCTTCCACTTCCTCACCCCACTTCAGGCCTTTCTCTGTCTCACCCTATGGCAGGATTATTTCTTTTCTCCTAACTGTAATTCAGTGATGTTTCCGGTGCAGTGCTTGACTTAATACTGCCCTATTCTTTCCTTTCCGAAGTGTGCTCTGAACATCCTGTGATTCTGGGGGGCCGTGTGGGGTCACTATTGCTTTTCACAGACCATTTCCTGGCTCCTTCTGGAAACATGATAAGATGGCAATTTCTGCCTCTTTGACCGTGAGTGTCATAATTGGCTTTGACCAATGGAATGTGAGAGGAAGTAACCAAAGTTACTTCCTGGTGGAAGTCTTAAGACCCAGTGTGTCATTTGCCATGCTTCTCTCTTCCTCTGCCGCAGTGTCTGGTAACAATCCCGAGGATGTCTGCTGCATAGGCCTGGGTCCAGGGCAGAGCCCCTCCATGAACGGCGGGTGTAGCCTGGGCAATGAACAAACCTTTACTGTTTTAAGTCACCATCATTAGGGGATGGTTTGTTAGGTCTGCATATCCCAGCCCCATCCACTTACAACAGGCTGTCCGTCACGTGTCCTCACCTGTCCACCACAGGGGTGCGTCTATGGCCCAGGCTGACTAATCAATTACCCTTCTCCTCCAGGGCTCAGTAAGACCTGGCACCCTAAAGGGACCAACCTGAGATGGATGGGAAGTGATACTGGAGAGAGAATATATCTTCCCTTCTGAGCTCCTAGGTGGTAAATATCACGTAAGCTTAGAATGACAGCGCCTCCTTGCCTGCCACGTGCAGAAAATGTGCCTGAGAGAAAAACCAACACAAAGGAAAGCAGAACCAAGAGATGCGGGGTAAAATCTCTCACAGATTTCTGGTGACGTGGCTTTAGTATTTGGACTCAGAAATGAACACAACCTCTGGACTTTGTGTGGTAGGGATAGACCTTGCTTTGTGTTTAGAAGTGAGAGCTGAGGTTCTTATTCTCAGATCCCCATTATTTCTCATTTCCCTCCATCCCCCACCAATAAGATAAGTCTGTAAGATTACGTGTAAGTCTATAGATCAGGTGTATGACTCTTCTAGATTACTCTTTCTAAACTATCCGTTTCATCTACGACTGTCTTTTACTTAAGTATTTCCAATGTCTCCAGCTTTTTGCAGAATGAACTGCTCAGTCCGAGCTCCACCTTGGACATTGCAGACTCTGACCTGCTGCTGTGCTCTCCGTGCTCGTAGCCCCTGTTGCTCTGCAGGACCCTCATCCTTTGGTCAGAGCACTTTGTTCGTAGGTCACTTGAGCATCCCTTACACTGCACTGCGTCCATCCTTCTGCCCATCCTCTTCCTTCTCTGAAACATCCTCAACTCCATTCAGAGAACTTACACCTCTTCTTCCTGACTCAGATCAAAAGCCTAACTTTCAATAAGGCTTCTTTGGTTTCTAATCTTGACCTTGGGAAATAACGTGTATCTCCCATCGGCTGTAAGAACAGCTTGATGTATTAGGAGGAAGTCAAAACCTGCATTTCTCAATTGCTGACCATGGTCTTGGTGACTTGAGTTTGTGCCTTTGTTGGTTAATTTGGAGCAATATTACCCATCTTCTTCTGTTCTGCAGACTTGTTGAGAAAATCAGCAAGAGTTTATGTTTAAGAACAGACTGCGTAGACTGAGAAGTTTCAGCAGTGCTTCTCTGTCACTGCGTGGTTTGGTGCTTATTTGTGTATCATCTCTCACCGATTGTAACTTTTCCAAGGAAAGATCAAGGTGGCCACGTCCTTAAAGTACCCCATAGGTCAGTGTCTTGAACACAAATGGGCTTTAATATACTCTACTCCTTCAAAAAACAAATCATAGAAGAATATGGTTGAAAGACAGCTGTATCTAACTGCACTTATACACTCTAGATTTTAGAAATTTGTACATTAAAGAAAACTTAATTCCAATGAAAGGTTTACAAAAGTTTTATAATCTTTAGGAAAATGATATCTTTGGCAAAATCGATGTAAAATATCCCTATGCTTTACAGTGACCGCTTCGAAATATGTTTTGGTACTGCTACTTTGATTTCTGTCATCTTATGATTTTCTCCTGGATTCGAGATAATACAATTGATATGAACTAAAAAATATGTATCTTCCTAAAATAAAAAACAGACAAAAATTACATTCACAACTTTATTCCAATAGCTACTTGGAGTCTCAGATTGTACTGCACTGGGGAACACCCCTCCCCTTTGTGACTGTCAGGAATAAAATCTATGGGTCTTGGCTTCTATGCTCTGGAGAAGAATAGAAATCTTGGGATGGCATGTGCTTTGTGCTTCCTCAGTCATACAGTCATTTATGATCATCTATGAGCTCCTCAATCATAACAAACTTCTGACTGCAGCTGCAAACATCTCATTTTAATTGTCTTTCCAGACCGAGGCACGACCTTTACAATATTATGAAACTCTTGGAAGCCGTGTTTACGGTGTTATGAATCTCAACTTCACCTGTGTTGGTCCCTAATGTTTTTAAAGAACAAAGTACCACAGCTTGCATTGCTTTTGGAGCTAATCTGTTTACAGCCCCATCATTCCACCCCTGAGGAAACTGAGGCAGGAGTGGCAAAGTGACCTTCCAGGTCCCAGGTCTTGCTCGGGCAAAGTTAGGGCTGGGACCCACTCTTCTTTTTTTTTAGAAATTCATGTTCTTTTATTTATTTATTTATTTATTTATGACTGTGTTGGGTCTTCGTTTCTGTGCGAGGGCTTTCTCTAGTTGCGGCAAGTGGGGACCACTCTTCATCGTGGTGCGCGGGCCTCTCACCATCGCGGCCTCTCTTGTTGCGGAGCACAGGCTCCAGACGCGCAGGCTCAGTAATTGGGACCCACTCTTCTTAAATTCAGTGTCCTGGGATGGGGTCTCCTAAGTGTGCATCTGGCCTAACACACACTGTAGCAGCCTGTGTGGGAGGGTCTATGCCGGCTGTCTCCCTTCTATCAGTGTCACTCAGGTGCCTAAGTTCAGCCAGGCAAAGGGCACGAAGTGCTATGGGTTGCATGAAGCCACAGACACCCATGCCCCATGCTTGGGGCTGTCATCATACTTATCCTAGTTGCCTACAGACAAGACTGATCTTCCATCTGGATTAAAGAGATGTATCGATACACTTGTCCTTTGGGTTGTGCACAAGTCTGTGAAGCTCTGTTGCACTTGATGTGGGTTTGGAGGATTTTAGGGAAACAGGAGTGTTGAAGTAAAGAGATGCCTGTAGACTGAGCCAAGTGTATTTTATCAAAAAAGCAGAGAGCAGATCTGTGGAGCACAAGTGTGCCTTGCGACAAGTAAAAATATCAGCTTTTTTTTTAAGTTCTGGAAGAATTTTATCTCTTAAATAAAAAGGATCTGTTCACTGACAGCTGTTGCCCTGTTGATGGGATGGGATTAAAGCATCCGTGAGAATCCTGGAACTAGGCCTTTCACATTCAAGAAGCCACTGTGGAGAGTGAACCTCAGAGAGTCAACCCCTGTCACGGGGGCTGTTTGGGATCTGAGATGATCACAGACTCTGTCCTGCAGAAGCTCATACTTTATTATGTGTTTACGTAAGAACACCAGGGAGACATTGATAAGTTCCAGAAGAGTGGTAAAAAGTGACGGCTTAATTCAGAGGAGGGCCAGCCAGCTTCCCACTGGGTCCTGAAGAAGGAAGGAAGGAAGATCATTTCTTCTCGTCCTTTGACTTCAGGAAAGTGGCATAAGTAGCTTATTAGAAGGGGCTAACTTCACACCATGTGCTTTCCTGAGACTCAAGTGGGGAAGAAAGTTTTACCTGCATTCTAATTTCAAACATGGATGCTCATTCCAGTTCTAGAAAGCCATCGCTTCGCTTAAATATAGACTCTTCTTATATGGAAGGTCATGTGTGAGCCCGTGCATTAAAATATTTTGTGGTAAATAAAAATTAATTCTTAAAATTAGGGAGTCCATCATGCCTTAATTGATTTAAGAGACTTTTAAACTTTATGAAAGTTGATAACAGTGATGTTATCTGAAGTTGGATTTTAAGAAAACACCTTAGATCTTGGCCTCCTTACCCTCGACCATAAGTTAACATTTCTTAAGCTCTTATGATGATTTTTATCTCATTTCCATTGGGAATGTCCATTGTGTTAGATCCAAGGACCAACATTACTGCAGAACTGAGAATAATGAGAGAGCCAACTGAAGAAAGGAAATGACACAAGACAGCTTTAGCTTGTAGACTATTTTTCTCTCTATTGAATATCTATTTTCCCTCTTTTAGACTCTGTTCTTTATGAAAGAAAAGATTTTATCTCACTTATTCTTACATCCATTATATCTAACATGGTCTGTGGCATGCACAGCAGGTCTTTCCTGACAACTAGATTCAAAATGAGTAAGGGAATTTCCTGGCGGTCCAGTGTTTAGGACTCAAAACAAGTAAATGAATGAACAGGGACTTCCCTGGCGGTCCAGTGGTTAAGACTTTGCCTTCCAATGCAGGGGGTGCGGTTTCGATCCCTGGTTGAGGAGCTAAGATCTCACATGCTTCGCAGCCAAAAAAACCAAAACATAAAACAGAAGCAATATTGTAACAAATTCAATAAAGATTTTAAAAATGGTCCACAAGATATAATGAGAATCAAAATATATATTTAAAAAAGTAAATGAATGAATGAACAAACGGGAGAATGTTCATCCTTTCTACTTTTAATAATGAACCATTCCATGTGTTGAAATCATATCCTAGGAATGCCTATCCCCACATCACTTGAATGTGAACAAAATGTAGGCTGATGTTTTGTGACGACCACTCTAACTCAGCACACTGCAGACACACGGGGTGGAATTCACCGTGATGGCACAGGTAGTGGGCAGTGTCCAGCCTTTTGTAGATAAGGTAGGGTATCATCGTGATACTCTAAATCTAGTGATTTTTGTTTAACTGAAGGAAAAGAGAATGAGTAGCAGAAAGCAGATGTGAAAATTGAGGGGCTGGAAAACCTGTGAACTCAGGTGTCACGGAGGTAAGAACTAGATAACAATGAAGTAGGTAACACGGATGGGATTGCTCAGGAAGTAAGCATGTTCCTCTCACACGAAAGTAACACAATTACTCACAATAGGAAGGACACCGTTATGTGTTAGAGAAAACTCATCATCACACATTTTGGGAAATTAAATGTCCAGGCTTGGCTAACACCAAGGACATTTTGACTCTCACTCCATCTTCATCACCCTGATTCGACACCCCAGGTGTTCAACCAGATCTTATTTTGTATCACTGTTTCTAGTAAATTAAGATACAGTCAAATTAAATTGTCTTCAGCAGAACCCATAAGAACCATAATTTCAGCACAGCACTGAATTCTGAAAGAGTCTGTGTCTCATGTTTTTGTCTATGAAAATGGATACGGTGATAGTGCAAGTGAGGACCTCAAATCTACATGCTACGTGAAGCTAGAGGATTAGAGAGAAATCTAAGTCTAATGGAAACAATAAAAATAAGTAGTCATTAAAAGCAGTTTACAGATAACAATGGTCATAGCAACTTGTGATAACTGCATCAAATAGAAACATTTATTTGGTAACCTTGGTTGCAGCAAAAGAGCATAAAGGCAAAATTGTGCAGTGACTACAATAACATTAATTTGTGCACAGAAATAAGATGGACCAAAGGACAGCCAGTAAGTTTGTGTTGGGCAAAATAATGTCCCCCTGTCCCAAAGTGTCCACATCGTAGTCTCTGGAACCCAGGAATATGTATGTTACATGACAAAGGGAAATTAAAGTTGCAGATAGAATTAAAGTGGTTAAGTAGATGCCCTTAAAATAAGGAGATTATCCTGGATGATTTGGGTGGGTCCAATCACAAGGTCCTTAAATGTGGAAGAGGAGGACAGAAGATGTCAGGGTCGGAGAGATTTGAAGATGCTACTCTTCTGGTTTTAAAGATGAAAGAAGGGGCCATGAACCAAGGAACAGGCAGCCTCTGGAAGCTGGAAAAGGCACGTAACAGTTTCTTTCCTAGAAGGAAGGCAGTCCTGTTGACACCTCGATTTTAGTACAGTGAGACCCATTTTGGACTTCTGATCTCCAGAACTTTAAGATAATAAGTGGGCACTGTTTTAAGCCACTAAGGCTGTAGAATTTGTTATGACAGCAATAGGACACTAATATAAAGATGTTTTCATACAATTGTAGAATGTATATAGAACAAATAAATTACTTTCAAATAAATTAAATAAGAAGGAGCAGACTAGAGTTAACTTTTAAACATAACTTCTAATATCTGGTCAACCCTGAAATGACTGAGGATTGTGTCTGGAGGGCACATATTTACTCACTTCTGAAGGAAAGACTTTGCGTGGGTGTGGAGGCCGCTGCAGTGAACGTACCACAGCTGGGCTTCGACAGAAAACGTACAGAAGTGAAGGCTAATTGAGCCTTAGGCTTGGGGGAATGTGTGAATGTGTATAGGAGAAAACACTTTTCCCACTTCTGCAACTCTAAAAAATAGAGAAAAAGTTGATGGAAAATTATGTTGAAAACTCCAAGTATGGGAACTATTTACACTTTATTGATATAGTATTGAATAGCAAAAACACATTCACAGAAGTTCTAAAGGAAAAAAATCAGAGAAAATCAGGCATAATGTAAGTTTACGTGCATAGTTCTCCAGTGAAAATGAAAGACAGGGCAAGGGTGAGTCATGTGTTAAAATTCTTGTTCTGCCCCCCAGAGACAGGCTCTCTCAGCTCTAATTTCGAGCCAACACTTGGGGGTACCCAGTTCCTGTGATGCAGGGGTCTTTGCCTTTTCCAGGATAGATGAGCAGCTTGTTTCTAGCGGAAACCCCAAGTATGGAGGAGACCATTTTCAGTTTCTACTCAAAAAAAGAACACAGAGTGAGGTCCGCACCCTATATAGGGAAGCGGGCTCTGTTATCCCGCCGCAACTGGATTGTGTTCAATCCTTGTTTCTACTAGGTATTTTAAATCTTGACCCTCTCTCTATGTAGATATGTATCAATATCTCCATCTTTCTATGTATATGGAGTGAAGGGCAGGGCTTTTGACCAGAAGTTTGATCTTATCAGAAATGACGATTAGCCTGTGGGATGTCTGGCTTTTTGGAGAGAACTTGGAGAATGTTTTTCTATGGTTCATTAAGTTGGGAAAGAGATGTCTTGATCTTTTTATTTTATGAATACATGCAGAAATGAAAAGACTTGAAGAGTCAGCAACGGAGTTTCAGCAAGACTCTTCTCCAGCTAAATTGGATGGTGAAGAAAGTAGAGCCTTGAATGGTGGCCATCCAGTTTCACATTTTGGAAGGAAGGAGACAATGTCATCTCCTCTATGAAAATGGAGGCACAAGAACACAAATCAGTGTACAGCTTTGTTGTAGCATATTGTACCATAAATTAATATGAATACATTAATAAGGATTCTTTTTGTTGGTTTTGGAAATTTTTTTTTTTGTTAAAAAAAAAGATCAAACAGTTTTCAAGTTTGAGAAGCATGGCATAACCTGAAAGAGTACAGCTTTCAACCAGGAAGCCTAGGTGATCTTTTTTTTTTTCTATTTTTACCTAGCTGTGTGATCTGAAATGACACAACTAATCCTTTGTTATTTAAATGTTTTTATGCTAATGAAACTAATAGTCTCTTATTTAAGCCACAGGGAACTAGTCAGTCTGTATGCATATGTTTGTGCAAATTATACATCCTGATATTATGCGGTGGGAGTCGTCTAACCTCAATTTCTTCATTCATAGACACTGCTTTTCCAAATATTGGTTTGGCCAAAAAGTTCGTTCGGGTTTTGCTGTAAGATGTAACGGAAAACTTCAACGAAATTTTGTCCAACCCAATACTTTCTTCTCCATCTATCCTATTGTATTCAACATTGAAAAAACAATTTAATTTTTACTTATCAAAATGTCCCTTTCAACTTGAAAACCCAGATTAATATGCCCCTGCTTTTATGCTATTTTTCCCCTTTAGTCAGTGAAAGTTCCTTGAGCTTATGAGCTAAGCCTACTATTTCGTACTGTGGGAGTATTTACAGTAATACTAAGCACATAGTAGATGACCAATGAATTGTCTTATCTAGTTAGCAGTAGCTTCGGCAGCAGTAGTAATTGTAGTGACTGCATAGATATTTTCAGCAATTTCACTGTTTTAAAGTTTGCTGCTTAACTCTTCCTAAGTTTTATTTTAACTAGAGAATTAGTGAGGCGATTTATAAAATATTCAACATTTGTGTTGCGTTTTGCCAAGAGAGAAGTGATCATTTTTATACAGTAGAATTGCAAAGAAGACTTTCTCCCTTTATACTCACTAAGTTGCAAAGGTAAGAAAATAACCTATATCAAATTTATGCACTCAGTTTAATTCAAATTTACACATTTATAGGTGATATTAACATTGGCTTTAAGTGATAATATTTAAGTGAAGAAACAGGAGTTTATGGATGACTAAGAATTTTTCAGTTTTAAGAAATAGAAATAAACTCTGGTTAAATCAAGGATACCGGAAGTTTTTATAAGGCTATGATTTAAATAATAAGATGAAAGAGGAAAGTGAATCAGCAGGTTCAGCATCTCCAGAGACCTCTCTGGGATGCTCTGATCCTGAGTGTCCCTCTGAGTGTCCTCAGGGTATCATTACCGGGTAAGTGGGGTGATGGATCTGGTTTGGTCCACATGCATCCAATAAAGGGAGAGTTCCTGAAAAAGCTGTTACTAAAAGAAGTGGTGATGGATGGTGGACTGCAAAAATGACATATGTCCTTTACAGTAAGTGGTCAGTTTCCAACAGAGAAGAGAAATTATCATGAAAGCATTTACAATCATATGTTTTTAATTTTGGAAAGCAAATTTCCATTAAACCACAATGGATTTTAACATTAAAAGGAATTTTAAAAAGAGATTACATTCTGTACAACATCTTAGTTTCTTATGCTGCCCCCAAAGCAACAAGAAGGTAGTAGGTAAGAAATGTTGCATATTTTTATGACTTTGACATAAAGAACTTTTAAACTGCTGTATCTGATAATATTTATTCAAATTGCCTTCAGTGAAACAGACCAGCAATTGCTGAAGCATCATAAAAGGAAGGGAATGATACCTAGCCACTAAGTCATAGGAAAAGACCAAGTGGCAGCTCTTTTGCCTAATGAGATGTCTAGCTTTATTTAGATTCTTATGGATTAATCTGGGGGAGGTAATACCATGTAAGGGAAATTAACAAATAGAAAGCTTTCATGAGAAGTGAAAATTGTACTGAAAGAATCTTAAGAGTTAAGGGTCTAACAGTCTAAACCAGGAAAGGGCAGCTTTGGAGGCAGAATGTCAAGAGTAGATTTAATGCAGAGAACTCATCTTCCTTGTTCATTTTAACACCCAGATCTCAGAATAGTTGTTACATTGAAGGCATGCAATAAAAAATGCAATCAAATGAATGAAATAATAAATGGAAGGTTGCTGAGGCACAAAGTGCTAGGGATCCAAGTGTGCTCTTCTAGTCCTATCACTGAAACTAACTAGCTGTATGGCCATGTTCCACCTTGACCTTTTCTAAGACTAATTTTTAGATGATGAGGTTGAATTAGATCACCTCCAAAGTCTTCCTCAGAGAAGTTAAGTAAATGAGCAGCACAATCATCATACCTCAGGAGTTCTCCTCCAGCAGCTCTTTTAAATGCCACATGTCACCAGGCACAGGCAAGTTCAAAGCAAGCTTACATAACTAAGGAAACATAAAATCTTCTCTCCCTTTTTCCATCCAGGTGTGGTCCCACTTTCCTTGTCCTCTGCTGCTGATAGTAAAGAGTAATGTATTAATCAATGAGGGCTTGAATTGAGTACCCTTCAATAGTGGACTTTTAAAAATTACAAGTGTGATGTGGATATCTGAGTGGAGGGTTCTGTTCAGCTTTCTGTGTCAGAGAATCCCATGGTTCTAGCTACTTCTTCTTCCTAACTCTGCAGGGCATGAAGTCCCCATTGGTCACATTTTCCCTTGAATAGGGGTCACATTTTCCTGTTTCTTTGTAACTCTGGTAATTTTGGATTGTGTCTTGGTCATTGTGAATAATATGGCATAGAAACTCTTCTGTTATGTTCCTCTGGCAGGTCTTGATTTTTTTGTTTTCACAGGCAGTTAACTTGATTGGACTCCAACTCCAAACACTGTCTTCCTCCTGGTGGGTAGCAGCCAAAATCTCTGTTCAGTTCTTACAACATTAGCTGTGCTGCTTGTGATCTGTGTGCACAGGAGGGGTTCGGGACCAGTAAGAGCTTTGTGTAGACTTGATATCCCAAATCTGCAGCTCCCCATCTGAGTCTCTCCTTTCAGGGATTTTCTCCCATCACTTTCTAGCTGCTGTAGTTTCCCCGAACTCTGTCCTCTGATTCCTCAAGACTGTAATACAGCAGGTTTCTATGTGAGTTTTAGACACCTTATAGGCAGGTGACTAAAGCCTGCTCTCAGGTAAAAAGCTTTAAAAAAAAAAAAGGAAAGAAAAAAGAAACTTGAACTTCACACTATACTATTTGCTTCCTTTGGGTCACCCTCCAGTTCCTCTAAGGTGTTGTTTTGTGTATTTTGTTCAGGTTTTATGTAGAAATATTCAAGAGGGTTGGTCAGTGTGAGGTATTTGGCCATAACCAGAAGGGGAACTGCTGAGGCATATCAAGGTTAATTATGTCAGAGTCTAAATAAAGTAATGGATTTGAAAGGAGTAGAGAGGAAAGTTTTTCTCCCCCTCCGGAGATGTGCCTACATTTTGTATATTAGTACTGTTTCAGATTGAACCTCCAGTTTTGGGGCTTTTGTTTTGTTATAAACAGAAAGTAAGACAAAGAAGAAGAAACCGCTGGGAGGACCAGGTTTCCCAGGTCTCTGGAGCAGAAATTCAAAGGGAGTTCCATCCAGATCTGTAATGTTTATGAATCAGATAATGGAAGTGGTGTAAATATACCCAAACGAAAAAGGTAGATGAATTGTCTCTTGAGTGCACCTGGTGTTCCCTTTATATCTCTCCGGTGCACTCATGAACAAGGGTCATTTGAAAAGTCAGACCTTCACAGGCTGTGCTGAGAATGGAGGAAATCAGGTGTCTGGACTTGGGACACTGGGGACCACAGATGAATTCAGGCTGGTCAGACACGAAGGGTAGAGTGAGACCCTAGTCATTAAACTAGGACACTTTTGGCACTAATAGTAATTACTCCAGGATGATTGGTTATAAACTGGGAATGGCTTGGACTGTGTGACATGTGATCATCCACTCCTAGGTTCATCTCTATTTCTCGTCTCCAACCCTCCACCGAAGCAGCAGGGGCCCTCAACTCAGAATGTGTAGCTCTTCTCTGAAACAGCCCTGGTTGGTTGACCCTACCTCTATGCAGATGCTGACGGCTTCATTTCTTACCTTTGCCACGTCATAGCCTTCTGTGGACCTGGGGTCCGTACAGACCTCTTGTCTCTCTTCCTATGATTTTCTCTCTACAGGCTGACAAGAATTTTCCCCAGCAATGACGCTCTTACTCATTTCCTGGACCAAGGAAGCTGGAAGCTTGAGTTAAATGCAATCCTACCTTTTCAAAATTTCTCCGCTAACCACTTACTGGGGACAATTGGTGCACATTCGTGTCTTTACCATAATGTGAAAAAACATGAATCTAAGGCACAGATAACAGAAGTGAAATTGACTCTCTTATCCCTGATCATTCCCAAGGATGGTTGCTGTGTGAGCAGCTTAGGAACCACTATTGCATTTCCAAATTGTGGATCTCCATTTACATTACACCCTAATATTCTCCAGTTCTGGTAAATATAATCCCTAGTCGTCTTTGACTCAGCCTCGAATATTTTACAATTTAAACAAAGGAAGTTATTTGAAAATTTTTTTCTGTTAACAGGTTGCAAAATGCAATCCAGTGTTTAAGTAGTTTGCATATGTTCATAATTCCTTGGTGTCCCTAACTTTCATTCTGTGTGGCTGCAGACCTACCACAGCAGAAGAGAACCAAGCACTTTAACCTTTGAAAACGTAGAGTCTTATGATAGCAACAAAATTCAAAGAGGCATCTAATTAGAATATTCGTACCAGCCAACTTTTATTCCACTTCTGTTCTGTATAATTTCCCAATTATGCTATTTCATTCAAATTATTTTACTTTTGAATATTTAAAGGATATCAGTTTAAAGTCTATTTATTCAGAAGGGGCATTAAAAGGTCTTCAAATTAAACTGTTAATTGAGCTCTTTTCCCACTTGATTTTACTGCAGATTTTAGTACTAGAGTTGTGAGCTCCTGCCTGGAAGGTATTGTTCGTTCAGTGCACTGTTGATAAAATGAATGAGGAAGCCTCAGGGGGGCATGAGACACTCTTTTTCTGGGCAGGTATGGGCCCTTCCCTACCATGGCCTTATATTCAGGAGACTCATGCATTCCAGTTATTTGCTTGGCTGTAGACCTTTTGGTTAATCCTCTGCTGTAGAAGTTGATTTAATATTCTGAAGAGAAAGACACAATGAGAGAGGATTGGAGTAGAATCTCCAAAAGAACGGGAAACAAAAACCAGACAGACAGGCTGGTCTCAGTTACTTCTCAGTTTCCAAATCGTGCAATTACCACCAACCTCCAGAGCTCAGGCTTTGGGGTCAGATGACCTGAATCTTATCACTGACTCCATCACTTACCCTGTGGGTCAGACACATTATCTGAACTGGTGAAGCCTCGGTTTCTTACTCTGTAAAATAGAAATTTTCACAGCAACATATTGGGATTAAATTAGATTAAATAATGTAATGAATGTTACATGCCTGTGCCTGCCATGGAGTAATGAGAGACAATATATATTAATAACTGGGTAAGGGCCAGACCACATGTAAAGATAGAACTCTGACCCACCATCTGTCACAATCAGCCCAGGAGGCCTTCTTGTAGGAAGTCAGACCACTGTCTCTAGTGACTGATCCCGGAAACCAAACGATAACTCCTGGAACCATCTGCCCTAAATAAGCAGCTGCCCAAATTTTTGTCCTGCTTCCAATTTAGGATGAGTGAGAGAAAGCAAAATGTGCACCCCTAACCAATCATACAGGATGCCCTGCTTCTACTTAGCGTACCTCCGTCCCCCCCAGGCCAACAGCCTCCAATCAGGGCACACCTGCGCCGTCCCTTTTTTTTTTTCCTGTAAACATTTCCCACTCCTCTGCCTGCCTTTGAGTCTCTGCCAAAACGCAAGTGATGGTGAATGACTCCCTGGCTATGGCAAAAGCTCTGTATAAATAGCTTGTGTCTTTCTCACGTAGATCATCTTCGTGTATTTCCGTAGTATTATTCAGTAAATATTATGAATAACAATAAAATGATTGTTGAATTAAGTAGGAAATCAATGAGTACATCTCCAGACGACTCAGACTTATATTACCTTAGCTCATTTTATGTTCCTATTTTTCTTGATTTTACTAGAATTATTATCTTAACTTCATTTCACTTTGCTTAATCTTGATTTTCTAGGTAAATTACTGATGGGAATTTTGTCCGGTTTACGTGCCCTGTTGTTGGCTTGCTCTGCTGGGTAACTTGACAGTGAATCTGCCTTTCTCTTCTAAGATCCCAGCGCCCTGACTCACTGTCTGAGATCGGACCACATGCAGGAGGAGACAGTGGCTTTCACAGCAGACCGGGTCCCATCCGTTGCTTCTCCTGATCTTTTAGGCTTGTCACAATGCCCAGGGGGAAATTGGTTTGGGCTGTTGAATATATTCTTCACAAAGCCCTGTGGATTTCTTGGCTTAGTCCCTTGTAGTTGTAGAGTTGTGTACAAATTGATTCTTTCACGATTCATTCCAGTATTTCTAATGGGTATTGAATTTGAGCTAGTCATGTCTAGATTTCTGAACCTTTTCCTTTTAGAGATTTTTTTCCTCTTAGGTGAAGAAAATGCATCACTCTTCTACCCTTTATCAATCTCTTGGATCCTGTCTGCTTTTGCAATAACTGCTGAAAACCCAGTAGTTAACTTCCGTGGTCACAATTCCTAGTGGCCCCATGGTTATCTTAGCTATAAATGTTCTCGGTGACACTGTGGAGATGAGTCACAGATACACACGTTGCAGAAGACACCCCATGTCTGACCCTTTCTATTCTGCGACCTCCCAGCTTACAAATATCCAGAATCTGTAGGCCTAGACCTCTGACCAACTGTAATGCACAACCTCCTACGAACAAGATCAAAAAACAATTTAGTTATCATGTAATCTGTTACACAAACTTCTTCAGTCCCTAAACACACAGGAAAGAAAGACAAAACAAAACAAATCACTGAATGTGGTTTCAATAGTGTCAATTAAATGGGGATAAAATGAGGATAATTTACAGCAATTTAGTTAAATTGTTGTGCTCAACAATGGGTGGTCTGGCACAGAGCTAGTTAGAAGTGGAAACAATACAGCCTGTAATTTTACTGTTAATTTCAGCCTTGACAGATGCTAAGTTTAAGCAGAGGAAGTCCTGATTGGGGGAGGGGAGAGAAATGACATATTTCAGGCTACCATGAAAGGCAGTGGTGAGAGGATATAGTTACATATTCATTTTTTGAATAGTTACATACTCATTACTCATTCAAATGAAACATAAAGAACACAACACTGGATGGGATCTGATGCAGGATCAATAAAGAATCTTAGTACCAGCACATGGTGGAGGTATTTTTGTGTTTATAAGAATCATCACTGGCCTCCCTGGGGTCATCAATATCCTGTAGAGAAATTAGACACTGTTCTGATTTCCTGTGATGAACACAGTATCAAGGGAAATAGTGATGCAGCATCTGAAGCTCTGTGCGTGAGCCTTCATCATGGTTTCTGTAAGTCATTCCCCCTCCACATTGTAGCTCTGGAACCCCTTCTCTCCTGGTTCACCCCCTGCCATTCTCCCACCCACTCTCCTACCAGGACACCCAGGGAACACACACTTACAGCACCGGCAGCTGTACTAGAGCCGTTCTCCAGGGGCTCATCTGACAATCCTAACACTGCCACACACTAGTCAGACAGTGTTTGAGGACTTCCCTCCAGATTGCTCCCCCCTCTTGGCATCATAAACATTACAATTTTATGTATCTTTGACCCATATCCAGTGTCAATTATTAAATAAAAATGAATCTGTTAAAATAGATAAACAGCAAGGACCTACAATATTCAATATCTTGTAATAGCCTATAATGGAAAAGAATATCTATCTACCTATCTAACTGAATCACTTTGTTGTACACCTGAAACACTGTAAATCAATTATACTTCAATAAAAAAAAGCCAAAAAAAGAATATGTAACTATATCCTAACCACTAATTGAAAGAATTGTAGAAGACTCTGAAATTGGTCTACCCAATATTTATCACCACTCTGCCATTTCTAAGGAAACCCTGATTTTGTTTGGAGTTCGGCTAAAAATCTCAATTTCCTAGGCTTCCTTCCAGCTAGCAGTGACCATGTGACAGTTCTGTCTAGTAAGATATAATCAGAATCTTCTTGGGTGAGACTTTTCTCTGAGAAAAAGGGAAAGACTTAGCTGGCATAGTGCTTGGCCCTTTCATTCTCATTTTTGCTGCCTGGAATGTAAGATGTGGTGCCTAGAGGTACAGCAGCCATCTTGTAAGCATGAGGATGAAAGTCACATGGCAGAGCAGGAAAGTAGAAGCCTGGTTCCCTAGGGACAGTTTGTAGATACTCTTCCCATTCAGGACTGCATGCCTCTAGTCTTCACATATCTGAGAGGAAGGAGATTCAGATAATTAACTTCTTTAAATTTGTTATTTGCAGCTGAAGGAAACCCTAACCATTGCTGAATTTTCAAAATATTCCAAGGGAAAATTGAATGCCAGGAACCTTAGTAAACACCATGAAAGATACCAACAAAATTGGGCCATAGGCACTTTTGAGAGACAAAACAGAGAAAGTAACCCATACACACACACACATACACACACACACACATGCATGTGCACACACACAGACAGAAGCAAGTGTTTTTCTTGTTTTCTTTTGATATTCAATCACTGGGCGGTAAGACTTCACATTGGAAAATACTTCAAAAATGTTAAAATAGTACATTTTTCTCTTTATTCCACTTTTCAGTAAAAACAGAGGAAGGATGGTATTAAAGTTTCCCTAGAAATTTTGTATCAATGCCCAAATTAGAAAGAACTAGCACCCTGGTGGTTTCCTTTATTGTCTTATGGCTGGACCAAGTGACTTTCTATTTTGCTCTGTTATTGTAATATTGCAAAGATCAGTGAACATTGACAATTGAAGCATGAAATGGAGGCCAATTTTATAAATTTGGGCAATTGCCATTGGAGGCAATAATTGCATAACTGCCAGGCTTCCTCTAAAGTTGGAACCAGACTATCAGATTTCATGAGAAATAAATGAGTTGCTCTACATGAATATAGTGCTTTATATATGTTTAATCTTGTTAAGTCATCAACAAAATATACTGATCATGGCAGATTGTGACACAATCACATAAGACTCATGGATTCATTTCACTACCAGAATAGATGAGTTTTGATCAGACTGGAAACAACGTGGAATCTACATGAATGAGATTTTGCTTTTTCTTTTCATTCACGCTCACCGCCTCTTCTCCAGGCATGTTTTATGAGAGTTGTCGAGGCAGAACACACAACATCTACATGAGGGATTCTGTGTCTCTCCTTTTTCCTTAGTGTCACAGGCCCAATCACTATTCATGGAAAAGAAAGATCTGCAAAATAAAAAGCTGAAGGATTGAAGCTAGGCAGAGTGTTAATAAACAAACAAAAAAAATTTAAACCACAGAAGAGATGTAAGAGGAAACATTCAATAAGGATGACTTTTGATTTGACTCTTAATCATAGATTTATTTAAAATAGCAGTTCAACATACAACATAACCCTTCAGAGACCTTAAACCTTTCAGTAAAGCTACAAGGAGCTGATATTTAAACAATTTCATCTGCCTGATGTCAACTCAGAAGGAAAAGTAAATGGGACCCTAAGGTCACCTTTATTCATTCATCTGAAAACAAGGATGAAGGAATTAAAACAGAAATACAGTTACTACTTTGGAATTGTTTCTGTCACAAGGTTTCTAAAAAATGGATTCTAGGCTTCTGAATTATTGCCATTGTTTAAATGGACTTTTGTCAAATTATCTGCAAAATTTTAAGTTACAAATAACACAACAGGAATCATCTTTTAAAATAATGATTATCTTCGATAATAATGTCTCAGGTTGAGTTTCCCAGAAGCAGACACTAAGATTTTAGGATGCAAGATGTTCATTTGCGTGACCACCTGTGAAAGAAAAGGGGAGAGGCAGGATTGGGCAGAGGGAAGGTGGTAGGGTGATGCCACCTGAACAAGCCTCCCACGCTGGTAGGAGCTCAGGAGAGGAATTGCTGGCTGAATGGGTCAGGTGTTTATCTGCCTCCTGCTCAGTCTCTAGATGTGGGAGCCCAGAGAAGGGCATGGCTGTGGGGGAGGCAGCTCCCTGCAGCAGAAGCAGACCCTCTGGACTGAGGTCTGTAACAGTTGTCTGTGTGCCAACACACTACCCACCTCTGGGTGGCAAGTCCTTCCTTTTTTTTTTAATTAAAAAAATTTTTTTTAAACATCTTTATTAGAATATAATTGCTTTACAATGGTATGTTAGTTTCTGCTGTATAAGAAAGTGGATCAGCTATACATAAACATATATCCCCATATCCCCTCCCTCTTGGGTCTCCCTCCCACCCTCCCTATCCCACCCCTCTAAGTGGTCACAAAGCACCGAGCTGATCTCCCTGTGCTATGTGGCTGCTTCCCACTAGCTATCTATTTTACGTTTGGTAGTATATATATGTCCATGCCACTCTCTCACTTCGTCCCAGCTTACCCTTCCCCCTCTCCGAACCTCAAGTCCATTCTCTACGTCTGCGTCTTTATTCGCAAGTCCTTCCTTGAAGAGGAACCTCGGTGGTGCATCTTTGTGCTTACTGAAATGAAAGATTCAATGTTAAAATTCAACAGTGTGAATTTCCCATGCCTTATATTAACCAACAGTTTAAAAGAAAGTGTGCCCTAAAGATTACACACACACACACGCACACACACATGGCACAAAAACTGTTAGAATTAATAAACAAATTCAGCAAAGTTGCAGGATACAAAATCAACACATGAAGATCAGTTACATTTCTATACATTAACATAAACAATCCGTGAAAGAAATTAAGAAAACAATTTCATTCATAATAACATCTAAAATTTCCTGTACCCAGCAATTCCAATGTGTGTTTAATTCTTTGACACTAGCTGGGTGTCCTGCAATTCAACTCAATTCCAATACTATATACTTGTACATAGCATCAGACCCCACAGGTTAAGGACTCAGTTCTACAAGACTGCCCTTCCCCCAATTCAGGCACCAGTCATTTAGTCCAGGTTGTTACCTGTGCTCCTGACCAATCGGCTATAGATTGGAGGCTCCCACGACCATCTCCTTGGGTTTGATTAATTTGCTAGAGTGGCTCACAGAACTCAGAGAAACATTTTATTTACTAGATCACTGGTTTATTGTAAAAGGGTATAATTCACAAGCAGCCAGATGGAAGAGATGGATAGGGCAAAGTATGGGGAAAAGGCACAGAGATTCCCTGTCTCTACCATGGGAGCTAGTTTCCCTCAGTCTCCATGTGTTCACCAACCCAGAAGCTCTCCAAACCCTGTCCTTTTAGTTTTTTATGGAGCCGTCATTACTTAGTTATGATTGATTAGATCATTGGCCATCAGCGACTGATTCAACCTCCAGCCCCTCTCCCTTCCCTGGAGGTCAGGGGGTGGGGCTGAAAGTTCCAACCCTCTAATCACATGGTTGCTTCCCCTGGCAGCTAGCCCCCATCCTTAGGTGAGGTCCAAAAGTCACCTCATTAGCATAACAACAGATACCTTTTATTGCTCTCTTCACTTAGGAAATTTCAAGAGTTTTAGAAGCTCTGGGCTAGAAATGGCACAGAAAAAAGAAGACCAAATACATATTTCTTTTTATAAATCACAATATCACAGCATCAAAAAGAATACAATAGTTAGAGATAAACTTAACCAAGAAGGCAAAAGAATTGTACAGTTCGATCCTTGAACAACTAGAGGGATTGGTTCCAGGACCCACCTCAGATAACAAACTCTGAGCATGCTCAAGTTCCACAATTGACCCTCCATATCTGAGGTTCCACATTCATGCATTCAACCAATGACAGATTTGTAGTACTGTATTGAAAAAAGTCTACATGTAAATGGTAAGTATACAGTTAACTTCTTCCACCTGGTGGGGACTTCAGTGTCTACAAAACAGCTCAAGGATATGGCTCAGAATATCATCTATAGCCCTTGAAGAGGAACTAAGGGTCCTTGACTTTGTTTTATGGTTAAATTATTTTGTTTTGCTTGACTGTTTTCCTTTGTTTCTGCATTTTCTCACTTCTCTGATTAAATTTGCTCTTTGGAACTTGGGGAAGGCCTAGGAGCCTAAAGCTTTTCTACAAACAAGGGGAGGGGGACACGGGGGTGGGGTTTGCCCCTGAGAAGTTTCCACAGTCTGTTTGGTTTCAGTAGAATTTTGAGGAAGGTTATGGTGGGGAAAAAGATCCATATGAGTAATGAGAGGGATATATAGTGTCAAGGGCTTTATTTTTTGGAGAGAAGATTCTTGAGTAATTTTTAATGCTGATGAATAGACAGAGAAGGTGAGGTTGAATATACAACAGAAAGAAGATAATTGATAGATCAGGGTGCCTAGGAAGTGAGAGGTGGTATGGATGAGCCCCTGAGCACTGGGGGAGAGGTTGAAGGTAACAAGACAGGGTTATTTGTTCCTGGTTAACAAGGGGCAAGAAAAAAAAAAAAAAGGAACTATGAAGGGAAATGTAGGTGAGTTTGTAGAACTGATGCTAGAAATCTGACATAGATCAATGGCTAATATCACAGAGAGTTTATAAACAAGAGCTTCTACTGAGAAGTACATGGAACTTTTAGGAGAAGGGGAAATATTTGAAAGAATTATCACAGAGAATGGGAAAATGAGTTGGTTAGAGCTTAGAGATGTCAATGAATTATGAGGGAATGAAGTCTCCTTTCCATTCTGGTTTGTTTTACTCTAGAGAGAATTTTCTCCTGCAGATTTCTATGTTCACCATAAAAGCATACCATCTTGTTTATTCACAAAGTTTTGTAATGATTGTGAATGAAAACATTAGGAAACTCCCCTCTGAATATGATGTGGCTTATCTCTCTACTGATTACTGCTTTTCCTATTTACTGTTTCTTTAAGAACCTGGTAAAGTTAGATGGATAGCCCAGAGGTTTTATAAACACATATATAACAGACACAAAAATTGAACACATGGAAAAACTAATAATAATACATTTCAATCCCCCTACTTTTGCCTGGGAATAAAAATGACAGGAAAAGTCATGTTTGATCTGCATAATTCAATGTATAAGAAAAAAAGCAATGAGTAGCAAGACAGTTCAAAATAGTAAGAATAAGCTGCATTGCTGAACAACTTTATAAAAATATGACTGCTTACATTCCAGTCAGTAGTATTCTAACTTCCATGTGGCCCCTACTTTTTATAATTGTTGATTTATGATTATTTGGTTCATGTACCAAGGAGACTTACATAAACTCATGTAATCAAGTCTTTGGCTGTGGGCATCTGTTCTTCACTTACTACATTGTCAGACTTTAAAGGAATTCTGGACACAAAATTTTCGTTGGGTATATATATTCAGAGCATGTTTTCCACTGTGGCTTTTCACCTTCTAGTATTCAACAAAAGTTCATAATTTTAACGTAATCTAATGTAGCAATATCTTCCTTCATAGTTAACACTTATTGTGTTCTATTTAGGGACGTTTAGCCTATTCCCAAGGTCGAAAAATATCCTCACATATTACTCTGTAGACGCTTTATTGTTCTTTTATCACTTATAACTAGAATCTACTTGGAACTGACTTTTGTCTATGGTGTAAAGTTGAAGCCAACATATTTTTTTCCATGAGAATGTCCATTTGACCCATCATGAATTATTCAAAAGACTGTTCTTTCCCCCACTGTGGGTAAATCTTCTTTCATATTTTGTGTTTTTGTTGCCCTGTATTTTCATTCCCTAGCTGTTTCAAAGCCAATAGAATATTATTATTATTGTACAAAGTCCATATTCTTTTAGATTTACCCACATATTTATGATTTTTCTTGTTTTTCATTACTTCCGTTGCCTTTATTCTTCCTTCTGGGATCATTTTTTAAAGGGGGTATCTTAATACAAACTTTACCAGATTTTATTTGTCTGAAAATGTCTTTATTTTGCCTTTATTTACAAATGATATTTTTAATGGGTATATATCTAAAGTGACATTTGTTTTCTTTCAACACTTGGAATATTGCATTCTCAGATCTCCTGGCCTAACCTGTCTCTGTTGAGAAGTCTTCTCCTAGAAAATACAGGAATGAGTGTAAGGGATATATGGGGCGTGGTGAAAAGATTTAACATATATTGAATTAGAGCTCCAACACAGGAGAAGAGGAGAAATGAGGATAAGCAATATTTCAGTAATTAAGACCTAAAACTTTAAAAAACTGATGAGAGATATCAAGCTATAGATTAAAATATACAATAACTCCTACACAAACTTTGAATGAAGAGAAAGAACCAAGGGTTAGCATGGTAAAATTGACAAAAACTAAACAGAAAAATCACAAAAGAAGTCTTTGATTTGAACACACACACATGCATGCACACACACACATACAGATAGTTATTTTTGTTTTTCCTCAGCCTTTCTAGTTGTTCTTAATGGGGGAATTGTCTGCAGCAAGCAAATGCACAATTACCAAAAATAAGAAAACACACTGATAGCTTTTTTAAAAATACAGCCAGGTCAATATGAAGTCAAATAATAGAGAGGTACCAAGATCATTTAATATGCGCACTACTTTAATGCATCCTTTATCCCTTCGTCCACAGAACTTACACTAGCTCCTGGAGCGGAAGGACGGCAGGTCCACAGTGAGTAAGGAGCAGTCAGGGGGCTCATGCTACAGCAGAAGAGACCAGGACTGGGAATCAGAAAGTCTGGCTAGAAGTTGCCAAGCGTGAGCTTTGGAACCGTGGTGGAATCACCATCTTTTCCCCCTCACCTATGAAATAGAGCCAATAACTACTCTTCCTTTTCCATGATATTGACGTGCTCATCAAAATCAAAATGAGGGACTGATATGAGCTTTATATAAACTTTGAAGAAAAAGGGAATTTATAACTATGATTTTTCTCCTTATAATTTTGTTATTCAGCATAGAAAACAGACATATCTATATGAGTAAACAAAACTAAATTTATTATTTGAATAATTTTATATTATTTATAGAACTAAAGCTACTTAAAATGCCCATTTTCCCCCCCATTCCTCAAATGTACATGAATTGTAGGGGTCCAGAGAGAATATAAACTATTTTGACATCATTGACCCTAAGTTGGGTGGCTTAAGTTACAGTTGGCTCTGACCAGTCAGAAAATGTGAGAGAAGCTAAGATTATCTACATTCCAGGTCTGTCTTCCCTTTCCTGAGAGAGGGCACTTCAGGAGGGCGTGGGGTCCCAACAAAGTCAGTGCTGAAGCTCTTGGGAAGTCTGAACCACCGCCATCTGGACCTTGGGAGGATTCAGTAGATTACTGGATGGTAGAAAATCACTTATCTCCTTGGAACGAGTTGATTCTTAATTATTTATCAGGTTAGCCACATTTCAAGTTCCAGAGAAGAGACATAATGCAAATACATAACATTATCAGTGTTGTCACTATCAGTCTATTTCAAATAGATTTGGTATAAATAGGATCTTTAACATTAGCAAAATATAGCAGTACTACTGGTTGGATGTAATGGTGTAAACTATAATTTATTTTTATACGCACATGGGTGAATGGAAGATGTATTACAAAATGAATCCATCACTTCACAAGTTGAAAAGAAAGGAATTTATGGAAACATTTGCTGTGAAAAAATCACTTAAGAAGGTGAGGAATTACAGAAGGCTTATATGGTCCTTGTGAGAGAGCAGGCATCCTCCCTTGCTGTCAACTCTTGAGAACAGAGTATTATGAGAGCAGATAAAAACTGAAAGAGAGATACTTTAAGGGGTATTAATAATAAAGAAGAGATGACAAGTTAAAATGTGGTGGTGATTGAAACCTGAAAGTATTGTAATTCCAAAGTCTGTTGGTTGGCATTTTATCGGAAAACTCTATCTGGATTTACTGATGTTTCTACAGTGTAAAGTTTCTTTCATAACTGCTGTCCTTGGAAAAATGGTCAAAGTGCTATTTTTATTGTGTTGAAGTTAAAGTTGTGAAAACCTGTCATTTCTTATAGACTAATAACACACTTCTCATTAAGGCAAATGAAAGAAAAAGAAAAAAGAAAATAGAATATAAAATCGAAGTAGAGATATAATTAAAATAATTAAGGTAAATTAAAGGAAGAAAATATAAATATTTCTATGAAAGGCACATAGAAAGTAGGGAAACTTTAGAAAAGTTCCAGAGACAAATAACAACTTATGATATTGAGGTTGAAGTGTAATCACAAAATGTTATTAGATTCAATTAATATGTGAGAAATACAGTGGTTAGGGAAATTGTTTACTCATGAGTAAAATAGTAACCATTTTTCTCTTCTATCCCTAAGAAATGGGTTGCCTTCGTTTCTTGCTGTGAAATTGGTGGAATTACATTACTCTTCCTGAGAGAAAAAGAAAGAATTATCAAAACACTTCAAATCGACTTGCTAATGATTTTCAAAAATTATCAGCTTATAACGCATATACATGGAATCTAAAAAAAATATGGTTCTGATGAACCTAGGGGCAGGACAGGAATAAAGGCATAGACATAGAGAACGGACTTGAGGACACGGGGATGGGGAAGGGGAAGCTGGGACGAAGTGAGAGAGTGGCATGGACATATATACACTACCAAATGTAAAATAGATAGCTAGTGGGAAGCAGCCGCATAGCACAGGGAGATCAGCTTGGTGCTTTGTGACCACCTAGAGGGGTGGGATAGGGAGGGTGGGAGGGAGATGCAAGAGGGAGGGGATATGGGGATATATGTACATGTATAGCTGACTCACTTTGTTATACAGCAGAAACTAACACACCATTGTAAAGCAGTTATACTCCAATAAAGGTGTTAAAAAAAAAAATCAGCTTAGCAAAAGTTTTTATTTAAAGGGATTCACGTTATTTCATACTCCTCATCATACTATTTCCTTCTTCATGCAGGTAGGTGACAATGCAGCCTGGCTGTTATAATAAAATAGGTAAGCAAAACTACCTGGCCATTCTACCTGCAAAATATATCCCGACTCCAGCTGCCTCCTTCCCTCCCTCTGGGTCCAGTCTTCCCTCCTCCCCTCCCAATGCCCAGGACGTTTTCCTCCCCCCTCCCCTCCCAGTAGTGAGAGGCCCTCCTCCCCCCACACACCTGGTGGCAGGGATGCTGTCCTCGATGACCCACCTTCACCCACCTGCTCCCCTCCTGTGTACTCTGTGCAGAGCAGCTGGAGTGACCTTTGCAGTCCTTGACTGGGTCCTGCCATTCCCCTGTGACAGCTCCCCATGGATTCCCATTGCACGTGGGTTAAATTAAACAATCTCTCATATGCCCTCTCTCCACCCCAACTCCCGACACCCGCCCCCCCCCGGCTCTCTAACGTCCAGCCACGGTGGCCCATTGTCTTAGCTGAGGATGTTGGGAGAACTTACCCCTCCCCTTCCCCAGACCACCCCAGCCTCACCTGCCTCCCTTCCACCCACCCTGCCCATCTCATCACCTGCCCTTGCCCTTGACCCTCAGTCTAAATCAGTCCCCTCCAACCCCTGAGATACTCTTTTTCACAGCTGCCTAATCTTTTTATTTATAGGATTTACCACAGTTTAAAATAATACATTTATTAGTTTTCTTTGTGTTTAATACCTGTCTCCCTGCTTGTTGGTGAGCTCTTTGAAGGCAGGAACCAAATCCCTTTGGTCCATAAAGGTGTACTTTGTGCCTAGCATAGGGCCCAGCACTATTTCTCTAAATATTGGTTGAATGAATACATGACCCAGAGTCCTTAGTCACTTTAGCCCAAATTACCCATGAGAATCCAATGATTCTTTTATGTTAAAATCTAATTCTCTTCAGACATATTGTTAAATGCTTTTGCTTGTTGCTTTAGAATCCCACAAACCTCTCTGAGGTCAAAAGGATAGTTATTCCCATTTTACAGATGAGGAACTTGAGGTCAGAGACAATAAAACTTAAGTTACCTAGAAAGTGGCAGACTCTGGACTTGAGCCCAGTTCTGTTGTGTTCAAGTCCAGTAATATTCTTCACAGAAATGACCTGTTGTTCAGTAAATACTGATCACAGTTTAATTCCTCTTCTGGCCCTACCGTCAAAGCAACACTGTGAGCACCTTAATACATGGATAAGTCAGAGTCCCCACAGTAATGTTTACTTCCTAAGCAGCTCCTACAAATTCTGGTGTCCTGGAAGCCTACAAAATGCTAAAGGAAACCAAAGTATAGTAATGATTCTCTGCCAGACGCTTTGAATACAATATCACGTTTCTTTCAGCAATGAAGAGAGAGGTAGAATTCTCTCCTTGCAGAAATGGGAAAAACTGATGCTAGAGAAATTACAGAAGTTGCCTCTGGTCACACAACTAATAAATATAAGTGCTGGGATTTGAATTCATGTATCTGTAACTTACTCCAAAGCCATGCTTTCCCTACTGAACAGCATAATATTAAACCTCAGAGAGTAACCCTTTGTGTCCCCACATCCCTCCAAGAAAACAAACTACATTGACAACTTAACAAAGAATTTTTATTTCACATAAATATTTATATGCACATTGCCCCCTAGATTCCTCAGCAATACTTACTAATTTTTATGCATTTAGGTGCTGATAATTCATATTTTTTCCCCAGAAAGATGATCATTAATTTTGATGACATGTGAAATAAACTTGAATTAGGGCTAACAGACAGGTTACATTAGTCTGCTCAGGTTGCCATATCAAAACACCACAGATGGGACTTCCCTGGTGGCGCAGTGGTTGAGAATCCGCCTGCCAATGCAGGGGACACGGGTTCGAGCCCTGGTCTGGGAAGATCCCACATGCCGTGGAGGAACTAGGCCCGTGAGCCACAACAACTGAGCCTGAGCGTCTGGAGCCTGTGCTCCGTAACAAAAAGAGGCCGTGATAGTGAGAGACCCACACACCGCGATGAAGAGTGGCCCCCGCTTGCTGCAACTAGAGAAAGCCCTTGCACAGAAATGAAGACCCAAAAATAAAATAAAAATAAATAATAATAATAAAATAAATAAATAAAAAAACAACAACAAAAACCCACCACAGATTAGGTGGTTTAAACAACAGAAATTAATTTTTTAGCAGTTCTGGAGGTCAGAAGTCCAAGGTCAAGGTACCTGTAGGGTTGGTTTCTGGTGAAGCCTCTCTCTTTGGCTTGCAGATGGCACCTTGTCTCTGTGTTCTCACATAGTCTTTTCTGTGTGTGTGTGTGTGTGTGTGCGCGCATGTGTGTGTGTGTGTATGTGTGTAGTGGGAGAGAGATAGAGGGAAAGAGAGATATCTCTGTTGTCTCTTCCTTTTCTTATAAGGACACCTACCACGTTGCATTAGGGTCCCACCCTTATGACCTCATTTAACCTAATTACCTCCTTAAAGGCCCTATCTAAAATTGGGGGTTAGAATTCAACATATACATTTTGTAGGAACACAAGTCAGTTCATAACATATGCCCAATTTGCTTGTATTTTTCTTTTTTGGGACTTTCTATGGGTATAACAATTGCCTTCTGAACCGATTGCCTGCATTACTAGGACCTGTTTTCATGATAACAGACGTTAAAGAGATGCTTCCTGAAATGTTACATAAAAGTAACCTAGCTTTGGAGAGTTTAAGTGGACCATGCTTATCGTATTCACATTTAAACCCTGAAAATTCTTTCTATGTCATTATTTTGGGGAGAGGTTAGCATTGGGGTTCTTCAATATTTGTTTCATCACATTCTCATTTGTAAATTTGACTAAATGGCATCTTCAAGGGTTGATTTCATTTTGGAAACACTCTAGGATTTTTGAGAAAATTTTTAATATTCAACATCAGTAACCAATAATTAAAATTAAATTTATTTAAAATGTTTAAATTAGATTCCTGAAATTTGGGCATTGTCCTTTTAATAACAATTTATTACTTCAAACTAGTTTGGCACTGATGACTTCTGGCATTATTTTGAACTTGCACTCAAAGAGCAAGATGGGAGGTGGGAGAAGATGGCGGAAGAGTAAGAAGCGGAGATCACCTTCCTTCCCACAGATACAGTAGAAATACATCTACACGTGGAACTGCTCCTACAGAACACCCACTGAACGCTGGCAGAAAACGTCAGACCTCCCAAAAGGCAAGAAACTCCCCCCGTACTTGGGTAGGGCAAAAGAAAAAAGAAATAACAGAGACAAAAGAATAAGGATGGCACCTGCACCAGTGGGAGGGAGCTGGGAAGGAGGAAAGATTTCCATGCACTAGGAAGCCCCTTCGTGGGCGGAGACTGCGGGTGGCAGAGGGGGGAAGCTTTGGAGCCACAGAGGAGAGCGCAGCCACAGGGGTGCGGAGGGCAAAGCGGAGAGATTCCCGCACGGAGGCTCGGCGCCGAGCAGCACTCACCAGCCCGAGAGGCTCCTCTGCTCACCCGCCGGGGCGGGCGGGGCTGGGAGCTGAGGCTTGGGCTTTGGTCGGATCCCAGGGAGAGGGCTGGGGTTGGCGGCATGAACACAGCCTGAAGGGGTTAGTGCACCACAGCTGGCTGGGAGGGAGACTGGGAAAAACTCTGCAGCTGCCGAAGAGGCAAGAGACTTTTTCTTGCTTCTTTGTTTTGCGGCGCGCAAGGAGAGGGGATTCAGAGTGCTGCCTAAACGAACTCCAGAGATGGGCGCGAGCCGCGGCTATCAGCGCGGACCCCAGAGGCGGGAGCGAGCCGCGGCTAACAGCACAGAATCCAGAGACAGGCGCGAGCCGCGGTTATCAGTGCGGACCCCAGAGACGGGCGTGAGACGCTGGTGCTGCTGCTGCCGCCTCCAAAAATCCTGTGTGCGAGCACAGGTCACTCTCCACACCACCCCTCCCGGGAGCCGGTGCAGCCCGCCACCGCCAGGGTCCCGTGATCCAGGGACAACTTCCCCGGGAGAACGCACTGCGAGCCTCAGGCTGGTGCAACGTCACACCGGCCTCTGACGCCGCAGGCTCGCCTCGCCTCCTCTATACCCCTCCCTCCCCGCGGCCTGGGTGAGACAGAGCCCCCGAAGCAGCTGCTCCTTTAACCCCGTCCTGTCTGGGCGGGGAACAGACACCCTCAGGCGACCTACATGCAGAGGCGGGTCCAAATCCAAAGCTGAACCCCGGGAGCTGTGCGAACAGAGAAGAGAAGGGGAAATCTCTCACAGTAGCATCAGAAGCAGTGGATTAAAACCCCACAAACAACTTGATGTGCCTGCATTTGTTAAATAGCTGAATAGACAACGAATCATCCCAAATTCAGGAGGTGGACTTTGGGAGCAGGATATATTAATTTTTCCCCTTTTCCTTTTTTTGTGAGTGTATATGTATATGCTTCTGGGTGAGATTTTGTCTGTATAGCTTTGCTTTATAATAGCTTTATTTTACTTCACTATATTATAGCCTCTTCCTTTCTTTCTTTCTATTTTTTCTCCCTTTTACTCTGAGCTGTGTGGATGAAAGGCTCTTGGTGCTCCAGCCAGGCATCAGGGCCGTGCCTCTGAGGTGGGAGAGCCAACTTCAGGACACTGGTCCACAAGAGACCTCCCAGCTCCACATAATACCAAACGGCAAAAATCTCTCAGAGATCTCCATCTCAACATCAAGACCCAGCATCACTCAACGACCAGCAAGCTACAGTGCTGAATACTCTATGCCAAACAACTCGCAAGACAGGAACACAGCCCCATCCATTAGCAGAGAGGCTGCCTAAAATCATAATAAGGCCACAGACACCCCAAAATACACCACCAGATGTGGACGTGCCCACCAGAAAGACAAGATCCAGCCTCATCCACCAGAACTCAGGCACTAGTTCCCTCCACCAGGAAGCCTACACAACCCACTGAACCAACCTTAGCCACTGGGGACAGATACCAAAAACAACGGGAACTACGAACCTGCAGCCTGTGAAAAGGAGACCCCAAACACAGTAAGATAAGCAAAATGAGATGACAGAAAAACACACAGCAGATGAAGGAACAGGGTCAAAACACACCAGACTTAACAAATGAAGAGGAAATAGGTAGTCTACCTGAAAAAGAATTCAGAATAAGGATAGTAAGGATGATCCAAAATCTGGGAAATAGAATAGACAAAATGCAAGAAACATTTAACAAGGACGTAGAAGAACTAAAGAGGAACCAAGCAATGATGAAAAACACAATAAATGAAATTAAAAATACTCTAGATGGGATCAATAGCAGAATAACTGAGGCAGAAGAAAGGATAAGTGACCTGGAAGATAAAATGGTGGAAATAACTACTGCAGAGCAGGATAAAGAAAAAAGAATGAAAAGAACTGAGGACAGCTTCAGAGACCTCTGGGACAACATTAAACGCACCAACATTCGAATTATAGGGGTCCCAGAAGAAGAAGAGAAAAAGAAAGGGACTGAGAAAATATTTGAAGAGATTATAGTTGAAAACTTCCCTAATATGGGAAAGGAAATAGTTAATCAAGTCCTGGAAGCACAGAGAGTCCCATACAGGATAAACCCAAGGAGAAACACGCCAAGACACATATTAATCAAACTGTCAAAAATTAAATATAAGGAAAACATATTAAAAGCAGCAGGGGAAAAAAACCAAATAACACACAAGGGAATCCCCATAAGGTTAACATCTGATCTTTCAGGAGAAACTCTGCAAGCCAGAAGAGAGTGGCAGGATATACTTAAAGTGATGAAGGAGAAAAACCTACAACCAAGATTACTCTACCCAGCAAGGATCTCATTCAGATTCGATGGAGAAATTAAAACCTTTACAGACAAGCAAAAGCTGAGAGAGTTCAGCACCACCAAACCAGCTTTACAACAAATGCTAAAGGAACTTCTCTAGGCAAGAAACACAAGAGAAGGAAAACACCTACAATAACAAACCCAAAACATTTAAGAAAATGGGAATAGGAACATACATATCGATAATTACCTTGAATGTAAATGGATTAAATGCCCCCACCAAAAGACACAGGCTGGCTGAATGGATACAAAAACAAGACCCATATATATGCTGTCTACAAGAGACCCAATTCAGACCTAGAGACACATACAGACTGAAAGTGAGGGGATGGAAAAAGATATTCCATGCAAATGGAAATCAAAAGAAAGCTGGAGTAGCAATTCTCATATCAGAAAAAATAGACTTTAAAATAAAGACTATTACAAGAGACAAAGAAGGACACTATATAATGATCAAGGGATAGATCCAAGAGGAAGCTATAACAATTGTAAATATTTATGCACCCAACATAGAAGCACCTCAATACATAAGGCAAATACTAACAGCCGTAACAGGGGAAATCGACAGCAACACAATCATAGTAGGGGACTTTAACACCCCACTTTCACCAATGGACAGATCATCCAAAATGAAAATAAATAAGGAAACACAAGCTTTAAATGATACATTAAACAAGATGGACTTAATTGATATTTATAGGACATTCCACCCAAAAACAACAGAATACACATTTTTCTCAAGTGCTCATGGAACATTCTCCAGGATAGATCATATCTTGGGTCACAAATCAAGCCTTGGTAAATTTAAGAAAATTGAAATCGTATCAAGTATCTTTTCCGACCACAACGCTATGAGACTAGATATCAATTACAGGAAAAGATCTGTAAAAAATACAAACACATGGAGGCTACACAATACACTACTTAATAACGAAGTGATCACTGAAGAAATCAAAGGGGAAATCAAAAAATACCTAGAAACAAATGACAATGGAGATACGACCACCCAAAACATATGGGACGCAGCAAAAGCAGTGCTAAGAGGGAAGTTTATAGCAATACAAGCCTACCTCAAGAAACAGGAAACATCTCGAATAAACAACCTAACCTTGCACCTAAAGCAATTAGAGAAAGAAGAACAAAGAAACCCCAAAGCCAGCAGAAGGAAAGAAATCATAAAGATTAGGTCAGAAATAAATGAAAAAGAAATGAAGAAAACAATAGCAAAAATCAATGAAGCTAAAAGCTGGTTCTTTGAGAAGATAAACAAAATTGATAAACCATTAGCCAGACTCATCAAGAGAAAAAGGGAGAAGACTCAGATCAATAGAATTAGAAATGAAAAAGGAGAAGTAACCACTGACACTGCAGAAATACAAACGATCATGAGAGATTACTACAAGCAACTCTATGCCAATAAAATGGACAACCTGGAAGAAATGGACAGATTCTTAGAAATGCACAAACTGCCGAGACTGAACCAGGAAGAAATAGAAAATATGAACAGACCAATCACAAGCACTGAAATTGAAACTGGGATTAAAAACCTTCCAACAAACAAAAGCCCAGGACCAGATGGCTTCACAGGTGAATTCTAGCAAACATTTAGAGAAGAGCTAACACCTATCCTTCTCAAACTCTTCCAAAATATTGCAGAGGGAGGAACACTCCCAAACTCATTCTACGAGGCCACCATCACCCTGATACCAAAACCAGACAAAGATGTCACAAAGAAAGAAAACTACAGGCCGATATCACTGATGAACATAGATGCAAAAATCCTCAACAAAATACTAGCAAACAGAATCCAACAGCACATTAAAAGGATCATACAGCATGATCAAGTGGGGTTTATCCCAGGAATGCAAGGATTCTTCAATATACGCAAATCAATCAATGTGATACACCATATTAACAAATTGAAGGAGAAAAACCATATGATCATCTCAATAGATGCAGAGAAAGCTTTCGACAAAATTCAACACCCATTTATGATAAAAGCCCTGCAGAAAGTAGGCATAGAGGGAACTTTCCTCAACATAATAAAGGCCATATATGACAAACCCACAGCCAACATTGTCCTCAATGGTGAAAAACTGAAACCATTTCCACTAAGATCAGGAACAAGACAAGGTTGCCCACTCTCACCACTATTATTCAACATAGTTTTGGAAGTGTTAGCCACAGCAATCAGAGAAGACAAAGAAATAAAAGGAATCCAAATCGGAAAAGAAGAAGTAAAGCTGTCACTATTTGCAGATGACATGATACTATACATAGAGAACCCTAAAGATGCTACCAGAAAACTCCTAGAGCTAATCAATGAATTTGGTAAAGTAGCAGGATACAAAATTAATGCACAGAAATCTCTTGCATTTCTATACACTAATGACGAAAAATATGAAAGTGAAATTAAGAAAACACTCCCATTTACCATTGCAACAAAAAGAATAAAATATCTAGGAATAAACCTACCTAAGGAGACAAAAGACCTGTATGCAGAAAATTATAGGACACTGATGAAAGAAATTAAAGAGGATACAAATAGATGGAGAGATATACCATGTTCTTGGATTGGAAGAATCAACATTGTGAAAATGACTCTACTACCCAAAGCAATCTACAGATTCAATGCAATCCCTATCAAACTACCACTGGCATTTTTCACAGAACTAGAACAAAAAATTTCACAATTTGTATGGAAACACAAAAGACCCCGAATAGCCAAAGCAATCTTGAGAACGAAAAATGGAGCTGGGGGAATCAGGCTCCCTGACTTGACTATATTACAAAGCTTCAGTAATCAAGACAGTTTGGTACTGGCACAAAAACAGAAATATAGATCAATGGAACAGGATAGAAAGCCCAGAGATAAACCCACACACATATGGTCACCTTATCTTTGATAAAGGAGGCAAGCATATACAGTGGAGAAAAGACAGCCTCTTCAATAAGGGGTGCTGGGAAAATTGGACAGCTACATGTAAAAGTATGAAATTAGAACACTCCCTGACACCATGCACAAAAATAAACTCCAAATGGATTAAAGACCTAAGTGTAAGGGCAGACACTATCAAACTCTTAGAGGAAAACATAGGCAGAACACTCTATGACATACATCACAGCAAGATTCTTTTTGACCCAGCTCCCAGAGAAATGGAAATAAGAACACAAATAAACAAATGGGACCTAATGAAACTTAAAAGCTTTTGCACAGCAAAGGAAACCATAAACAAGACCAAAAGACAACAATCAGAATGGGAGAAAATATTTGCAAATGAAGCAACTGACAAAGGATTAATCTCCAAGATTTACAAGCAGCTCATGCAGCTCAATAACAAAAAAACGAACAACCCAATCCAAAAATGGGCAGAAGACCTAAATAGACATTTCTCCAAAGAAGATATACAGATGGCCTACAGACACATGAAAGAATTCTCAACATCATTAATCATTAGAGAAATGCAAATCAAAACTACAATGAGATATCATCTCACACCGGTCAGAATGGCCATCATCAAAAAATCTAGAAACAATAAATGCTGGAGAGGGTGTGGAGGAAAGGGAACACTCTTGCACTGTTGGTGGGAATGTAAATTGATACAGCCACTCTGGAGAACAGTATGGAGGTTCCTTAAAAAACTACCAATAGAACTACCATACGACCCAGCAATCCCACTACTGGGCATATACCCTGAGAAAACCATAGGTCAAAAAGAGTCATGTACCAAAATGTTCATTGCAGCTCTATTTACAATAGCCAGGACATGGAAGCGACCTAAATGTCCATCGACAGATGAATGGATAAAGAAGATGTGGCACATATATACAATGGAATATTACTCAGCCATAAAAAGAAATGAAATGGAGGTATTTGTAATGAGGTAGATGGAGTTAGAGTCTGTCATACAGAGTGAAGTAAGTCAGAAAGAGAAAAACAAATACAGTATGCTAACACATATATACGGAATCTAAGGAAAAAAAAAAAAAAAGGCCATGAAGAACCTATTGGCAAGACGGGAATAAAGACACATTCCTACCAGAGAATGGACTTGAGGATATGGGGAGGGGGTGGGATGAGATGTGACAGGGTAACAGAGTGTCATGGACATATATACACTACCAAATGTAAAATAGATAGCTCGTGGGAAGCAGCCGCATAGCACAGGGAGATCAGCTCGGTGCTTTGTGACCACCTAGAGGGGTGGGATGGGGAGGGTGGGAGGGAGGGAGATGCAAGAGGGAAGAGAAATGGGAACATATTGTATATGTATAACTGATTCACTTTGTTATAAAGCAGAAGCTAACACACCATTGTAAGGCAATTATACTTCAATAAAGATGTTTAAAAAAAAAAAAAAGAGCAAGATGATTATTCAAATATTTTTCCCCATAGCAATTAAAAAAGACATAGTTTGTGGTGATAACTAAATTATTTTTGACATGGTGCTTTTAAATACAGAGGACACTGAGGTTAGGAAGATCATTCTTGTTTCTATATTATCAGTCTATATACCACCTCATTGAGAAAATTGTCTCAATTCAAGAAATAGTTCTAGAATGTCACTTAACATGCTGGTACTGCCAAAGACATATGACCCCTGTCCTTAAGTAGCTTACAATTGAGCCTGAAGGAAAAGGCATGGTCATATATAACCATGAGACACATCCTTTTAGTAACAACACATGTCCTGTTACTAAAAGCCTTTAGTAAGCTTTGTCTTTCAATGGAAAATTTTCAGTCATATTAATAATTCATTGTTTTAAACACTGGATAAAATGAGATATTCAAACACAGAAAATATTCAAATTCACTTAAAAAAATTGTGACCAATTCATGGTATGCTATTTGGTTTGCTAACTATTGAGTAATTAGTTCACTGTTTTAGAAATCTGGGCGCTAAACTGAAATGCTAAGACTGTGTATTCCCTCCCAGCAATTAGCATGCCTTGTTAGATTCTGAACTGGTTTCATAGCATTCCGTGAGTAGGATTTAAACCAGCATGTCTCCTCTAGCAGGCCTCAATATGCTGAGAATAAAGTGCCTGTGTCACAAAGAAAAGGAAACCCACCCTTTTGTCATAAATACTCGTCAATCTGTTTTGCTTAATGTATATTACAAATTTCAATCATTTATTCATCATTAAAATTTTGCTGTATTTGAACGCAAATGTTAGGTAGTGAGAATAGTACAGAATGATAGGAGATAAGGACTCTTTGCTCAGGAGCCTACAGTCTATTCAAGGATATTGGATACATACACAGATGTCTATGGTATGAGGAAAAGAGGGCAAGTTCCATCAGAGAGTCTATACGACAGGAAAGTCAGAGGGAAGAAAGACTGACTCTGCCTGGAGTGTCAATTTCCTTTTGGAAGGAGGAGCAATGGGTTTGTCCTCGGAGGATCATGTTAGAGTGGGACAGTTCTTTCCCACTCCTGATGTTTCCTTCTACTTGGGGAGAGCCCGGTTCCTGTAGCACCCTGACCTCTGTTTCCCTTTCCTCTCTCCGCCCTAGGATTTACCACATTACTGAAATGGTAATTGGGAACGAATGACCTGCTGGCTAAACTCCTCCCTGTTCTTCTCTTGGGAGTGAGCTTACCTGTAGGCAGTGCAGGTCTCCTCTGCTCCTTCATGGTATCTTACCTGGGTAGGTGGCTCGGAGTCCAGAGACCTGCCCAGTTTATCATCACCCATGATTGCGGGGATTAATTGGCCGTCCCATTTGGCCTTTACTTGAATACTTTTCTTCTGCCTTAATCTGTAGTAAAACCTGCCAGATGTCCACCGAAATTCATCCTCTCCTTCCGTAAAAACGGGACAGTAGCCAGGCGCCTGGCTGAACTACATTTCCCAGCCCCCTTTGCTGTTGGATGTTTGCTGCTCTGGTGAGGGCGTCTCAACATTGCGTGCAAGAGGTAACAACACCAAGGCTTTTGAGGACTGCGCGTGTTTCCTCTCCACTCTTTCCTCTTCTGCTGGCTGGGTGCAGATGCAAACGATGCATTTAGGAATGAAGTGCTACAAGCTGGAAAGATCCTGGGTCCTCTATCACTGTGGGGACAGACACTGCACATGAACAAAAGCATGTGCCTGGAACTGCGATTTTTACTAAGTACTACGTAATTTTTACTATGTGTGTGTGTATGTATATGTATTTATATGTGTGTGTGTGTGTGAGTGTGTATATAGATACATTTTAGAAGTTCAGAAGTAATTATGGTTCCATCCCAGTTTAGTCCTGTGTTTGCAGGTCCTGTTGATTTGAGATACTAGTGCATGGAATAACACAAAGATCACCATGGGGTTCAGTACAAAGGCCCCTCATTTGAACAATTTTATCGATTAAAGTAAATGACAAAAATGCAGCAGTTAGGTTATTTCTGCCCTCTCAAAATCACTTCAATTGCTCTGAGTTATCCTGTTTCTGAGATATCATGAACATTTTGGTGATTTGCCACACAATTGATCCTCACAACGGCAGGAAATGGCCTGGCTGGGGTGTATTTGTGTGCTCTGCACAGCCCTGCCTGCTGTGGCTCTGAGATAGAGGGCTGTGTAGTGTTGCTGTTGTGCGGTCAGAGCTGGACAGCTGAAGTCTGCAAAGAGCAACTGTGAGACCTGGCTTTGCGTCTTACTAGCTGCACCACTGTGGGTGAGCTGCCCTGGAGGCTGGAAGTCCAAGATCAAGGTGTCAGCAGGGCTGATTTCTTCTGAGGCCTCTCTCCTCAGCCTGTGGATGGCCATCTTCTCCCTGTGTCTGCACAGGGCCTTCCCTCTGTGCATGTCTGTGTCCTCATCTCTTCTTCTTGTCGGGACAGCAGTTTGCATTGGAGCCCACCCTGTGGACTTCATTTTTACTTTTTATCTTTTTAAAGACCTCTCTCCCAACACAGTCACATTCTGAGAAACTGGGGGTTAAGACTTCAGCATATGAATTCTGAGGGGGTAGGGGGGTCACAGAATTCAGCCCCAAATAGGCACTAAGGCTGGAAACTGCCTGGTGGGTTCTAGAACCAAATGGGACCAGTGCCCTGGGACAGAGGAAAGGATGGAGAGCTTAGAGGAGACAGGGCTGGATAGGCAAAGGCAGGTCAAATCAGTTGGGAATGGGGTGGGATGGAGGACTCTGGTTTCCCTTTGAGCGGGAGGACAGTGGCTGGAGTAGTGACAGGGTCTGACTTGGGGTTCAAAGTAGCCCCTCCATTCTGTAGATAAAAGACTGCAGGGGGTCTGAGAGAGAGCAGGGAGGCCAGCCAGGAGGTGGTCACTGTTTGACTCCATCCTAGACACAGTAGTGCAGTAGAGCTTGGACCACGAGCCTGCAGTAGATGCAGTGGGCGCTGGTGAACTGGAAGTGGGAGGTGTGAGAAAAAAGGAGTAAAGAATGATATTCAAATGAGATGGAGAAGACAGTAGAGGGATTGGTGTGAGCCTCATGTGGGTGTCCTGAAGATGACGAGATAACACAAGCTGTATTAGTTTCCTATTGCTGCCGTAACAAATTACCACAAGCTTAGTGGCTTCAAACAACACAATTTATCTTACAGTTCTGGAGGCCAAAAGTCCAAAATCAGTTTCACTGGGGCTGCCTGCATTCCTTGGCTTGTGGCCCCTGGCTCCATCTTCAAAGTGCATCACTCAAATCTCTGCTTTTGTGATCAGATCTCCTTCTCTGATTCTGACTCTCCTGCCTCCCTTCTGATTACATTGGGACCATGCATATAATCCAGGATAATCTCTCCACATCAAGATCCTTATCTTAATCACATCTGCAAAGTCCTTTTTGCCAAGGAAGTTTACCTATGGACAGGTTTTAGGAAATAGGATGTAGACATCTTGTAGGGGACATCATTCTACCTACCATACATACAAAATCCTTAGAAAATCCTGCCATGTGCACAATACCCACGTGTCATATGCTGTTAACTTCCTACTTTTTGTTAAAATGCAAAGGTTCCTATTCTCTTCTCTCCAACAGAGTCGGCAAGATTTCTGCAAGCCTGCCAGGGAAGGGATTTCACGTTCTCTGTGACATACTTCTATCTGCTCTTCCTGTAACCTGGTATCACACAACTTAGATTAACAATTAAGTATGTAATCTAAATGTCACACGTCTGACTGTACTGCATTCAGAATTTATATTAAGCTATAAATACCACCTCTACAAAACCACAGTATTCCAAAAACCTATTAAAACTTTTATGCCATTATATCTAATTGTGTAGTTTTTACTTTTCTTCAGGGATGAGAAGTATTCTTTGATGTCTGAATTGAAATGCATTTAAATCAAGAATGCAATTATAAATGTTTGATAATAACAATATATGGATGAAACAGTTGCTTGTCAATTTGATTTGTAAACCTTTTTAAGGCATAGTAGGTCACCACAATCCAGAGTTTGATTGCATTTTGCTAAACCAGGACTTTTCAATTTGGTTCTTACAGATCATTGTATTCTTGGTTTTACATACGTCTTGCCAACAAATGCATGCTATATGAATGATAATTTTAACTAAACAACGAATTTTCCCATAATTATCTTCTCTTGCATCATTCGGAATAAATTTAGTTGCTCTGTGATAAATATTAAAGTAAATATCTTCAAACTGGGCCGTTTTGCTTCCCATTTCCTAAGGTTTTAAATTCATTAAATGACTCTTTCTTTTGTTCCTTTCCAACAATAAAAATGAATCTCTGCAATAAAGACACACACTTGTGCTAGCCAATAACTTTTGGCAAATGATATGTTATGGCAGCATTTTACCAGGGGGATGGAGTCGGAAGGAGCCCACCATGGGCCTCTTTCACTCCTACTCGTCTTGCTGAGTGGGTCAACCTCTTGATGCCCTGACTGTTCCTTCACCTGGCCACTTCTCAGAATTGCTGTGTTTATTCAGCTTGCAATTCTGAAAAATGAGATAACACAGCAAAGGACAAACCACCTGGTGGTCCTTGCTGCACCCGATCTCTCTCTGATTTGATGGTGCCAGAGGACTAGCTTGCTTCCTACTGACACTAGAAGTGACAGATTCCCTAGACTCAGGGTTCTTCTTCTCGGTTATGCGCCATTGGACACGCAGTCTTCCCCTGGACTTTGGCGTCACTCAGTGGGATTTGGGCCTCAAGGAAGCAGCAGGGCTATGGGCATAACCCTGCTGCTGCTTTTACTGTGAGTAGTAAAGTTCTTTGTCTCTGACCTTGGGATTTGTTGTCTTCCGTCAGCATCCGCAGAACATGGTGGGCTGACTTATTAATGTGTCTTCATTTTGGTGGGAATTCTCCTCCACCCTGCCAAACTGTCAAGATAGGGTAATGTCCTGCCTTGTCCTACCTTACAAGAGGACTTGTCCTGAGAGGCCATTTCATCAAAACCTTCCCCTCCAATGGGCCACTTGTCAAGTTGGCATGGGCTGCAGGTGCTGGACGTCACCCAGCTGGTTCAGAGGCATCTAGTGGCTGGAAGTGGCTTAAGAGAAGAACTATAGAGTCCCTAACAGGACCTCAGAGAAACCCCCTTACCCAGTCTCCCTCACTTAAAAAAGGCAGAAGAGTCTTGGCCTTCTTTGTGATTGGGAGGGTAAGTACCCTCAGAGTACTTGGTTCATCTTATATCCCACAGAGGGCTAACCAGGTGCCTGCCTAGTAGCAGGAAGGTGGTCCTCCTCTGCCAGGACCACATGGCTGGCAAGTGGCAGGGCTGGGATTGGCCACGCTCTCCGCCACGATGCCAACAGTCTCTCTCATCACAATGAAGTGATGAATGATGCATAAAAACACAAGAAGAAGCCCGAAACCCAGCTCCTCTGGTTCATTTATAAAATAATGTATGTTTTAACAAAAATAACAAAAGGGATGAGGATTAATAATTTTGATTGGAGAATTTTATTTTGTGGTTCATAAATAGACACTTCTAAATTCAAAAAGGTATGCCTTCTTCAATTCTGTAATGTCTAATAAATATTGTCCTGTTCAACTGTCAAAGTAAAGAGAGAAAATGAATTAATTAGTCCAATCCTTTACTGGGGGATAGACGAGGGGTGAAAATATCAAGGAGTCGAGAGAGAGGCCCTAAGTTTCTGCGGCCACTGAGAGAGAGAGTGTTGAATTATGCCTGGCTGTTCTCAGGACACCTAGTTAGTGAGAAGACAGACACCTGTGTTTAAGTGACACTGTAGGTGCAGGTGTGGACCAGGACAGCCAGGAGGGAGAGCGGGACACACACAGGTGCTCAGCTGTGAGGAAACCCCAAGTGGCTGCAGCAGTGGGGAAGCCAAGATGCAGGCAAAACCTGTGAGGGAGGAAGAGTGGTGAGGACAGAGGCACAGATGGGGACCGTAGCACGCAGCAATTGGGAGGCGCTACCGAGGTGGGTCTGGAGAGGGTGGAGGGCTGATTAGGAGAGAATCTGAAGATGAGACCTAAAGACTGAACAGAAGCCAAGGTGAGCAGGAGCTTGAGTATTAGACTGAGCAGACAGTAGTTTTTTAAGTGTTGTGAGGAGCAAAAAAGGAAGAAGAAAAGGTGGAGAAAACAGTAGGAAAATAAAGGAAATTGTATACTTACTATCAGCCACTACAGTTCTGGGTGTTAAAAATACCATCTAATTTAACTCCCACAAGTCTTAGGAGGGGTAACTTTATCTCCCTTTCAGAGAGAAAGAAACTGAGGCTCAGATACTCAAATATGATGAAGTGCTTGCTCATTGGTAGTAGCCCACTTTTTGAACTCCATGTACGCTTGAGTTCTCACACTACTGGAAGTTGGCAGGTCCAAATTTCAAGACCCATCCAACTCCAAAATGTGAGCTTCTGCCATTGTACTGTTCAGTGAAAAAGTGGTCTGATTTCAATCCCTCTGGCATTAAAGTGCAGGCAGGTTTGAGTGAGAGAGATTGGAACAATGATGATATTATTAATAATAATAATAATAGTAACAATAATAACTACCATCTATGGTGCACACAGGTGTGCCAGCTATCTCTAGCATCTCTCATCCTTTCAGTAGTAACATTATATTCATTTTAAAGAAATAAGAGTCAAAGAGGTTAAGAAACTTGCCATGAATGATATCAAAGCGAAGCTGAAAATTTGAACTTGGATCTGAGTGGCTCCAAAGCCATTGCATTCAATTCTCTTCACTGCATTCTAGGGCACTATTGACATATGCAGGTGAGATGTCACAAGAGCAGATACACAGTGGAAGTGGTGGGGATCAAAGCAATCACCTTACTCAGTTGGATGTACCGAGATCAGCCTCACCGTGCCGTGATTCTCCTTGGACACAGCAAGAAAACTTCGTTTTCGCTCTCTTCACTCCCTTTACAGTATGGGGAAATGTACTGGAATCCCATTAATATGATAATGAGTCTCTCAGAGTAGGAGAAAGGTGGGAGTCCTGAGTGTCTGTTGAAATCACAGTTTTGGTTACTAGCAGGGGAGATCCATTCTGGCCATGTTAATCAAAGATGGAATTTACGGGAACCCTCTAGGAGCTCAGAGAAAAAGCTTGACAGGGCTTGAGAACTAGACAGGCATCAAGGTGAATTGGGTACCAGAGGTCATGCCATGGGAAGAGTTTTGTCCACACAGCATCAACCCTGCCTCCTGGAGCAATATGATTGCCAACTGGCCCACCGCTTGAAGTCACTTGCTCAGGATATAAAGCCCAGGGAGAGGACATTTGAATGGCTGTACCTGAGTCAATTTCTTCCAACAGGTGCATAAAAACACTTCTATAACATGGTGCTCCTTCTATAGATGCAGAGATTTCACCAGTGACTTCGGGAAGATGTGTACTAGTAGGATAAGTCCCTTGGAGTCATGATCAGACCAGAATCTTCATATCGTGAAGTCTGATGATAAGTATATTCATCCAGAATTTTTGCTGCTGTGTAGTTTGAAAGAGGGCCATGCACATACGTCATTTCCTCTTATTTATGAAGTGGAGGTCCTGTGGCTGGCTTCCAAATGGAACACGTTTTAAATCACAGCCACTGGCTGACTGTTAACAGTGACTTCAGGAAGTTACTGGAGACTGATGCACTATTCTACTATTAATTCAAAGCTGTCCAGAAACTTACTTCCTCATAATGAATCAGATCAGGATGGAAGCATGCTGAATTTAATTATAGTTGAATTTGTGTGAGTGTTGCCATTCATTTACACATTCACTGAGTCTTATGGAGTAATTTTTCTTACCTGCTTGAGCATTAAAACTGAGGAAGGGTCAAAACACAGGGGAAATAACAAATTTGCCTTTAATTAAGGCAACCTTGTCTCGGGACCAGGTCTCCTATTCAGAGTAAATTTCCCAGGCAAGTCCACTGGGCCCTTCTCTTTATCAATGGCCAAGTAATTAGAAACAACCTGATTCTCTTAGCTTTGAGGGTCTGTGAACATGTGAGGGTGTTTCCAGCAGTTGGAAGGACAAACCCTCCTCTCACTCCTTAGTAAGGAATCGGGGAAGCCCTGACACACTCCCTGGAGGGCCAAGGAGCCACTGGCCTTGGTACTGATGGGTTCCATTGCTCAGTAAAATTACAGGGGACCCAGGCTTTCTGTCTCTGCGGTCCCTGATCCACAGTCCAGCTCCTGCCAGGGCTGGATCTCTGAAGGCGGAGTGGCCAGGACCTAAGGGTCCAGTGTTCCTATTTCATACTTGAGATGCACAGGGCTGCTTCTGGGCATTCCCCGGGAGAGCAACAGGAAATTCCTCTAAAGCTAGCCACCAACTTCTTATATTTCATTGGTTCAGATGGTGCCATATCTCCACTCCATATCCAAACAGCGGCAATGGAGGTTGGCTGAATTTGATTGACTTAAATTATTCAAGGAGCACACGTGCAATTAAGAGTGAGTCTGAGTTAATATTTAAAATAATATTCTGAAGTATCGTATTGGTGCCTGGATTAACTAAAAACTTACTTCCTTATAATAAATCAGACCAAGTTGGAAACAAAATAAATTTAATTATAATTAACTTTGTGTGGGTGTTGCCATTCATTTACACATTTACTGAGTCCCACGGAATAATTTTTCTAATCTGCATGAGTGTTAAGAAAGAGGGAGCACAGAAAACACAGCCCAGAAAAGGGAAATAACAAATTTTTCTATCATTAAAGGCAAGCTGGTCTCTGGGACCAGGTCTTCTATTTAGATAAACATCCCAGATTTAGTCTACTGGGTGCTTTCTTTATCAATGTACATTGTCCACTTAATTAGAAACAACCAGAGTCTTTCTTCTGTGAATCATTTGGGGTGTTTTCAATCACATGAAACTACTCGTATCTGCCTTGAACAGTAAGAAAGAGTCCAGGACTCATGCGCTGGAGATCCAAGGCACCATCGTTTCAGTGTTGATGGGACCCACTGCTCAGTCAAGTCATGTGGGACCCAGGTTTTCTGTCCCTCTTCCATGCTTTCTGACCTACAGCCCAAATCTTCCCAGGTCTGGTTCCCTGAGCAAGGACGCTGCTAGGACCTGGGACTCCAGGATTCTTCATTCACACTTGGGAACCGGGAGGACAGCCCTGTACACTCTCCTGGGAGTTTCCTCTGGAGCCAGTGGCAAACCTCTCCTTATACCCCACTGGCCAGAACTGTGCCATCTCTATTCTGGAACCAATCACAGGAAACAGAAATAACTTCAATAGAAGAAGAGAAAAGAAATGGTCTGAATCTGATTTGCTTAGACAGCTAGGAGTAACACTTGCAATTAGGGATGTTATTGAGTTAATATTTAAAATAATATTTAAAAGAATACTGCTATCTGGAATATACTAAATTAGTAGAGGAAGGAAGGAAGGGGGAAGGAAGGAAAGAGAGAAAGAGAGGAGGAAGGAAGGAAGGAAGTCAGCTTCTTATAAATCACCTAAGCTTCCTAAGGAGGATATGCCCAATACAATTAGGATATGTCAAGGAGGAAAAATAAAGAGACACAGATAAAAATGAAGATAGGTAAATGTATATATCTACCTAAAAATTTATTTCTCTCTCTGTGTATGATAGGGTGTGTTAATTAAGAAAATAATATCAAGTACTCTTTATTTAGCTATTTTTTGGTGGTGTGGGAGCTTTACAAGGAAAGAAAAGAGCGTCACCACCCCCAACTCCTATATGAGAACTAAAGGCCTTCTTTCTATTTCTAAAAGTCTGAAATATTTGTACTGCCTTTCAGGAGGGTGAGGAAAAGGTGGCAGTGTTTTGCTTCAGGCTCATTAAGGAACACAATTATGCATTGTTCCAAACGGATGTTAGTGAGTTGAGGCAGCAGAACTAGAGTGCAGAGAGTGGGGTGGCGGGTGGCGATGGATCTGGGAAGGCTGGAACGCGCATCCTTTAATAGATAAGTGTTATTCAGATTTTCTATCTTCTCTTGTGTCAGCTTTGTATCAGGGAATTTGTTCATTTTACCTAGACTGCCAAATTTATTGACATAAAAATTTTCACATTATTTCCTTATTATTCTTTTAATATTTGTAGAATATGTAGTGATGGTCAATCTCTTATCCTTGATATTGAAAATTTGTATCTTTTCCTTTTATTTTGTTGATCATTATAGAGATATATCAATTTTATTGGCCTTTTTAAATAACCAGCTCTGGCTTCCTTAATTTTCTCTTATTTGTCCATTTTATATTTCATTTGTTTAAAAGCTTCTTTTAATTTTTTCCTAGCTTCTAAATTCTTTGCAGTTAATTTGCTCTTTTTTTCCCTAGATTCTTATGATAGATAATTAATTTTACTTCTTTTTCCATTTCTAATTTAAGCTTTTAATGCTGTAAAAATTCCTGCAACCACTGCTTTAGCTATATCCCACAAATATTGGTATGCTATATTTTCATTTTCATTCAGGTCAAAAGATTCTAATTTATTTTGTGATTTCTCTTTGATCCGTGGATTATTTCAAAGTGTGTTGTTGAATTTCCAAATATTTGGGATTTTTTCAGACATTGTTCTTATTTCTATTTAGTTTTGTTTTTGTTATACAACATTCTCTGTACAATTCATCACTTTTAAAGTTATTGCAACTTGTTTATAGAATTCTGCGACCTGCATAGCAAGGATAGGTCAACAGCAGACCAAAAATGAAATGATATCTGTAGAATGGGGCTGTGTAATAAACGATCGTGTTTCTTATTGAATGGCATTTGGAATTTATCTTATGTCAGGAGGAGATTTTGAAAGATTTTAAATGGAGAATAACATGATCGAACCTATAAATTTTTTAAATTAAAAAATTAAGATAAGAATAAAAAGGACATTTGTAGTTAGTGTTAAAATTTGAGAACAAGATTGTTCTGAAAATTTGTAACAGCAATCATCATAAATTATTAATGAAAATGACATTAGATTTAAAAAGAGAAAGAAAACAAACAAAATTTCTAGATTCCTTAAACAATAAGAGTTAAAGGCATCCACACAAAACAAGTTCTTCTCTTTCAAAATTAATATGTAAAATAAGCCCAGTATTTAAAATTAAGAATGTTATGGCAAAATGAATTAAAAATGAAACAATATATATCTGACTAATAGCCTCGTCTTACAAGCAGAATATCCAACCTTCCCCCCTTGTAAGATTCCAGGTGCTAATCACCGGAGATATGGTGCTCATATATATGTTACCTGGCAAAGGGTTTTTGAAGGCATAATTGACATTTCTAATCAGTTGACCTTAATATAGAGAAATTACCCTGAACTAGCTGGGTGAGTTAGAAGGTCATGACACATGTCCTTAAAAGAGAAAGGCAGAAGGGGAAGTCAGATATTCCAAGCACTGGGAGAATTTGACAGCTGTTACAGGCTTGGAACATGGATGGGTCCAGGGAGGGGGGTGATCCTTAGACGCAAAAATAACAACCTCTCAGACAACAGCAGTGAGGAAATGGGAACCTCAGTCCTACAACCACACAGAACTGAATGTGGCAAACAACCTTATGAGCATGGAAATAGATTCTCTCCCAGAGCACCAGGTAAGAACCCAGCTGGCTTGCACCTGGATTTTTGCCTGGTGACTCTGGTGACCATGTTGAGCCAACTGGACTTCTGACCTGTGGAAATGACATAATATATAGGTGTGGTTTAAGTCATTATTTTCGTGGTAAATTCTTATGCAACCATAGAAAACTGTGGTTAACCAAATAATGAAATTGAGAAAGAACTCCAGGGGAAGAAAAAAAAATACACCTTCTCTAATGTGTAAAACAGATTTTTCCTTCTCTGGTGTTCTGCTGGTATTGAGCCCACTGGTTGTGAAAGCTTCATAGGTAAGGAGCCTGGGTACACCTGGGTGGAGATAATTCTGTCCTAGACATGGTGGAGGGATCAAAGGGCTGTTTGTAGAGCAATTGAAGATATCACAGTAATCTTTTTCCTGATTTCCAGAGTAATATGACCCTTCAGCACTGGGGTACCAAAAGGAGAAGAAACCATCTTCTCCTCCCAGTCATCCTGGATGCTCCCCTAAGATAGTAAATGAACAGGAAAAAAAATCAAACTGGAGAATGGAAATCTCAGTTCAGGATTAGGAAGCAAATGGTATTCCAGTTTAAATAGGAATAATAGGTATCGAGGAAAGAAAGAAGAAATAGAGATATGCTATCAAGGAGAATTTTTCTTTTTCTCTTGGGATTATAATTTTACTGGAGATATAAGATGATGAAATTAACAACTGTCTTTTCTAACACAGACTACCTAGAGATGGGATATATTTGACATCTCTGGTTTGTGAAGTGTGTGGCTATCCCACGCAGAATTCCAGTTTTATGTGGATACAAAACAGAGTTAAATGTTAAAGAAACAGGTAAGGAAAGTTAAAGTACTGTAAGGATCCCTTTACAAGGATTAGTTAGAGCTTCTGGTTTCACTGTGTATCCAGAGAGGTCTTTCTCTTCATGTCTCTCACAGGGGGTAGTAGGAAGGCTATTTCTAAATGCTCGTGAGATTCAGGGTTTCTGCTTTTATGGGGTTTTTTGGGTGGTCTAGCATGCATTAAGCTTCTGATTTTTACTGAAATTCATTTCATGATCTCAAGATTTCTTTTTCAGTCTCTGTAAGAATATCCAGCTGGTTTTCTTATGATTTGATTTAACTGGCCATCAGTTTTTTGTTCTTTTCCCCGCCTTATGTTTAATCTTTACTACCATAGTATTTATCACATATTTTCCCAATCTTGGGTCAAGCTTGGGTCTATAGCTATAAAGTACGCACAGCTCTATTTAAGATCGCAATTACCAGTGTCATTGTTTTTCTGTAGGTTAAGTTACTAACTATTTAAAGCAGTTCACTTGTCTGGAGTCCTCACTTCAAATACATGTGCTATTAGCCTGTTCATCATCTTGTCGTGTGGAAAGTGCTTTAAGTACTAAAGCCTCATTCAGAATCCATTAACTAAGAGTTCACAACAGTTAGAGCTTTAAATGTACAAACTCCATGGAAAAGGCAGGCCCTGAAAAATAACGGCAATGCAAATAAATGGCATGTTCCTCCCAGGAAGAATGACATTCAGTAAGTTTTCACATCTATGTTTTTTTGTTTGTTTGTTTGTTTAAACAGCTTTATTGAGATAAAATTTACATATCATAAAAGTCACTCAAAGTGTACAATTTAATGCTTTTAAAATATACATAGAATTATGCAACCATCATCAACCACAATCAATTTTAGAACATTTTCCAAAGTGGCTGAACTATTTTATATTCCCACTGGCAGTATATGATGCTTGTTATTGTTTGTCTTTTTTTTTTTAACAAAGAGCTAGGAATCCTTTTGAATTTTTTAAAAACTTATTTTTATCTTTTATTTTTATACAATTTTAACCGTTATACTCCATTTACAGTTATTACAAACTATTGGCTATGTTCCCCATGTTGTACAATACATCCTTGTAGCCTTATACCCAACAGTTTGTATCTCCCACTTATTGTCTGTCTTTTTAATTATAACTATCCTAGTGGGTATGAAGTCTCTCACTGTGGTTTTGATTTGCATTTCCCTGAAGGGTAGTAATATTGAACGACTTTTCATATGCTTATCAGCCACTTCTATATCTTATTTGGATAAATGTCAATTCAAATCCTTTGTCCACTTAAAAAATTGGGCATGTCTTTTTTTTTTTTTAAAGATCAAGAATTCTTTTTTTAAAATATTTTATTTATTTATTTATTTATTTATTTATTTATTTATTTATTTATGTATTTATGGCTGTGTTGGGTCTTCGTTTCTGTGTGAGGGCTTTCTCCAGTTGCGGCTAGTGGGGACCACTCTTCATCGCGGTGCGTGGGCCTCTCACTATCGCGGCCTCTCTTGTTGCGGAGCACAGGCTCCAGACGCGCAGGCTCAGTAATTGTGACTCATAGGCCCAGTCGCTCCGTGGCATGTGGGATCCTCCCAGACCAGGGCTTGAACCCATGTCCCCTGCATTGGCAGGCAGATTCTCAACCACTGCGCCACCAGGGAAGCCCTGGGCATGTCTTTTTATTATTGAGTTGTAAGTGATCTTTATATATTCTAGATATATCTATATCTATATATTCTAGTTACATCCCTTATCACCAGATCAGATATATACCTTATCAGATATATAATTTGCCAATATTTTTTAACCTATGTGTTGTCTTTTTGCTTTTTTTACAGTGTCCTTTGAAACACAAAAGTTTAAAATTTCAATGATGTCCAGTTTATTTTTTCTTTCATTGTGCTTTTGGTGTCATATTTAAGAAATTATTATCTAATCCAAGATCATGAAGATTTATGCCTATGTTTTCTTCTAAGAGTTTTATAATTTTAGTTCTGAAATTTAGGTCTTTGAATCATTTTGAGTTAACTTTTGTATATGGTGTGAAATTGGGGTCCTCCTTCATTCCTTTGCATGTGGAGTCCAGTTATTATTGTGATATAATTCACATATTATACAATTTACCCATTTAAAGTGTACAATTCAATTGCTTTTGGTATATTATATTATTAATCTTTTAAAATATATATAACATACACTTGCCATTTTAAACATTTTTAAGTGTTTAATTCAGTGGCATTAGTCACACTCACAATATTGTGTAACCATTACTACTATCTATTTCCAAAACTTTTCCATCATCCCAAATAGAAGGTCACAACATAGGCAATAACTCCCCATGCCTGTCTCCTCAGTCCCTTGTAAGCTCTGATCTACTTTCTGTCTCTATGAATTTGCCTGCTCTAGGTAACTCATGAAATGGAATCATACAACATGTGTCTGTTTGTATCCAGTTTATTTCACTTAGCATAATGTTCATCCATGTTGTAACATGTATCAATACTATATTCCTTTTTGTGGTTGGATAATATTCCAATGTATGTACCACATTTTATTTGTCCATGGACGAATATTTGGGTTGTTTCCACTTTTTGGCTATTATGAATAATGCTGCTATCCACATCAGCAAACAGTATCTGTTTAAACGCTTGCTTTCAATTTCTTTAGATATATACCTAACAGTGAAATTGCTGAATCATATGGTAATTTTATATTTAACTTTTTTTAATAGATCTTTATAGGAGTGTAATTACTTCACAATACTGTGTTAGTTTCTGTTGCACAAAAAAGCAAATTAGCCATATGCATACACATGTCCCCATACCCCCCCCCTTCTTGAGCCTCCCTCCCATTCTCCCTATCCCACCCCTCTAGGTCATCACAAAGCACCAAGCCTACCTCACTGTGCTATGCTACTGCTTCTCACTAGCCAACTATTTTACATTCAGTAGTGTATGTTTGTCGATGCTAGTCTCACGTTGCCCCAGCTTCACCCTCCCACCCTATGTCCTCAAGTCCATTTTCTATGTCTATCTCTTTATTTCTGCCCTGAAACTAGGTACCATTTTTTTTTTATTCCATACATATGTGTTAGCATATAGTATTTGTTTTTCTCTTTCTGACTTACTTCACTCTGTATCACAGACTCTAGGTCCATCCACCTCATTACAAATAACTCAATTTCGTTTCTTTTTATAGATAACATTCCATTGTATATATGTGGCACATCTTCTTTATCCATTCATCTGTCAATGGACATTTAAGTTGGTTCCATGTCCTGGCTATTGTAAATAGTGCTGCAATGAAAATTGTGGTACATGTCTCTTTTTGAATTATGGTTTTCTCAGGGTATATGCCCAGTGGTGGGATTGCTGGGTCATATGGTAGTTCTAGTTTTAGTTTTTTAAGGAACCTCCATACTGTTTTCCATAGTGGTTGTATCAATTTACATTCCCAACAACAGTGCAAGAGGGTTCCCTTTTCACCACACTCTTTCTAGCATTTATTGTTTCTAGATTTTTTGATAGTGGCCATTCTGACTGACGTGAGGTAATATCTCATTGTAGTTTTGATTTGCATTTCTCTAATAATTAGTGATGTTGAGCATCTTTTCATGTGCCTCTTGACCATCTGTATGTCTTCCTTGGTGAAATGTCTATTTAGGTCTTCCATCCATTTTTTAACTGGATTGTTTGTTTTTTTTGATATTGAGCTGCATGAGCTGCTTGTATATTTTGGAGATTAATCCTTTGTCTGTTGTTTCATTTGCAAATATTTTCTCCCATTCTGAGGGTTGTCTTTTCATCTTGTTTATGGTTTCTTTTGCTGTGCAAAAGCTTTGAAGTTTAATTATGTCCCATTTGTTTATTTTTGTTTTTATTTCTGTTACTGTAGGAGGTGGGTCTGAAAGGATCTTGCTATGATTTATGTCATAGAGTGTTCTGCCTATGTTTTCCTCTAAGAGTTTTATAGTGTCTGGCCTTATGTTTAGGTCTTTAATCCATTTGGAGTTTATTTTTGTGTATGGTGTTAGGGAGTGTTCTAATTTCATTCTTTTACATGTAGCTGTCCAGTTTTCCCAGCACCACTTATTGAAGAGGCTGTCTTTTCTCCATTGTATGTTCTTGCCTCCTTTGTTGTAAATTAGGTGACCATATGTGCATGGATTTATCTCTGGGCTTTCTATCCTGTTCCACTGATCTATATTTCTGTTTTTGTGCCAGTACCATACTGTCTTGATTACTGTAGCTTTGTAGTATAGTCTGGAGTCCAGGAGCCTGATTCCTCCAACTCTGTTTTTCTTTCTCAAGATTGCTTTGGCTGTTTGGGGTCTTTTGTGTTTCCTTACGAATTGCAAAATTTTTTGTTCTAATTCTGTGAAGAATGCCATTGGTAGTTTGATAGGGATTGCATTGAATCTGTAGATTGCTTTAAGTAGTATAGTCATTTTCACAATGTTGATTCTTCCAATCCAAGAACATGGCATATCTCTCCATCTGTTTGGATCATCTTTAATTTCTTTCATCAGTGTCTTATAGTTTTCTGCATACAGGTCTTTTGTCTCCTTAGGCAAGTTTATTCTTAAGTATTTTATTCTTTTTGTTGCAATGGTATATGGGAGTGTTTCCTTAATTTCTCTTTCAGATTTTTCATCATTACTGTATAGGAAGGCAAGCGATTTCTGTGCATTAATTTTGTATCCTGCTACTTTACCGAAGTCATTGATTAGCTCTAGTAGTTTTCTGGTAGCATCTTTAGGATTCTCTATGTATAGTATCATGTCATCTGCAAACAGTGACAGCTTTACTTCTTCTTTTCCAATTTCTATTCCTTTTTCTTCTGTGATTGCTGTGGCTAAAACTTTCAAAACTATGTTGAATAATAGTGGTGAGAGTGGGTAACCTTGTCTTGTTCCTGATCTTAGTGGAAATGGTTTCAGTTTTTCACCATTGAGAACGATATTGGATGTGGGTTTGTCATATATGGCCTTTATTATGTTGAGGTAAGTTCCCTCTATGCCTACTTTCTGGAGGGTTTTTATCATAAATGGGTGTTGAATTTTGTCGAAAGCTTTTTCTGCATCTATTGAGATTATCATATGGTTTTTCCCCTTCAGTTTGTTAATATGGTGTATCACATTGATTGATTTGCATATATTGAAGAATTCTTGCATTCCTGGGATAAACCCCACTTGATCATGGTGTATGATCCTTTTAATGTGCTGTTGGATTCTGTTTGCTAGTATTTTGTTGAGGATTTTTGCATCTATGTTCATCAGTAATATTGGCCTGTAGTTTTCTTTCTTTGTGACATCTTTGTCTGGTTTTGGTATCAGGGTGATTGTGGCCTCGTAGAATGAGTTTGGGAGTGTTCCTCCCTCTACTATATTTTGGAAGAGTTTGAGGTGTTAGCTCAAGGATAGGTGTTAGCTCTTCTCTAAATGTTTGATAGAATTCACCTGTGAAGCCATCTGGTCCTGGACTTTTGTTTGTTGGAAGATTTTTAATCACAGTCTCAATTACAGTGATTTTGATTGGTTTGTTTATATTTTCTATTTCTTCCTGGTTCAGTCTCAGAAGGTTGTGCTTTTCTAAGAATGTGTCCATTTCTTCCAGGTTGTCCATTTAATTGGCAAATTGTTGCTTGTAGTAATCTCTCATGATCCTTTGTATTTCTGCAGTGTCAGTTGTTACTTCTTTTTCATTTCTAATTCTATTGATTTGAGTTTTCTCCCTTTTTTTCTTGATAAATCTGGCGAATGGTTTATCAATTTTGTTTATCTTCTCAAAGAACCGGCTTTTAGTTTTATTGATCTTTGCTATTGTTTCCTTCATTTCTTTTTCATTTATTGCTGATCTGATATTTATGATTTCTTTCCTTCTGCTAACTTTTGGGTTTTTTGTTCTTCTTTCTCTAATTGCTTTAGGTGTAAGGTTAGGTTGTTTATTTGAGGTGTTTCTTGTTTCTTGAGGTAGGATTGTATTGCTATGAACTTCCCTCTTAGAACTGCTTTTGCTGCATCCCATTGGTTTTGGGTCATCATATTTTCATTGTCATTTTTTTCTAGGTATTATTTGATTTCCTCTTTGATCTCAGTGATCTCTTGGATATTTAGTAGCATAATGTTTGGCCTCCATATGTTTGTATTTTTTACAGCTTTTTCCCTGTAATTGATATCTAGTCTCATAGCATTGTGGTTGGAAAAGATATTTGATACGATTTCAGTTTTCTTAAATTTACTGAGGCTTTATTTGTGACTCAAGATATGATCTATTCTGGAGAATGTTCCTTGAGCACTTGAGAAGAAAGTGTATTCTGTTGTTTTTGGATGGAATGTCCTATAAATATCAATTAAGTCCATCTTGTTTAATGTATCATTTAAAGCTTGTGTTTCCTTATTTATTTTCATTTTGGATGATCTGTCCATTGGTGTAAGTGGGGTGTTAAAGTCCCCTACTATTATTGTGTTACTGTCAATTTCTCCTTTCATGGTTGTTAGCATTTGCCTTATGTATTGAGTTGCTCCTATGTTGGGTGCATAAACATTTATAATTGTTATATCTTCTTCTTGGTTTAATCCTTTGGTCATTATGTAGTGTCCCACCTTATCTCTTGTAACAGTCTTTATTTTAAAGTCTATTTTATCTGATATGAGTATTGCTACTCCAGCTTTCTTTTGATTTCCATTTGCATGGAATATCGTTTTCCATCCCTTCACTTTCAGTCTGTATGTGTCCCTAGGTCTGAAATTGGTCTCTTGTAGACCGCATATATCTGGGTCTTGTTTTTGCATCCATTCAGCCAGTCTATGTCTTTTGATTGGGACATTTAATCCATTACATTCAAGGTTATTATCAATATGTATGTTCCTATGACCATTTTCTTAATTGTTTTGAGTTTGTTTTTGTGAGTCTTTTCCTTCTCTTGTGTTTCCAGCATAGAGAAGTTTCTTTAGCATTTGTTATAAGACTGGTTTGGTGGTACTGAATTCTCTTTACTTTTGTAAAGCTTGTGTGTAAAGCTTTTGATTTCTCTGTCAAATCTGAATGAGATCCTTGCTGGGTAAATTAATCTTGGTTATAGGTTTTTCTCTTTCATCACTTCAAGTATATTTTGCCACTTCCTTCTGGCCTGCAGAGTTTCCAGTGGAAAATCAGCTGATAACCTTATGGGGATTCCTTTGTATATTATTTTTTGTTTTTCCCTCGCTGCTTTTAATATTTTTTCTTTGAATTTGATTTTTGTTATTTTAATTAATATGTATCTTGGTGTGTGTTTCTTAGGGTTTATCCTGTATGGGACTCTCTGTGCTTCCTGGACTTGGGTGACTATTTCCTTTCCCATGTTAGGGAAGTTTTCATCTATAATCTCTTCAAATATTTTCTCAGGCCCTTTCTTTTTCTCTTCTTCTTCTGGGACCCCTATAATTCGAATGTTGGTGCATTTAGTGTTGTCCCAAAGGTCTCAGAGATTGTCTTCAATTCTTTTCATTTTTTTTCTTTATTCTGATCCTCGGAAGTTATTTCCACCATTTCGTCTTCCAGCTCACTTATTCATTCTTCTGCCCCAGTTATTCTGTTATTGATTCCTTCTAGTGTATTTTTCATTTCAGTTATTTTGTTGTTCATCTCTGTTTGTTTGTTCTTTAGTTCTTCTACATCTTTCTTAAACCTGTCTTGTATTTGCTCAATCTGTGCCTCCATTCTATTTCTGAGATTCTGGATCATCTTTACTATCATTACTCTGACTTGTTTTTCAGGTAGATTTCCTATTTTCTCTTCATTTATTTGGTCTTATAGGTTTTTACCTTGCTCCTTCATCTGTGATATATTTTTTGCCATCTCATTTTTTTTTTTTTTTAATGAGTGGGATTGTTTTCCTGTCTTACTGGTTGTTTGGCCTGAGGCTTCCTACATTGGCATTTGTAGGCTCTTGTGTAGAGCTGGGTCTTCTTGGTGCTGAGATGAAGAGCTCCATGAGACCTCTCTCTGATGAATATTCCCTGTGGTCTGAGGTTCTCTGTTAGTCCAGTGGTTCAGACTTGGAGCTCCCACTGCAGGAGCTTCAGCCAGACCCTGGTCTTGTGAGCAAAGATCCTGCAAGCTGTCTGGGGAGGCAAAATAAAAACAAAAAACGGGGGTGGGGAAGGCCTTGGCTGTGGAGGGCATGGCCTAAGCAAGGATGAGGTTTGGGCAGTGGGCGGGGCCAATGCTCAGGACCCACAGGGCTGGAAAAGGCCCTGGAGGCTGTGGGGGGAGGGGTTAGGGTCAAGGAACAGAAGGGGCCCTGGAGAGCACCCCATCCCTGGTCTCAGAGGGCAGGGGACCTCACCTGGGAGCCCAGCAGGCTTCCTGGGCTTGAGTGGGCAGGGTAAACGCCCTCCTCTCCTCTCCTGCTCTCTGGTCTGAGAGGGCCCCTCCCACCTGCCTCTCCTGTTCTCTCCTCAGCCTCCTTCCTATGCCCCCAAGGACGCACACAGCCTGGAGGGTGCTTTGGAGGGCAGGGGACGGGCCTGGGTGCTCAGCAGGCTCCCTGGGCCCTAGTGGGCGGGGCAATCACCCTCCACTCCTCTCCCACTCCTCCTGGATGGCTCCTCCTGCCTGCCTCTCCTGATCTCCCCGGCCTCCCTCCTATGCCCCCAGGACCCACTCCACCTGGATGGGGTTTTGGGCATGGGGAACTGGCCTGAGAGCTCAGCAGGCTCCCTGACTCGAGTGGGCCAGGCGATTGCCCTCTGCTCTTCTCCTGCTCTTCCTGGAGAGTCCCTCCCGTCTGCCTCTCCTGATCTCCCCTGCCTCAGGGGCGCCAATCCTGTCTGGCCTCCACTTCTTCTCCCCCCTCAGTCCCCCTACGTCCTACCAGTTCACTCTGGGGTTCCTTCCGTCTCCTTGGGCGTCAGAGTCCCCCACGAGCAGCCGGCAGGCACCCTAGTTGCGGGGAGACACTAACGTGTCTTTCACGTCTTTCCATGCTGCCATCTTGACTCTGCCTCACATCTATGTTTAAATATATCTCAAATGCCTACCGCTCCAAGAAGCCTCATCTGATACTTCAGTCTCTCTGAGCAGTCTGGAGCATTTGGAGTTTTAACCCTCTTGGACACTTATGTTCTATTTTGTGTTAAAGTTTTCTGTAATTTCCTGATAACCCCCTGACTCACAGTTTTCTCAAACATAGAGAAGGGATAATTTATTTTTATAACCTGTCTATCAACTAGTGAAGAGCCTAGAATATTCATTTTGGACAACACTTTTGGCTTAGGACTCTCACCATCTATTCATTTAAATATGCGTAAATAATTTATCACATTCTAGGCATAAGATAGCTCTGGAGAAATAGTAGCAATGCTTTAGAATTATTAATCTATTTTTGAATCAAATCCTGCATTCTGGACTCATGAGTGAAAAGGTTGATTTGCACAGTCCTGTGGCTGGAATAAAGCTCTATCTAACCCATCCCTGCTATTTCATGACATTTTATCATAATGAAGTCTCTTCTCTTGTTTGATGTGCAGACTGTTTGTGACTACATTGCTTTGTTCAAGGCAGACAGATATGTATAATTTAATCAATTACTAATACGCAAGTCACTTCATTATGTATTTAACTTTCTCTGATCTGTTAGAATTAACACACTATGACATACAGATGGCCAAAAAGCACATGAAAAGATGCTCAACATCATTAATTATTAGAGAAAGGCAAATCAAAACTACAATGAGGTATCACCTCACACCAGTCAGAATGGCCATCATCAAAAAATCTACAAATAATAAATGCTGGAGAGGATGTGGAGAAAAGAGAGCCCTTCTATACTGTTGGTAGGAATGTAAATTTGTACAACCAATATGGAGAACAGTATGGAGGTTCCTTAAAAAACTAAAAATAAAGCTGCCATATGATCCAGCAATCCCATTCCTGGGCATATATCTGGACAAAACCATAATTCGAAAAGACACATGAATCCCAGTGTTCATTGCAGCACTGTTTATAATAACCAGGACATGGAAGCAACCTAAATGTCCATCAACAGAGGAGTGGATAAAGAAGATGTAGTACATATATATATAACGGAATACTACTCAGCCATAAAAAAAGAACGAAATAATGCCATTTGCAGCAACATGGATGGACCTAGAGATTGTCATACTGAGTGAAGTAAGTCAGACAGAGGAAGACAAATATCATATGATATCACTTTTATGTGGAATCTAAAAAAGGGTGCAAATGAACTTATTTACAAAACAGAAATAGAGTCACAGTTGTAGAAAACAAACTTATGGTGACTGGAGGGAAAGGGGGGAATAAACTGGGAGATTTGGATTGGCATATACACACTACTACATATAAAAAAGATAACCAATAAGGACCTACTGTAGAGCACAGGGAACTCTACTCAATACTCTGTAATGACCTATATGGGAAAAGAATCTAAAAAAAAGTGGATATATGTATATGTATAACTGATTCTCTTTGCTGTACAGCAGAAACTAACACAGCATTGTAAATCAACTATAATCCAATAACAATTTAAAGAAAAGAAAAACCAATAAAACACACTATATTAGAAGACAGTGTAGTCTGAGTTAAAGGTATGGTCTCTGGAGCCATTTATCTCTGGCTTTCTAAACACCTCCAGCAGAGAGTTCCCCAAATGCATAATTGCTTAACCACATTAGAAGATTATTTTACTTTTATGTAACAGTTTCACTTTGGGTTGATTTCTGGTAATGTTGTGAGATAAGAGTCAAAGTTTATTTTCTCCATATGGATAACTTATGGTTCCAGGGCCATTTGTTGAGAAGACTGTCCTTTCCCCAATAAAGCACCTTGCTACCAAAGTTGAAACCTCTTGAAGATGTGTATGTTATAGTGTTTCTGGACTCTGTAACTTGCTCTATTAATCCATATAGCTATCTTAATGCCAGTATTACACAGTCATGACTATTTAGCTTTACCACAAGTTTTGAAAACAGGTAATTTAAATCTTCCAATTTGTTACTCTTTTTCTAAGTTGCTTTGGCAAATCTAAGTCTTTTCCATGTAAATTGTGTCTTGGGTGGTTTGTTTCCTTGTAAGTTGTGCTTCCATGTAAATTTCAGATCTAGATTGTCTACCTGCTGTCATTTTGACTGGAATTGCATTGAATGTATAGATTGATTCAAGGAGAAATGACAACCTTACGATATGCAATCTTCCAACCCATTAACGTAATATACCTATGTATTTTCACTGGTCTTTTTAAACCTCTCTCAGTATTTTTTAGCTTTTATGTACAGGCCTTGACAATTTTTGTTAATTTTATTCTTAAGTATGTCATGATTTTTTTTCTGCCATTGTAAATGGTCCTGCTTTAATTTCATTTTCCACTTTTTAGGTGCTTACATATAGAAATATAATAAAAACCCTCAGCGTTTTAATCATAGTTTAAAATTCCTTGTTGATAATCCCAACATCCTTGCCTTATCCTGGTCTGGTATGGATACTTGCTCTCTCTCTTCAGACTGTATTCTATGCCTTTTAGTATGCTTTGCAATTTTTTGAGTCAGGGCAGGCAGCATGTGCTAGGCATAAACAGGGCTTTAGTAGCGTAGTGTTAAGTTATGGGGAAGGAGAAACATTCTACAGTCCTATTATTAGTCCTCAGTTTTTTAGTGAGGCTGTGCCTAGCACTCTGAACTTTACAAGTGCCTCTCAGTTTTGTTTTTCCTTTTTTTCATGCCTGTAGGTGGTACACAACGGCTAGATCGGGTAGGAGTTGTGCATTTCCCTTAACCCAGGTTGATTAGGTTCTGTTAAAATTCCAAGAGCTTAGACTTTGCAAAAATAGTTTCTCTTGTGGGCAGGCCTTGTCCAGTAGAACAGAATGCTCTGGTCTAATCTAAAAATGATTCCTTTTCCCCTCCACCCACCAGAAGCACAGGAGAGTTTTCTCTCATCTTCACTGTGAAAATCTGCTTGAGCTCTCACAGGTAAAACTCTTGAATGTGTGTCCCAGGTTTCTGCTTGTGGATATCTGTGACTCTCCCTGTGGGTCTCCAGTTTTGGGGGCAGTGGTTTGTCCTGTGACCTCACTTCTCTGATGGATCTAAGGAGAGTTGTTGATTTTTCAGTTTGTTGAGCTTTTTACTTGTTAGTGTGGAGTGCTGACTTCCAAGCTTCTGGTATGCTAGACTGGACTTCTCTTTACTATTTGCTTTCTCTTTTTGTTGTTTCTGCTTTCATATTTATTGTTTCCTTCCTTCTGCTTACTTTGCATTTAAACTGTTCTTATTTTACTAGATTCTTAAGGTAGAAGCTTTGGTCATTGACTTGAACCTTGCATCTTTCATAATATAAGCATGTAAAGCTACACTTTTATTATAAATGCTGCTTTAGCTGCATCTCATACATTTAATATGTACTTTAAAATGTATCATTTAATGTTTCTTGTGGTTTCTTCTTTGATCCATGCATTATTTGGAATTGTGTTGTTTAATTTCCAAATATTTGGGGGGGATTTTCAAATAGTTTTATTGATTTCTAATTTAATTTGGTTGTGGTCAGAGATCATACACTACATAATTTCAATCCTTTAAATTTCTTGAAAGGTGTATTATGGTCACATATATGTATTTTTATCTTGATGAATGTTAATTGTTCACTTGAAAATAATGTATACTCTGCTCTTTTGGTGTGAAGTGTTTTATAAGTGTAAATTAGGCCAAGTTGTTTGATAGTGGTATTCTATTATTCAAATGTTTTCTCTCCTTAGTGATTTTTTTCTCCTCTCTTTTTTTTTTTAATGGTCTAATGCACCATGGCAGTTGAGATATGACTGGTAAAATCTCCCACTATGACTGTAGATTTGTTTTGTTAATACCTGTATTTATGTAGTTTTCATTTATGGATGTGAAAGCTCTATAATAGATATATTCACATATAGAAATTTTAAGTCTTCTTGATTTATTCACTCATCATTGTTTAATGCTCCTGTTTTTCCATTGTCTTGAAAACTACCTTATCTAATCTTAATATATCTTTTGAAGCTGGTTATAATTAGCTATAACTATAGTTATGATTATAATTCAAAATGGTATCTCTTTTATCCATACTTTCACTGTTTTTGTATTTAATGTATCTAGTTTTATTGTCCTGCTTTAAAAAAAAAATCCTGACTTACCTGTTTTAAATTAGACTATTTAAATACTTTTAAAAAAATGTAACATAGACTGTTTAATTTTAATTTAATTTAATTTCTGCTATTTTGGGGTTTAATCATCCCTCTTGCCATTTATTTACTATTTACCCCACTTGTTTATTGTTCCTTTTTCCTTCTTTTTTTGTCTTTCTGGGGATAAAGTGATTAACTTTTTTTTAAACATCTTTATTGGAGTATAATTGCCTTACAATGTTGTGTTAGTTTCTGCTTTATAACAAAGAGAATCAGCTATACATATACATATATCCCCTCCCTCTTGCGTCTCCCTCCCACCCTCCTTATCCCACCCCTCTAGGTGGACACAAAGCACCAAGCTGATCTCCCTGTGCTATGCGGCTGCTTCCCACTAGCTATCTCTTTTACATTTGGTAGTGTATATATGTCCGTGCAACTCTCTCACTTCGTCCCATCTTACACTTGCCCTTGCCCATGTTCTGAAGTCCATTCTCTGTCTGCATCTTTATTCCTGTCCTGCCCCTATGTTCATCAGAACCATTATTTTTTTAGATTCCATATATATGTGTTAGCATATGATATTTGTTTTTCTCTTTCTGACTTACTTCTCTCTGTATGACAGACTCTAGGTCCATCCACCTCACTGCAAATAACTCAATTTCGTTTCTTTTTATGGCTGGGTAATATTCCATTGTATATATGTGCCACATCAAGTGAGTAACTTTTGATGTTCTACTTTATCTCCACTTTTGCCTTATTAGCTTTAATTCTCTTATTTTTACTTTCTCTCCTTTTTTCCCCCAGTGGCTGTTCTTGGGTTTTAATATATAATTTTGACTTTTCATTGTTTATCTTTAAATTGCATTACAATGCTTTGGTAGAGTGCAAATACCTTGCAACAGTGTGCTTCTATCTCCTCCTTTCCAACCTATGTGCTATTTTATCCATTTATATATATTATCAACTCTATAGTACATTGTTATTATTTTTTTCCAAAATCAAATTTTCTCAAATTTTGACCCAGGAACTCTTTAAGTCCCTAAAATTCTTTTGGGTTGTTCTTGAGATTGAAACTACTTTCAGAATAATTCTAAAACCTTATTTGCCATTTTACTTTCATTCTCTCATGAGAGTATATTTGCATTTTCAGAGGCTACATAGCATATGTTACTGTAACAGACTGAATACAAAACAGATATGAGAGTCTAGCTGTCTTCTCTTAATTCAGACATTAGAGAAATTTGCAAAAACATAAAACAGTTCCATTCTTCTTTTTAATGTTTTTGTTTTAAAATATAGTTATATATCTTTAAAAGGATCTTGTTTTGTTAACATGTATAGGATTCTTGTTATTTTCAAGTATATTATATATGTAATATAATATATAATTTCTCAGTTTTTGTTTCTAATATGTTAAATATATTAATGGCTATAATTTACAAAAATAAAACCTCTTTGGTATCCTCAATTTTTAAAAAATGTAAAGGGGTCTTCAGACCAGAAAGTTTGAGAATTGATTCTTTAAACCTTAAAGTAAGTTTTTAAATGTCTGTCATGTTTAATTACATGACTATTATTTCTGCTGCTTTACCTTCCTTCATGAAGATACAGGTTTCTATGAACTGTCATTTTCCTTCAGCCTGAAGAGATTTATTTAACTTTTTTCATTCAGTTTGCTGCAGTGGATTGACTTTGCTTGTGTTTGCCTAAGAATGTCTTTATTTCATTTTCATGTTAAAAAAAAAGCTGTGTATAGAATTCTAAGTTGACAATTGTTCTTTTACAGAAATTGGTGGTGAACATGGTAATGCCTCCCCATTCTTTATTCAGAAAGACTAGTTACCCCAACTTTCTGGGAATAGATATTGCGAAGGTCAAAGTCAGCAGCAAATTGAGAAGATAAAACAGTTGGCATGAGGAATGAGAAAGAGCATTATATCCATCTTTAATTTAATGTGATAAATCTGCCCTTTTTACCAATTCATGCTCCATCTGCAAAAACTGAATATTTCAAGTTGAGTTCTCCTATAAAGTTTATATTTTTGCCCTGACCTCAAACCTTTAAAGCCTTTGTTCTCAGGAAGCCTAAGCTGTCAACACCTGACTAATGGAATTTTTAGTTAAATTTTAAATCCTAACTTATGCTAATGGTATTGTACATTTTGGAGACAAGATATAAAGAAGCAATTGGGTGACCTTTTACAATTTTTCCCCTGGTTTTTATGTTGCTGACAGTGACATCAATAAGCCTTACTAGAAAATTACAATTCTTTATAGAATGTCATAGAGTGATGATATATTTTACCTGGTGTTCCAACACAGGAGTTTTATGGAAATTTTAAAGGGGAGTCTTTTCACCTTTGAAACTGACAACCTTAGACCTATCTCAGCAACAGATGCAAAGCCCAGAACTTGCTGAAGAAAAAACACAAATCCAATTATTTGAAGAGAACACATGAGACCCCTCCAATGCCATCAAACATCAAACAAAATTGTGACATATGTTTAGAAAATGTTTCACTTAAAAATAAAGGTATGACCTAGAGGGGTGGGATAGGGAGGGTGGGAGGGAGACACAAGAGGGAGGAGATATGGGGATATATGTATACGTATAGCTGATTCACTTTGTTATACAGCAGAAACTAACACACCATTGTAAAGCAATTCTACCCCAAAAAGATGTTAAAAAATAAATAAATAAATAAATAAATAAATAAAAATAAAGGCATGTTTCCCAGAATGTGTGCTCTGCTCAAGACCCTCTCCTTCAGAAGAAGCAGTGCCTTGAAGGAGAGGTGGAAAAATACTGTGAAGAGAAAAAAATATTTCCATGGATTTCCATTCCCTTTCCGCCCTATGTTCCATGAGTTGATAACTGTTCTCCTGACATAGTTTTCTTAGGGGGGATGCAGCATAAACTGACGCAGGTTTTACTCTCTGTGCCCTTTGCTGTCTGGGCAGATGGGACCTGCTGAGAGTTTATAAACAGGAGACCTGCAGGGCTTCTCACCACCCAAGCCCCTGCTCCTTCCCAGCTCCCTGCCTGAGCCCCAAGGCCTGCTCCCTGCCTTTACTCAAATCCTACTCTGTTTCCAGGGCCCAACTTACTGACCTCATCCTCCTTGAAACCATCCCATACACTCAGATGGAATTAGTGCTCTTTTCTCCAGGGGGCAACACAAGGTCACTTTAAAAAAAAAAAATTATTTTATATTGGAGTATAGTTGATTAACAATGTTGCGTTAGTTTCAGGTGTACAGCAAGGTGATTCAGTTATACATATATAAGTATCTATTCTTTTTCAACTTCTTTTCCCATTCAGGCTATTACAGAACTTTACATCAGGTTAACCTGGGGTGTTGTTGACTTGTCTGTGCTCCTCCTGAGCTGTGCAAAGGGGCTACTTTCAGACACCACCAGCGCATGGTGCAGGGAGGAAGAGGAGGAGGGGCACTTTGGAGCCAAAAAATAGCAGAACACACAAATACCTTTCTTAGTCTGTTGGGCCGCTATAGCAAAAATACCATAGACTGGGCGGCTTATAAACAACAGACATTGATTTCTCACAATTCTGGAGCCTAGGAAGTCCAAGATCAAGGCACTGGCAGATTCAATGTCTGGTGAGAGCCCACTTCCTGGTTCATAGACCTCAGACTTCTTGATGTTTCCGCACATGGCAAGAAGGGGCAAGGGATCTCTCTGGGGTCTCTTTTATCAGACACTAATCTCATTCGTGAGGGCTCTACCCTCAGGACCTAACCACCTCCCAGAGGCTCCAACTCCAAACACTATCAAATTAGGGGGTAGCATTTCTACGTGTGGAGACACAAACACTCAGTCTATAGCAAACCCTGAACCCTCACTATTCCACACCTCAGTCTCCACACTCCACAGCCAACCTGCCAGCGTGCAGCGTCCCTGCTCCTCTGAAGCTGTGCATATTTATGGGGTCAGGGAGCAGGGAACACCTGTGCGACTGCCGCCGATGGATACTCCCTGGTTTGACAAGTGGTCTTATTGGGAAAGGTGAGCAGTGGCTGGCGTCCGCCTTTTCTTCTGAGCCATCCCTCTGCTAATCTATCAAAAGATTATCATTCCAGCTATCAGACAAAATATAGGCCCTGCTTTGACTTTGGCAGGAAACAATATGTTAGTATCTTCAGAGCGAGAAAAGCAACACGAACAGGATGTGTTTGCTGCTGTCACTGCTGTTACTCTAAAGTTCAGCTGAGGAATGACTGGTATTTCAAAGCCTTATTTTATAATACATGAACTGGATGGCAAATATATGACAAATTGTATCAGGAAAGGAAGGGGTACCAGACAGAGCTTTGTTTGAAAGGTTTGTCTAGATAGAGGGCATGACAATTGCCGATTCAAATCAGTGCAGGATAACGGCAGCCAGAAGACACTTTCAGGAGAACTTTCTTTTCCCATTCCCAGAGGGTGGAAGTTTCTTCCAGTTCCTGACGTCAACAACTTAGATTTGTACCAGTTCAGGAACTGATTGGGAATAATTCCTCAGTTTTGCTGTCTTTGTTTACCTATTTCTTTGGTGGCTATATTACACCTCTGGACTTTAGAACCTTAAGTGGCTCTCCCTGATAAGATAATCATCTTTATTAGAAATGTATCTTCATTAGCAAGCAGCTGTGCTAAACAACCTTGCTATTTTATTTTATTTTTTATTTTTTTTAACATCTTTATTGGAGTATAATTGCTTTACAATGGTGTGTTAGTTTCTGCTGTATAACAACGTGAATTAGCTATATGTATACATATATCCCCATATCCCCTCCCTCTTACATCTCCCTCCCACCCTCCCTCTCCCACCCCTCTAGGTGGTCACAAAGCACCGAGCTGATCTCCCTGTGCTATGCAGCTTCTTCCCACTAGCTATCTATTTTACATTTGGTAGTGTATATATGTCCATGCCACTCGCTCACTTTGTCCCAGCTTACCCTTAACCTTGCTATTTTAATTTTTCATGTAAGGTTATGCATATGAGCTCAGTTGAATGCCATTCACCTAGTTCATTGCCATAAGCATTAAATAATAACACTTCTCAAATCTATAATGTTAAACCTAATAAAATTTAATCCCAAAGGGGAAAATTGACCCTATTATATTTCTATAAATCCTCTCCTTGAAGTCTAACTCACTGATCACTAAATTGTAAAATTAGCTCTCACTGCACGTTTGTCTGCTGTCACTTTAAAGCCATTTTTTCCCCAAAGAACCCAGTATTGTCAGCTCTCAGCCTCAGAATCAGAAGACTTGGGAACAAATTGAAGTCTACAAGTCACATTGTCCACGTCCCAGAAATTGCCAAGGGAAGTCATAAAGGTGTTTTATAGTTGTCACACATTAAAAAAGAACATATATTTTTTTCATAAGTAAAACACATTGATTCTATCAGAATTATCATCATCACATATTGTCCTAAATCACTCTTAGTGGGGCACAAAATATTTTAAGTTCTTAAGATGTTGGGTTATAGAGTATAAGTCAGAATAAACTATGTTTTGCTGCAGTAACAGGTAATCCCCAAATCTCAGTAGCTAAAGATGGCTAAGTTTTATTTTGCACCGCTTGTCCAATGTGGATTGACAGGGATGCCGTGCCCTTTGTAGTTATTCAAGGTTCAAATGGACAAAAGCTTCACCTCAGTGCATGTTTTGCAGTTACCACATAGATAGAAGGAAACGTGGCAAATCACTCATTGATCCTCAAAGCTTCTAACCTGCAGTAATCTATTTCACTTCCCTTCACTTATCAATGACCAAAGCAAGTCACTACCTTTACTTTTAAAAGAGGAGAGAAGTCCAGCCTTTTCATGTGTTGGGAAGAAGAAGACATTATGCGTACTCGTACGCTTACTCCATCCTCTCAGAAGTGAAATTACCCTGCCTTATTTTTATAATCAGTTTTGGGACTAATTTAAAAGGAAAAGAAAAACTTTTGGAACAATTGCTTGCCATTCACTAATTATCTCACATTAAATCAGGGATTTATAATCTTGCCTGGGCTTTGTGGTAACCTGAGAAGCTTCAAAAAATATTCCAGTGCCCGGGGCCAAACAAGGAAATTGAAATCTCCAGGGGTGAAACCCAGGCATTGGAATACTTTATGCCACTTTGGATTTTCTGTTTAAGTTCATGAACACAGGTTCTCTGTGGTATCTGCATAGGGATCAAAGTAAAAATGCAACAGTTCATTTTCATTGTCACAGGTGCACCAGGAAAGAGGGAGGGCGATTCCCATGGTAACCAAGCCACAAGCTCTGTGACTTCAAGGGCAGTTCAGATTAGTGTCTCTTGCTCATATGCATTTCTGCCCCAAATAAAATGCTATCTTCCTCAACTGACTAACAAGAAAGCTGTGCTTCTGTAAAGACTTTTTCCTAGAATGTTATTTAGGCTTTTGCAAAAAAGAATAAAAATAAAAATTACAATCAATCACACAGAGGGGCTCCTCTCACAGAAGGTCCTGAGTGTGTCTTTGGCTCCCACATTTGAAACAGATGCTCAAAAATGAAATTGGAGAATTTCAAGGTTTTTCAAACTGATCAAATGCTACAGTTGTGTCCCCTTCTTCTAAGCAAACATTTGTAAAAATGCAGGGCAGAGCCGCTGTCTAGGCAGGACAGAAGAAGCCAGGCTTGCTGACCTCAATTACCACCCGGCCACATCATTACCTTAACAGGTGAGTGGGTGCCCAGGTCCAGCCAGAGCAGGCATGTTGGCATCTGTTTTCACATAGATCGAGAGGGAGCTCAATTAGAGGAACAGCTGTCTCTAGAAATTCCAGGAATTGATGAAGTCACTGGAATAGGGGTCCGTGGCAGGAGCAGAAAACAGGAGCGGGATCCAAGTCTGCCGGTGAAGCTGCAGGTGAGCTGGGGTCCGCGGCCCATGTCTATGGCAGAGGTGAAACTCCATATGCGGGTGAGTGGTTCCTGTGCCTGAGAGCGAGCTGGGGAGGCCTCGTAACCCCTCACCCCAACCTGACACCTGTGACTCTGGCAAGCCTTCCCCCGAGTTCTCGTCCTCATTCTGTTCCACTGTTACGTCTCCTAAATCTCTTCCTTCTAAACCTCCCTCTTTGGACTTCCCTGGTGGCGCAGTGGTTAAGAATCCGCCTGCCAATGCAGGGGACACGGGATCGAGCCCTGGTCCGGGAAGATCCCACATGCCACGGAACAACTAAGCCCGTGGGCCACAACTCCTGAGCCTGTGCGCCACAACTCCTGAGCCCGCGAGCCACAACTCCCGAGCCCGCGCGCCTAGAGCTCGTGCTCCGCAACAAGGGAAGCCACCGCAATGAGAAGCCCGCGCACCGCAATGAAGAGTAGTCCCCGCTTGCCGCAATTAGAGAAAGCCCGCGCGCAGCAACGAAGACCCAACGCAGCCAAAAATAAAGAAAGAAAGAAAGAAAGAAAGAAAGTAATTCAACCTCCCTCCCAACAACCTGTAATGCACATTGCTGTGGGACTGTTCTGTTTGACACCAATCAGTAACGCTGCTTCTCTGATGAGAAAGCTGCACTGGCTCCCTTCCGCCTGTTACAAGAAAAAGCACAGCTTCCTTCTCCCAGACCGAGCCTGAGGATAGACTGGCTCCTTAGGAAGGTGTCAATTAGCCCTGCACGTGGGAAACTTCATGCAGGTTTCCTGCGGGTAGTGGGTGGGGGACACGGCTCCTAAATGGCTCTGCTCTGACCCTGCTCCTCATTCCTGCCCAGACTGAAGGGGACAGTGTGATCGCATGGGAGGAAGAAAAGGCACAATTTACTCAATAATTTGAAAAGATGATCCACTATTTATAAACATAGCCATGAAGACATTAGGAGAAGTCAGAAAATGATTTGTTTAAATTGAAGTGTAGTCGACGTACAGTATTATATAGGGTACAGGTGATTCACAAGTTTTAAAGGATATACTCCGTTTATACTTATTACAAAATATTGACTATATTCCCCATGTTGTCCAATATATTCTTGTAGCTTATTTTATACCTAATAGTTTGTACCTCTTAATCCCCTACCCTTATGCTGCCCCCCCTTCCCTCTCCCCACTGGTGACCACTAGTTTGTTCTCTGTACCTATGAGTCTGCTTCTGTTTTGTTATATTCACTAGTTTGCTGTATTTTTAGATTCCACATATAAGTGATATCATATAGTATTTGTCTTTCTCTGTCTGACTTATTTCACTTAGCATAATGCCCTCCGAGTCCACCCATGTTGTTGCAAATGGCAAAATTTTGTGCTTTTTTATGGTTGAGCAGTATTTCATTTTACATATATATATACAATGCCACATCTTCTTTATCCACTCATCTATTGATGGACACTTAGGTTGCTTCCATATCTCACTAATTGTGAATGAAGTCGTTATGATCATTGGGGTGCATTTATCTTTTTGAATGAGTGTGTTTATTTTTTCAGGTGTATACTCAGGCGTGAAATTGCTGGATCATATGGTGGTTCTATGTTTAGATTTTTGAGAAATCTCCATACTGTTTTCCACAGTGACTGCAACAGTTTACATTCCCACAAAGAGTGTAAGAGTGTTCCCTTTTCTTCACATCCCGGCCAACATTGTTATTTGTATTCTTTTGGATGGTAGCCATTCTGACGGATGTGAAGGGATATCTCACTGTGGATTTGCATTTCCCTGATGATTAGCGACACTGAGCATCTTTTCACGTGCCTGTTGGCCATCTGCATTTCCTCTTTGGAGAAATGTCTATGCAGGTCTTCTGCCCATTTTTTAGTTGGGTTTTTTTTTTAAACATCTTTATTGGAGTATAATTGCTTTACAATGGTGTGTTAGTTTCTGCTTTATAACAAAGAGAATCAGCTATACATATACATATATCCCCATATCTCCTCCCTCTTGTGTCTCCCTCCCACCCTCCCTATCCCACCCCTCTAGGTGGTCACAAAGCACCGAGCTGATCTCCCTGTGCTATGCGGCTGCTTCTCACTAGCTATCTATTTTACATTTGGTAGTATATGTAGGTCCATGCCACTATTTCACTTCGTCCCAGCTTACCCTTCCCACTCCCCATATCCTCAAGTCCATTCTCTACATCTGCGTCTTTATTCCTATCCTGCCCCTAGGTTCTTCAGAACCATTTTTTTTTTTTTTTTTAGATTCCATATATATCTGTTAGCATACGGTATTTGTTTTTCTCTTTCCAATTTACTTCACTCTGTATGACAGACTCTAGGTCCATCCACTTCATTACAAATAACTCAAGTTCGTTTCCTTTGATGGCTAATATTCTATCGTATATATGTGCCGCATCTTCTTTATCCATTTATCTGTCGATGGACACTTAGGTTGCTTCCATGTCCTGGTTATTGTAAAGAGAGCTGCAATGAACATGTGGTGCATGACTCTTTTTGAATTATGGTTTTCTCAGGGTATATGCCCAGTAGTGGGATTGCTGGGTCGTATGGTAGTTCTATTTTTAGTTTTTTAAGGAACCTCCATACTGTTCTCCATAGTGGCTTTTTTTTTTTTTTTTTTTAATGATGCGCTGTATGAGCAGTTTATATATTTTGGATATTAACTCCTTATCGGTCATATCATTTGCAAATATTTTCTCCCATTCAGTAGGTTGTCTTTTCATTTTGTCGATGGTTTCCTTTGCTGTGCAAAAGCTTTTACATTTAATTAGGTCCCGTTTGCTTATTTTTGCTTTTGTTTCCTTTGCTTTAGGAGACAGATTCAAAAAATATTGCAGTGATTTATGTCAAAGACGGTTCTGCCTATGTTTTCTTCTAGGAGTTTTATGGTTTCCAGTCTTACATTTAGGTCTTTATTCCACTTTGAGTTTACTTTTGGGTATGGTGTTAGAGAATGATCTAATTTCATTTTTTTACATATAGCTTCCCAGTAGAAAATGATTTCTTTTTAAACTCTACTGCCTTTGAAGATTGTTTGGACAGGTGTGTGTGTATGTGTGCATGTGTGTGTGAATCTAATTCATCACTCACCCTCTGTGCACTCAGGAGTAATCAAGGACACACTGGGCTGAGGGCAGAGATGAGGGGCCATGATCCCTGAAGGAGATGGACAGGGTTGTCCTTGGCTGCCCTGGACTCTTTCCCTGCAATTGGAGCAAGAAATTCCTTCCTGGAACATTCTTGGCACCTGGGATGCAAAAGGTCATCCTAGAGTCAGACTTGAATATGCCCTTCTGGGAGTGGGGATAGATTATGAGGCAAATCCACCCAAATCAAGACAAATGTCTGCAACATGGCAGAAAGAACTCTTCCAAATTAAATGAAAAGACAAAAACATTGTTAGAATGCAAGGGCAAACCATACAAATAGGAAATACTTAAAAGAGGAAATTATAAATGATGACATTTTAAATTTATCAGATTAGAGAAATTTATAAAAAATGGGAACAGCATTGGCAAGAGGTGGTGGAACAGGCACCTTCATTTTGCTGAGGGGAGTTTTAAGTGATGGGACTTTATGGGAGCTTTTACCTCTTTCATCAAAACCCTTTGCATGTGACCATCTTCTCACCTAGAAAAACTGGCCAAGTGCTCTGAGGTGTGTAAGAAAAGGTGGCCACCTTGGAGCTGTTTATTTTGTAGTGAATGATCCTATCTGTCCACAATAAAAAATTGGTCAAGTGAATTATTGAGGTGGATGTTCCCCCCCTTGATGAGTGGTAAATCCACCCATCTATCCATCCATCCAACCATCCCTCCAACCATCCATCCATCCATCCATCCATCCATCCATCCATCCATCCATCCCTCCATCTATCCATCCATCCATCCATCCATCCATCCATCCATCCATCCATCCATCCCTCCATCCCTCCAACCATCCATCCATCCATCCATCCATCCATCCATCCATCCATCCATCCATCCATCCCTCCATCTATCCATCCCTCCATCTATCCATCCATCCATCCATCCATCCATCCATCCATCCATCCATCCATCCATCCATCCATCCCTCCATCCCTCCAACCATCCATCCATCCATCCATCCCTCCATCCATCCAACCATCCCTCCCTCCATCCATCCATCCATCCATCCATGCATCCATCTATCCCTCCATCCATCCATCCCTCCAACCATCCATCCATCCATCCATCCATCCATCCCTCCATCCCTCCAACCATCCATCCATCCAACCATCCATCCATTCATCCATCCATCCATCCATCCATCCCTCCATCCCTCCATCCCTCCATCCCTCCATCTATCCATCCATCTATCCATCCATCCATCCATCCATCTATCCATCCATCCCTCCATCCCTCCCTCCATCCATCCATCCATCCATCCATCCATCCATCCATCCATCCATCCATCCATCCAACCATCCCTCCCTCCATCCATCCATCCATCCATCCATGCATCCATCCATGCATCCATCCATGCATCCATCCATCCATCCCTCCATCCATTCATCCATCCATCCATCCATCCATCCATCCATCCATCCATCCATCCATCCATCTATCCATCCATCCATCCAAGCATATTGGGGATGCAGTTAGCCCTCTGCCCCACACCTGTAGCTCCTGGTGCTATGGGGGTGCTGTTCTGTGGACTAATGAGGAAGCATCTGGTTGGCTCCTCCCCACCAAGTACCTTGGCATGGAAAAGGCCCAGAACTGTGGGACCAGAGCTTTGGGAGCTGTACTAAGTGCCCCAAAAAGCTAGTACTAAGTTTTCCACCTGCCTGGCTGATTGGTAATTCAGAGTCTATGCTAAGTGGAATTACAGAAAATAAAAGGATCGTTCTTGCAAATGTGAGTCTGTGGATTGAGATTCATAAGAGGTATCACAGTGCAGGGGCATCACCTGGATCTAAGGAGTGGGTAATGTCAAAATTCCCAGGCAAGAAAGAGGCCCTGTTAATTTTATTTTCTGACAGAAGTTCATTAACATTGTTATGTTTACATTGCATACAAACAGTAAGAAATCAAGACGTTCACATTATGATAATTAGTGTGGATGGTTATGGATTGATAGCTTTTGGAATCCTTCTCCTGTCCCCACAAATACAAATGTATTTAGGAGGAATTTTGATGGTGTTTGGAAAGAATGATGCTTATTAAGCAAATAAACTATAGATTCTAGCTGGTCAAAATGTGGTCCCTGGTACATCAACATTGACAGCCTCAGCATGCCCTGGAAGCTTGCTAAACGGTGGATCCCGCCCCAGACCTACCTCCTGATACAGAATCTGCATTTTAACAACATTCCCAGGTGATTCTTATACTTACGGAAGTGTAAGAAATGCTGGTTTAGGGAACTGCTCTCAGCCAGGTGAGAAGAGTGGAAGATGGTCACAGAAGACCCCTGCCACAGTGCAAGTCTCAAATATCAGTTCCATTTGACCCTTGGCGTTAGAACAAGAAAATATGTAGACCAGGGAAGGCGACTCCTCAATGTTAGTGTCAGACTTGAACCAAATATAAACCTCACGTTAAAATCACCTGGGGAGATTATTAAGATTCTGCCCACCCCCAGCCATCCCCAGAACTACTGCTTCAACGTCTGTGGCACAGGCTCACCTGTCTTCTTTAAAACTTCTCCAGGTGGTTCTAACAGGCGGCCAATGGTAGGAACCGCTGAATTTGGACTCCACTACATTGTTTCTCCTCCTCCTGACCCACTCTTGAAATCACTGGGAAACATGAGTGCCTTCAAATAATTATTCATCTGAACTCTTGTAATGAAAGTGGCCATTTGGAATATGCTGCATCTGTAACCACAGAAGCAGCCCAAACTGGTCTTAACCTCTTTCTAACCAGATTGTTAGAGTTGTTTTTCAGAAACAACAGAGCAAAACTGTAAATCATGCAGCCGAAGCTTGCTCAGAGGAGAAAAATTTGACTTCAAATAACACTTGGAACCAAAGTTTCTCCTAAACAGAATCAAAGGACTTGGTCTTGACCAGAACTTGAATGCTGGGATCCTTTCGGGAGTGAGGGGCCCTCTGTGCAGGAAGATCTGGTGCTGAAGCCCCTCTACTATAGCTTACCCAAAATGTCCAGGTTTAAAGCCCTCTGAAGGAAACCTGCCTGCCAAAGCTTCTGCTCACCAGCCTGTCCTCCCCGAACTCCTAAAATTTTGACCCAACCTTAGATTGGGCAGACAGATCTGAGCCCTGCCTCCTGTCTCCTTGCTGGTTGACCTTGCAATAAAGCGTTTTCTTTTCTCGAAGGCCATGCCATAGTACTGGCTTCTATGTGCATGGGGCAGTGAGCCCTTTGCTTGGTAACACAGCTATAAGTAAACAAACTTCTACATTTCCCTCTGGTTATACCAGCCATTTCTTGATGTTGCTGTAAAAGAGCACCTTATATTTTCCTCAACACAATTCTGAAATATCGTACATCTCAATTTACAAACCATTTCACTAAGGTAGTTGCTGTTCAAGGTTTTAATCATGATTGATATGTTGAGCCCTATTTTTACTGTTTCAAGTGATTCCTAAACTTATTATCAGAGCCTATGCCTTTTGGGGAAAATAGGAGCTATTTCAATGGATAGATTATTGTAAACTGTGTTTGGTAATGGCCAAACCACTTTGCTAATAAGAATTCAGAGTAGATGGAGAAGGGGGTGTTGATCTGAGTAAAGGCAGCAGGACTAATCTAAAATTATCCATTTAATGGAGTTGCATTAAGTAAGTGAACCAACAACAAAAACACATTTTAACTATGAAAAGTTACTTTAGTTTGGTTTCAGTGTGTTAACGTCTGATTCTGTTGGCAAGATTCTGTAACCCCAATTTATGCCAAATTCTTTTGTTTTAGTGAAAAGTCATGAAATAAACAAATTATATAAAATGCTTTGTCAGCTGAGATGTATTATAATTGGGTTGAAAATGTATAAAAAATGGCCAATTACATAACTGGAAAAATCCAGATATGAAAGAGGCAAGAGAAAAAATCATTTGTACAAAAAGATTCAGGGAATATTATGTAAGGGAAATTATATAATGGACATCACATTATAATGCAGAGGGCTTGAATGCATGACCTCAGGTTCACTGTGGCATTGGGTTTTCAACCTTAATACAGAATCACGTGAGAACTATCAATTTTCAGATATGAAAATATGTTTATTTAATGCTCAGCAGGATTTCTAGATTTTCTAGCATTGGTGATGAACTTAAATAAACTTACTTCCAAGCTACCAGAGGAGAACAGTTAGAAACTTGGGTATGAAAATCTGAAGAAATGCTTCTTCCCCAACATGAAGGTTATTCAGAGTCACAGGATGTTAAAAGTTAGGACCTTCTGCCCAAATGAGCTGCAAAACTTTGTGTTCATTTAAGGGAAAAACACTTTATTTCAGCATATATTACCTCTCAGGATACAAGGCGGTGAGTCTTGTATTTTGATACCATCTTTTTCCAAGAAGCACAAAGCCGGATAACGTGCTTTCATTAATCCTCACAACTTCTGTGAGAGACTTTTGAGAAACATTATTACCCTTGGTTGGCAGAGGGTACATGAGGGACCAAAGTCACATAACACCTCTGCCTCAAGCACTGAAATTGTGGGAAAGCGGAGGAAAAAACCCCCCAAAAAACAGCAAGCCCATTTCATTGCCCCCCACTGTCCGTCAAATACACATTTTCAACTTTATATTTTTTCATCAGCACGTCTCCTTATATCTGAACAGATTAGTGTTTGTTCTTACCTCATTTTTGTCCATTTTTCTTGCCTTATGTGTTATCTAGTTTTTTTATTTAAAATTTTACATTAACAGCAAGCTTCAGTACAAGTTTAATAAATACTCAATAAATGAAAGACTTCCCGTGGCTGCAGCTCCCAGGCTATGAAGCAAAACTTCTTGCCGCCCCTGTTTTTTTTTCTCCAGGGATTTTTCCCAATCCAATAGAGTGACAGGTGACAATGGTAATAATCACCTGATTGGTTCAGCTCTGTTCTCTTATGAGTCTATTTAGTGTGAAAATACAGTTACTAATATGAAAATGAAGATATATATGCATATTTTATACCATATATTTATATATATATATAGTTATCTTACACACCACCTCACTCAGGATAAATTCCTTAGAGAATTTAGATATTCTCAGAGTCAGATGCAGCAGGAGTGGGAAACTGAATCGTAGTGGAAACGCAATGGTGAAGAGACAAGACGTGATTAACTAGTGTCTGCACAGCACCCTGATGGGGGTGTTTGAAAAATACTTAAACATAAAATATCTCAGTTTGGTTTGGACCCTCATCATCATCCTGTGATTTGAGGTGTCAGAAATTACTTGGCTTCTAGACATGTAGACACAGGGTGGAAGGGATAGAGAGGTCCTAATGCAGCTAAGATGTGCAGGTCCAGGAGCCAAACGCCCTTCCATGGATTCAGAACGGTCCTCCCTGCTCTCTGATGAGGAGGGGATTCTGGGACTCAAATCCCGGAAGAAAGATTTTATAGTGGCCTTGAATGTCCCCAAGTGCAGTGAGTAAGATGCTGAATAAATCCAGCAATTCTTCTGGGTCAGGTCTACCTATTATCATAATCAGTAATATTTTATGGTTGGGAAGACTGCATCTTTCTGTTTAAGTGCTTCTGACAGTATCACTGTATATATTTTCCTCCTGCATTTAAGCCGATATGTTCACATTTTTTATACCTCTAAAATAAAGCCCTCTGGCTCCAAATGAAATTCTCGCTGAAAGCAATTTTAGGTTGAAGAATGAGATATAAAGTTGGTGGAAGCTATGAAGACACAGAGCCTGTGCCTGCTGGAAGGACATGAAATTCCAGAAGGGTTACTGGGCGGATCCACGTTGATGGGATGTGGGATTGTTGGTCTGCTTTGTAGTGGGCACAGAGCAGCCCAGCGTGAGGGCGATGAGAAGGGGCGGCAGGTCAATGGGACTATAATAGCACTTTTTAGTGGAAACCTTTTGAAATGAATATAAAGACTGCTCTAATGCAGGGCCAGCTCTTGCCAGAAGTGGACATGTGAGAGGCTGTTTGACACGGACGGGTTCTCCTGTCCAGCTGTGTATCATTGTTCTCTCTCAGTGGCATTCCCTTCTCCCCTCGTGGTTCACTGCGTAATCATACTATCACCCTCTACCATCATCTTCGCTTAGAAAAAGTTCTAATATCTTATTCATACTAAACTGTAATAGAATGATAGAAGGATCTCTGACCTGTCACTTAATCTCCTAATTTTTAAAAGGTAGACACCCTTGTCAGAAAGTACAGGAAGCCACAGGATGAAGATGATAATACTTCATCAATTTTTCTTGAAGATAGTTCAAGGAAAGATCCCTGGTTACTCAAAAATCTTATTTTAATAAAAAATATTTTGGCACTTAGTAACATAAAAATTGATATGTCATTTATAGGTGAAATATGAGGGTTCACATATGAAGTTCAGTTTTTCTGAGGCTACAGTACTGCCCCCATATCTCAGTGGCCCCATTCCTCTCTCCTCTGCCCTTAAGGATAGACACGGGGGATGAGTTTGAGAAGCACTGCCGCAAGACAGAGAAATTCCTCTCTTGCTGAGACTGGCTAAAAGTGTTGATTTTTTAACTGGTGGTACAGGAGGTGAGGTTCTGTGTGGTCACTCCACCTTGTCAACTGTCAACTGCACACTTGGGGAACACGGAAACATGTGACAGTCACCCAGCCCTGGAGTGACTGTACCCTAAAAGCGCCGGCATGGAAGAGGTTTCCTTTCCTCAAAACCATCAAAGACAAGCAGGGCTGCTCTCCAGAAGCATTAAGTTCCAAGGTCTAAGACAGCACACGACTAACACACTCTAACGATAATTCTGCTGCAGGGAAACAGGCATTTGAGGGAGAATCTTTGGTTAATGAAGACGGCTTAGAAAGTTGGACGTACTGCAAGGTGAACACCCGCCGTCATTTCATCCAAATGGAGAATAGACAACATAAAATAGCTAAAAACTGAGGAAGCAAAAAACAGGGAACCATCGGTGGTTTAATTCCAGTGAGTGTCTGCAACAAACGGAAAGGTGAACAACACAGCCGTCAGTAAAAGCCTTCGCTGGTTCTCATGACCTCTTCCTCCTCCTCTACTGACTGGTAGGCAGGACAAGGTCCACGGCCTTGAGGAAAGAAATGAAGGCATGAATTTCTCTCTGCTCAGAACCCAGCAGCAGCACTCAGCTTGGGTTTTCATCACTCACCGGAAACGAGGAACACAGAGCGACCCTTGACTGCAGTTTGCTAAGGAAGCAGCAGCAGTCTCTTAGCCCATCAGCCTCCACGGCCACTTCCTGCTGTGGATTCACAGAGAAGGGTGAGGGCTGACAGCCCCCAGACGCTTGGGCATCAGCTGTGTGTGGGGCGGGGAGGAAGTCAGGCGGTGTTTTATGCCCCTCACCCCTTCCCCACGGCCGCAGAGCTGGGAAACCTGGAAGAATGGGGCTCAGTGAACTGAAATCAAGAACTTTATTTGGCCAAATTCCATTGCTGATTTTAGTCACTATTTTTGTCTCCATGGCAGCCTTTCCACTTAGCTACAGTTGGGGAAAGCTGAGAAAAGCAGGGTTAGTAGGGATGAAGTGTTTGGGGCCTGTGACCTGCAGGGAGGTGAGCGGGAATCAGAAAACCCAGGAAGGTTCTCCACCTCCCGAGGTATCTGCTCCGAGAAGACAGATGCCCTGAGGAGGCGGGAACCTGGGGCTGCTGATTTGTGACCTAAATGGGTACAGGCTCCCTTGGCATGAGAGAGGCGACCACGCACAAAAGATAGAAGTGAAAGGGAAGGAAGAGAAAAAAGCAACACAACTCAGAATGGATTTAGTAAGCTGCTGGCATGATTGTTCAGTGAGCAGCTAAAAAATACAGTCCTGCTATCACTGAGGCACAGGAAATTTCATCTTCCAGATGGCGGCTAGTGAAGGGTATCACACAATGGGCTAAGTCAGAGTTAATGAACCTGGGCAGGCAGGTTATAATATGTTTTGAGGGTAAGTGGGTCAATACAGGAAGCAGAATTCCATTTCCTATGGCCGAAAATGTGAAGGAAGACTAATGACTACGAACATTGTCTTTTACAAGAGAATAACATAATACTTAAAGTGTTTTAAAATACATTGTTATTATTCAGATAGTGTTTTCACACCACATAAGCAAAAACAGGAAACATACTCTCTTGCTTAAAGTGATGAAGGCCACAGAGAAGAGCAAAGCCATAATGAATAGACAACCATCTGTGGAGAACTGGGGGTGGAACCCGTGGAAGGAGACACCTGGGAATATGGAGGGGCCAGGAAAGAGCATCTTTAGGCCACAAGCGGTTGCAAAACGGGGACCCACTAAAATACGTCCATGGCTAGATCTGGCAGCAAGAGCAGTTCCTTATTTGGAACATTCCTGATTTTGAAATTTTATTACTTTTAAAAAATCTGTTACAAAAATGTGTTAATCATAGCTTGAGTTATAGCAATCATAAAGTAACCAATGATCCAATATATACATTTTAATAGTTTATTTACATGGAATAATTACAACTATAAAATTGCAGTAGATTGTCAAAGCATAAATTGTTCCTGCCATATTCTTTGCCAAAAATTTTCACTATAGAATAATGTGAAGTAGATTAAAAGATACATATATATAGTATTTTGAATGAAAAGGATTTTATCATTGAAATATAAAGGTTCCATATACTTCTTCTTTTTTTAAAAACTACTCGGCCAATTTTAGGTCATTGAATTTTCATGTAAATTTTAGAATCAGCTTGTCAATTTTTACAAAAAAGACTGCTAAAATTTTGACAGAAAGTTTATTGAATTTATAGATAATTTGGAGAGAATTGATATTATAATACTATTGATTCTTTTGATCCATGAATATGGTATACTTCCCAGTTTATTTAAATATTCTTTAACTTCTCTTGTAATGTTTTGTAGTTCTCAGCTTACAGATTCTGTGCATTGGTCAATTTATTCTTAGGTATTTTGTGTTTTTTGGTGCTATTTAAAATGTTTATTTTTTTTTTAACTTCAGTTGTTGTCAGTGTATAAAATAGATTTGATGCTGCATCCTGTGACCTTTCAGAACTAGGAGACCTTTCATAGATTCCTTAGTTTCTTCTAACAGAGATTATGTCTTCTGCAAATAAAGATAATTTTATTTCTTCCTATGTGTTTGATTTATCTATTGTTGCCTAACAGATTGCCTCAAAAGTTATTGGCATAACAAGGCAAACATTTACTATCTCATGGTTTCTGTGGGTCAGGGGTCTGGATGTGGCTTAGCTGGGTCCCTCTGGTTTAAAGTCTCTCATGAGCAGCAGTTCAGCTGTTGGCTGGGGCTCTGGTCTCACGTGAAGGCTCCACTGAGGTGGGGAGGATCTGGTTCCAATCTTACAAGGCTGCTGGCAGGCCTTGGTTCTTTGCCATGTGGACCTCTCCCTAGACTTCCAGGGTGACCTCATGATGTGGAAGCTGGTGATCCAGCAGAGAGAGAGCCAGGGTTGCCCAGCAGAGGCCACAGTCATTTTAGAACTTTATGTTTAGAATATCATCCTATGTTTCTGCCACATTCTATTAGAAGCAGACCAGTAAGTCCAGTCCGCACTCAAGGGGTGGGGAACATATGATGGCATGAATACTAGGAATCAAAGGGTCATCTTAGAGGCTTCCTCCCATACTTTCCAATATGCACTGCATTTATTTGATTTTCTTGACATTGAAATGACTAAGACTTCCAATATAATATTTACTGAATGTGGTGAAAGCAGATATCCTTGTTTTTGATCCTGTCTTTAGAAGGAAAGCAGTGTTTCACCATAAAGCATAAAGTTAACTATAGATTTGTTGTAGAAGCACTTCATCAGGGTGAGGAAGTTCACTTATATTCTTATTTTACTGAGGTTTCTTTTTACTGTGAATAGATGTTGAACGTTGTCAAATATTTATTCTTAAACTATTGAGATGATAATGTTGTTTATCTCTTTGAGTCTATTACTGAAATAATCTAGTCTATTTAGCAAACTATGCTGTTTGATATTTCAGTGTTAAACCAATGTTGCATTCCTAAGATATCTATCTATCTATCTATCTATCTATCTATCTATCATCTATCTATTCATCTATCTATTGATGGTTAAAATGAATTAATATGTGCACAAGATTTTTTCCTAAGTTTGGAGTGTTACACTTCTGTAAGAAGAGGATTTTGTGAAAGGAATAAGCATGATGGTGTGATATGTAATGACCACTGGGGATTATTCTTGTAACAGAGGGATGTGTTTGTGGAGGGCAGGGATCATTCTGATGTGAGAGAAACACTGAAAGAGAGAATATATTGTCCCCTGTGACTGAGAAGTCCAGGGGTGGATCCAGGTACTCAAACAAGATTAGCAGGATTCTGCATCTTCCTTTTTCTCATGGTTCTGGTTGTTTCTATGGCTTCTTTCTGCAGATGGACTTTCTCCATATAGATGTCAAGAAAGCACCTAGTAACACAGATCTCTCATCTTTTCAGGGGAAAGATAACATGTCTGCCCCCAAATTCCATATGGTACATCTAGGCAAGACCCAGGTATATCTATTTGAATAATTTCTCAACTCTGCATGTATCACTGTGGTATTTTTCTCGTCTTGTGTTTGGGACAGCACACAGTGATTGATAGCCCTGACCATTGGTCCACATGCAGTTGGGAAAGTTTCCCTAACTAGATAAGAGAAAGTGGATGCAGTGGGAGAGCATGCAGACTGAGATAAGCATAACTCCTATTCTATGAAAAATCCATTCTTTGGTATATCTTGTGGTGGTATAATTCTGTGGAGAAGCAAATTTCCACTGTGAGATACTTGAGCTTTCCCTGTAAATCCTAGAAGCAGAGAAAGGGACAACACCTGGTCCACTTTTCTAGTTTACTAGCTCCTCTTCTCACCCACACGTACTCCCCAACATACTCCCAAAATCCTCAATCTCAGACACATGGGAGAGGGAGTCATGGAGAAGGCTTGGACCTCGTTCATTTTTGACTCTTAATATTGAAGACTCTTAGGTAAGAGGTGAAACTCCAATGATATACATATTTTAACAGGCAGTATGACTCTCTACCTGCATGATGGCTATTTATGCATTATTTCCCCAATCAAATTATAAACTTTTCAAGAAAAGGGTCATACGTGATGCACTATGGTGTCTCCCACAAACTCAGCATAGAGGAGGAGCACATGAAAATTCTGGAGTGAATCTTAGCACCTATACTAGTTTCCTAGGGCTGCCATAGCAAACTACAAAAAGGAGTGGCTTAAAACGGTGGAATTTATTCTCTCAGAGTTCTGGAAGTTAGAAGTTCAAAATCAAGCTGTTGGGAAAGCAACAACTATTTGAAGATTCTAGGGAGGATCTTTTCTTGTATCTTCCTAGCTTCTGCTGGTTGCTGGAAACCCTTGGGATTCTTTGCCTGTTAGGCTCATCACTACAGTCTCTGTCTCTGTTGTCATGCGACGATATCCTCTCTGTGTCTGTGTCTTCATGTGGCATTCTCCTCTCTGTACATGTCTGTGTCCAAATTTCCTTATCTTAGAAGGACTCCAGTCACTGGGTTAGGACCCACCTTAATCCAGCATCACCTCATCTTAACTTGATTACATCTGCAAAGACCCTATTTCCAAATAAGGCCACATTACAGGTACCAGGGGCTAAGATGTCAATATAGCTTTTTTGGGGGGGTGGGGGGGGACACACAATTCAACCCACAACAGTGCCTCATTCTCAAGCCCTTAGTACCAGAAAAGAAAATAAGCTCAGGTGTGATTTTTAAGATACCTGTATTTTCCTTAAATGTTTTTCTGAAGAGCTGATATCATAATGAAAATATGACATCAAAACAAACAAAAAAAGAAACAAACAACAACAACAACAAAACCATGAGATCATTCCTCTCACCAATACTCTGAAAGGATGATTTTCCTGTTTCAGTGTCTGACAAATGGAAGTGCCCGTGTAAAGAGGCTTGTGTTTGATGAATGGGAACAAGGCCAACAACAGAATTGCAGCCTCCTCCTGGTCTGCAGATCCGCACCTTAGCAACGCTCCCTGTGGCCCATGAGTGATTTGTGAGGCTGTGTTCCTGCTCACTTTGACATGAACCGTAATGAGCACAGACAGTTCCTGACAAGTGCGATCGCTTAAGGAGACCCATATTGATTCTCAGTTGCACATTCTGTTCAGAACCAGTTGTTGGCAGCTCTCCATCCATTAGAGCTGAGAAACCTTGAGCTCCCAATCCACGGTGCTGTACAGTCTGCATTTAGTTAGGATCTTACAGCAACTGAAAGCAGTCAGCAGGTATGACAGGAACGCACTAGATTTTGAGGACGATGAACCCTAACGCTGTGACTTTAGTGCGTTGAGAACACCTGTCTTTCCCAGAGGGTCAAAGACATTTTCGGTTTAGTGAGGTCTTTGAAACTATCTGAACATGTATCTATTCTTTTTCTGATGGACTAATCACAAATGCCAAGGAATATATATGATGAAAATGTTATTGAAGCCTCAGGAAGTAGCCTTGCATTGTCCAGCCTAATTTCGTGCCAGGAAAGCATGGGAATGAGCTGCCCTGTGCAAAAGTAAAAGCTCTATCTTGCTAATAACAATCCTTAGAGATGAATTAAGACTTTCACGCTCCAGGGATGATGTTACGGGTTGAATTGTGTTCCCACCAAAAAGATATATGTTGGAATCCTAACCCCCAGCACCTCAGAATGGGACCTTATTTGGAGATGGGGACCTTACAGAGGAAACCAAGTTGAAATGAGGTCATTAGTGTGGGCCCCAATCCAATATGACTGATGTTCTCATAAAAAGGGGAAGTTTGGGCACAGAGACAGAAAGGCATAGAGGGAAGGCCATGAGAAGAGACACGGGAAGAAGACAGTCTTTTATAAACTAAGGAGAGAGTCCTGGAACAGATTCTTCCTCACAGCCCTCAGAAGGCACCGACTCTGGCGACACCTTGATCTCAGACTTCCAGCCTCCAGAGCTGTGAGACAGTAAATGTCTGTTGTTTAAGCCCCAGGTCTGGGGTACTTTGTTACAGCAGACCTAGGAGACTGATGCAGAAGGGGGACAATTTATCCACAACTTGGAGAACTTGGGCCTAAAACAAACCAGCTCACCTCTAGCAGATGGGATTTTAGCATTATTTTCCCAGATAATAAGATTCTTTTTTCTTTCTTTTTAGTATAGAAACTGTTCTTTCTTTGCTTTCCAAGGCTATATCTACTTTGCCTGTAGTTTTAACTTCTTAAAAAGTAGGCTAAGCTCTAGGATGTATAGATATCCCCAAACAGAAAGGTAGGTTGTCTGTATTCAGGAATATCTTTTATGAATTCACTTTTTGTCACCAAAATATCTCAAATGATGAATTCCTAATGAAACTATCATTTGGAGAATCAAAGATCACTTGAGTTGTTTACAGCATTTATTTTTGTTAGCTTTCCTCTCTCCTCTTTCTCTCTCATGTTTACCCTTTAATTAGGCTTCCCTAGTGATGGGTGACTAATTGTTCAACATAGTGTCCTGTGGAGAAGAGCATGGTGCTTATTCTGATGGAGTCTGCAGATGTGGCACAAAATAATTGAACATTGTTAGTGGTTAATTATTAAAGAACATGCCTTTAATTTAAAGGTTTTTGATTACAACTGCTCACTTAGCGCAGTGTCACAGAGCTTAAATTATCCACCTTATTTAGAAAGAAAATCCAAAATGTCTAAATATGGCGTCTTGATTTAAAAGTCTAGACAAAACCTCAGTAGGAGAAAACAAAGCACAAATCTGTCCAGTTAGTTTAATTTACAAAGGCTAATTTGGTCTTTACTCAACACCCAGAGTTTAAGGGAAATTACCAAAGGCAGCCAATGCATTATTAGGAAGCTCTAATTTTTATGTTGTTCTTTCTTATATTGAGAGAAAACTTGCCACCCTGAAATTTCATGTAGCTGTTGTGTTTTGCGCCTTGTCACTTCATATATATAATAAAGAGGCTCTCGTTTTATGCCATAATTTGCCGGAAACTTGGATTCAGTGAAAGGTCTCCATGGCGTCTGCTCCTCTGGATAAACATGCTGACTCCCTTTAACCTTTCCTCACATGGCAATGCTCTCCATGGCCATCCAGGTCAGCCTGCTGTGAACACTGCCCAGGGTGGCCTTGTCCCTCTGCAGGGAGGGTCCAGGAACCGGATTTGTGGTTCTGACCACATTCTCTGTGGCGCTAAGCAGAGTGGAAGGTGACTGTCACCCATCAGACGAGTACCCTGAGCTGGCACTGAGGACACCTCCACATGGGGAGGCGGGTCAGTGTCCTCAGACAGCTGCAGGCTTTGGATTCTGCTGATAGGCACACACGGTGTATTTTTATTTTTATTTTTTTATTGAAGTATAGTTGATTTACAATGTTGTGTTAATTTCTGCTGTACAGCAAAGTGATTCAGTTTTACATATATACATTTTTTGTATTCTTTTCTATTATGATTTATCATAGGATATTGAATATAGCTCTCTGTGCTATACATTCAGACCTCGTTGTTTATCCATTCTCTGTATGATAGTTTGCATCTGCTAATCCCAAACTCCCAATCCATCCCTCTCCCAAATGCCACCCACCCCCTTGGCAACCACCAGTATGTTCTCTATGTCCATGATTCTGTTTTTGTTTCATAGACAGGTTCATTTGTGTCATATTTTAGATTCCACATATAAGTGATATCATATGGTATTTGTTTTTCTCTTTCTGACTTACTTCACTTAGTATGATCATCTCTAGGTCCACCCATGTTGCTGCAAATGGCATTATTTCATTCTTTTTAATGGCTGAGTAGTATTCCATTGTATATATGAACCACATCTTTTTTTTTTAAACATCTTGATTGGAGTATAATTGCTTTACAATGTTGTGTTAGTTTCTGCTGTATAACAAAGTGAATCAGCTATATGTATATATATATCCCCACATCCCCTCCCTCTTGCATCTCCCTCCCACCCTCCTTATCCCACCCTCCCTATCCCACCCCTCTAGGTGGTCACAAAGCACCGAGCTGATCTCCCTGTGCTATGCAGCCGCTTCCCACTAGCTATCTATTTTACATTTGGTAGTGTATATATTAGTCCATGCCACTCTCTCACTTTGTCCAAGTTTACCCTTCCCCCTCCCCGTGTTCTCAAGTCCATTCTCTATGTCTGCATCTTTATTCCTGTCCTGCCCCTAAGTTCATCAGAACCTTTTTTTTTTTTTTTAGATTCCATATATATGTGCTAGCATGCACTATTTGTTTTTCTCTTTCTGACTTACTTCACTCTGTATGACAGACTCTAGGTCCATCCACCTCACTACAAATAACTCAATTTTGTTTCTTTTTATGGCTGAGTAATATTCCATTGTATATATGTGCCACATCTTCTTTATCCATTCATCCAATGATGGACACTTAGGTTGCTTCCATGTCCTGGCTATTGTAAATAGAGCTGCAATGAACACTGTGGTACATGACTCTTTTTGAATTATGGTTTTCTCAGGGTATGTGCCCAGTAGTGGGATTGCTGGGTCATATGGTAGTTCTAGTTTTAGTTTTTTAAGGAACCTCCATACTGTTCTCCATAGTGGCTGTATCAATTTACATTCCCACCAACAGTGCAAGAGGGTTCCCTTTTCTCCACACCCTCTCCAGCATTTATTGTTTGTAGATTTTTTGATGATGGCCATCCTGACTGGTGTCAGGTGATACCTCATTGTAGTTTTGATTTGCATTTCTCTAATGATTAGTGATGTTGAGCATCCTTTCATGTGTTTGTTGGCAATCTGTATATCTTCTTTGGAGAAATGTCTATGTAGGTCTTCTGCCCATTTGTGGATTGGGTTGTTTGTTTTTTTGATATTGAGCTGTATGAGCTGCTTGCAAATTTTGGAGATTAATCCTTTGTCCGTTGCTTCATTTGCAAATATTTTCTCCTATTCTGCGGGTTGTCTTCTCATCTTGTTTATGGTTTCCTTTGCTGTGCAAAAGCTTTGAAGTTTCATTAGGTCCCATTTGTTTATTTTTTTTTTATTTCCATTTCTCTAGGAGGTGAACCACATCTTCTTTATCCATTCATCTGTAGATGGACATTTAGGTTGTTTCCACGTCTTGGCTATTGTGAATAGTGTTGCTATGAACATAGGGTTACATGTATCTTTTTGAGTTATAGTTTTGTCTGGATATATGCCCAGGAATGGGATTGCTGGATCATATGGTAGCTCTAGTTTTAGTTTTCTGAGGAACTTCCATACTGTTTTTCACAGTGGCTGCAGCAACTTACGTTCCCACCGACAGTGTAGGAGGGTTCACTTTTCTCCACACCCTTTCCAGCATTTGTTATTTGTAGATTTTTAATGATGGCCATTTTGATGGGTGAGACACACACGGTTTAGAACATAGTTTTATGCTATAAAACAGTATAGGAAAACTATAACCCAAAGGCCAAATCTGGCCCACCATTTGTTTTTGTAAATAAAGATTTATTGGAATTCACCCACATTTATTTATTTATGTATTGTCTATGGCTGCTTTCTCGCAACAACCATAGGGTTGAAAAGTTGCAACAGAGACTGTATGGCCTGCAAATCCTAAACTATTTACTAACTGGCCCTTTATTAAAAAAGTTTGCTAACCCCTTGTTATAGAATATCAGTTTTATATTCTTTTCTCCCCCCACATAACTGGTTGTTTTATTATCTCCCTCCAAAATGACAGTTATTCAAATCATAACATCTTAGAAACCTAGGGGACCTAGAAATAATATATTCTAATGCCCATGCAAACACATGACTTTGAAATATTTTTTTAAATGTGCATTTATTTAAATTAATTCTTACTTTATCCAAGTGAGATGTGTCTTGTAGTTTGGAGCAAGCCAAAATAAATCACCTTATCTTTAAGGGGAGCCTTTGACTCTGTGATGTAGGGGAGGTGTGCTTCTAGTGTCTTCCATGGAGGACTGTGTCCGGTTGTAAAGTGATCTTCTGTGAGGCGTTCCAGTCCTGTCCTGGTCTCCCCGCTGCCCTCATTCTCCTGTGTTATCCTATCCTTGGCTCTCAGCTGTATGGCAGAGCTGTTCTCTGGGCACTTTCTAATTTCCGTCTTTTAGTTTTTGTCTCACTGGCACAGACCTCAGGAGGGTTCTCACTGCATACTTCATTTGGAGCTTATTAGGAGCACGGAGTTTAAAGTTAAGGTGCTTTGACAAGCAGTTTCACAAACTCTCTTGGAAGCAGCTTATTGAAACTCTAATCATTAGTCTGGTTTTATAAATCTGAATGTGTCTTCCTCCTCAATATTTTTATTCCTATAATTAAGTTGTGTCCTATGAATGCTTTATATAACAGATTACATGCATATGAGAAGAGAAAGCAGAGAAATAAAAATTGATATTTAAAATGTATGTCTTGTGTTTTTTTTTAAACTAATATTGGTTTCTATGTTCAGAGCTGCAGATGGAGATTATGAGGATTTGTCTGGCTCTCCATTGTCAGCCTAGATGCTGAGGTGATCTATACGACATCACAGTCTGTGATTCTTTAAGTTTGCCTTGTGTCATAGCATTTCATAACAGATGTGCATTATGGCTTAAATTGCAGTCAATTTTATATTAAATGAAATAGGGTGTTTTGGTGGTGTACAGATAATTCTAAGAAATATTGCATTTAAATTTATTTCTGCTCTGGGATATATTCAGTGAGCTGGGAAAAACAAAAAGCATGGTGCAATGAATTTTAAAATAGGTCTTGCTATAGGGATATTCTGATACTTGTGGCACTGTATGCATTTCTCTCCTGTATGATAATTGCAAACTAATATAAACACATGGATTCACAGTCCTTGACAGCTGTGGGAACATGGGGCTTGGTGATTAGCTGCTTGATTATCAAACTGGTTTTGGAAAGCTAAACAGAGAATGCATAAAAATGAATTGCAGTCAAAATACACACAGGAAGATAATAAATATTTTTTGAAATCACTATGCCTTAGTGAAGGGAGTTTGTGAGGGTATTAAGCTGGTGTCACCAGCTGCCTGCGCCTCTCTGGCTGGCATTGTTCTGGGGTATGAAGCCTGCATAGGAGTTACAGCAATTATTTGTTTACCCTTTGGCTCTGCAATTGATTGTTTGCTTCTCAGAAGCATAAACCAGGTCATTTCAGTACTATGGTTTTTCCATCCACAATATCTCCTCAACCCTCCTCTGGAGAAATGAAGGAGAGTTATTGATCCAGGGTAGGTTCTAATAAGTGATTGTTAAATGAATGGGTGAGTGAAAGAGTGAATAGGTGAATTGATGGTTTTATTAATGTTCTCATGAATACTTTTTACATTCCATGGCTTTTTCTATTCCTGCTATCTTTAGATTATTTTTTGTGTCTTGATCTTCAAATGTGTTTATTAATAACATTAAATTCTAGGAATGTTTTTGATTTAAATATAATGTCTGGGTAATATTCAGGGGAGAAGGAGAGAGAGAGAGAAAGGAAGAATAAGAAGAAGGAGAAGGAAGAAGAGAGGGGTGGGGGGGAAGGGGAAAGGAAAGGAGGAGGAGGAGGAGAGGGAGGAGGAGGAGAAGAAGATGACAGAGGCATATGGAAGATGAGAGAAGATGCTCACTGGGGCTTTGTTTAGAACCCAAAGGAAACAGAAACCCCTCTAAGAATTTCAAACAAAGGAAATTGAATACAAGGAGATGTTTACAAAAATGTTGGAAAGTTGAGAATTTCAATATGAGTCCATAGAGATAAATCAGAGATGGATCACAGCAGGTAGCTACTCCCCACCCAGGCTGGAGGGTCAAAGAAAGGAGGCACCGCCCAGCCCCCACTGTTGAGGGGGGCAAGAGTGGCAGGGCAAGCAGAGAATTCTGCCTGGATCTGCAGAGGAGACTCAGCCACTGCCAAAGACCCAACCAATGATAGAGGGAGGGAAGAAATGCCCTAGTTTCTCCCTTCCCATCCTCCTCCCATTTCCTGCTGGAGCCTCCCATTGGCAGGATCCCACCAGAACAAAGCTGTCGTGGGAGAATGGGAGATGCAGCTTTCAGAGCTGGGCTGGGTGCTAGAGAACAGGGGGGAGAAGGGTGAGAATGGGATAAAGACCAGGAGCAGCCCAAGGTGAGGGGACAGGGGAAGGTAAGGGTGAGTATCTGTGACTCTAGTCTGACTCAGTGAGTGGATTATGACAATGGTATTACCTGAGTGGGGAAACATTTGTTAGCAGAGATTTTCTTTATTTGTTTTTTTTTTAGGTGGTTGTTTGATTTGTTTTATTGAAAATAGGGCATAAACTTATGGACATTCTTCATTCACTTGTCAACTTTTTTTTTCTTTTTTCTTTATTTATTTTTCGTATTAGTCATCCATTTTATACACATCAGTGTATACATGTCAATCCCAATCTCCCAGTTCATCACACCACCACCACCATCCCCCTGCTGCTTTCCCCCCTTGGTGTCCCTACGTTTGTTCTCTACATCTCTGTCTCAATTTCTGCTCTGCAAAACTGGTTCACCTGTACCATTTTCTACGTTCCACATATATGCGTTAATATACGATATTTGTTTTTCTCTTTCTGACTTACTTCACTCTGTATGACAGTCTCTAGATGCATCCACATCTCTACAAATGACCCAGTTTCATTCCTTTTTATGGCTGAGTAATATTCCATTGTATATATGTACCACATCTTCTTTATGCATTTGTCTGTCGATGGACATTTCAGTTGCTTCCATGACCTGGCTATTGTAAATAGTGCTGCAATGAACACTGGGGAGCATGTGTCTCTTTGAATTATGGTTTTCTCAGGGTATATGCCCAGTAGTGGGATTGCTGGGTCATATGGTAATTCTATTTTTAGTTCTTTAAGGAACCTCCATACTGTTCTCCATAGTGGCTGTATCAATTTACATTCCCACCAATGGTGCAAGAGGGTTCCCTTTTCTCCACACCCTCTCGAGCATTTGTTGTTTGTAGATTTTCTGATGACGCCCATCCTAACTGGTGTGAGGTGATACCACATTGTAGTTTTGATTTGCATTTCTCTAATAATTAGTGATGTTGAGCAGCTTTTCATGTGCTTCCTGGCCATCTGTATATCTTCTTTGGAGAAATGTCTATTTAGTTCTTCTGCCCATTTTTGGATTGGGTTGTTTGTTTTTTTAATATTGAGCTGCATGAGTTGTTTACATAGTTTGGAGATTAATCTTTTGTCCGATGATTCATTTGCAAATATGTTCTCCCATTCTGAGGGTTGTCTTTTCGTCTCGTTTATGGTTTCCTTTGCTGTGCAAAAGCTTTGAAGTTTCATTAGGTCCCATTTGTTTATTTTTGTTTTTATTTCCATTACTCTAGGAGGTGAATCAAAAAAGATCTTGCTGTGATTTATGTCAAAGAGTGTTCTTCCTATGTTTTCTCTGAGAGTTTTATAGTGTCCGGTCTTACATTTAGGTGTTTAATCCATTTTGAGTTTATTTTTGTGTATGGTGTTAGGGAGTGTTCTAATTTCATTCTTTTATGTGTAGCTGTCCAGCTTTCCCAGCACCACTTACTGAAGAGGCTGTCTTTTCTCCATTGTATATCCTTGCCTCCTTTGCCATAGATTAGTTGACCATAGGTGCGTGGGTTTATCTCTGGGCTTTCTATCCTGTTCCATTGATCTATATTTCTGTTTTTATGCCAGTACCATATTGTCTTGATTACTGTAGCTTTGTAGTATAGTCTGAAGTCAGGGAATCTGATTCCTCCAGCTCCGTTTTTTTCCCTCAAGACTGCTTTGGCTATTCGGGGTCTTTTGTGTCTCCATACAAATTTTAAGATTTTTTTGTTCTAGTTCTGTAAAAAATGCCATTGGTAATTTGATAGGGATTGCATTGAATCTGTAGATTGCTTTGGGTAGTATAGTCATTTTCATAATATTGATTCTTCCAATCCAAGAACATGGCATATCTCTCCATCTGTTTGTATCATCTTTAATTTCTTTCATCAGTGTCTTAGATTTTTCTGCATACAGGCCTTTTGTCTCCCTAGATAGGTTTATTCCTAGGTATTTTATTCTTTCTGTTGCAATGGTAAATGGAAGTGTTTCCTTATTTTCACTTTCAGATTTTTCATCATTAGTGTATAGGAATGCAAGAGATTTCTGTGCATTAATTTTGTATCCTGCAACGTTACCAAATTCATTGATTAGCTCTAGTAGTTTTCTGGTGGCATCTTTAGGATTCTCTATGTATAGTATCATGTCATCTGCAAGCAGTGACAGTTGTACTTCTTCTTTTCCAATTTGTATTCCTTTTATTTCTTTTTCTTCTCTGATTGCCATGGCTAGGACTTCCAAAACTATGTTAGGACTCTAACTTGACTCAGTGAGTGGATTATGACAATGGTATTACCTGAGTGGGGAAACACTTGTTAGCAGAGATTTTCTAATGGGCTAAGCTGTGGAAAAGATTGATTTAAACTTTCATTCTAATAATGGTGGAGGTTTGAAACATCCCCCAGGCTTCTATAATCTTTCAGCATGATCTACATTTCCCTGTTTCCTCTGTCGTCAGTGTGCTACCCTTAAGAATGTGATCCTTACGTTGTTTCCCTGGTGTCAAACCAGACCTGAGAAACAGTTTCCTCTTCATTTCCTCCACCTAAGGTAATTGCTAAATTAGAGTAGGAAATTCTCTACCTGTGAGCTGGAGGTCCCTGGGGGGGGGGCTCACCTTGCCCATGCATGAGATGGAACTGACACTGACATCTTTTTTTCATCCAGCTACCCTGACCCTGATAGTTTCTAACTCCTCCATCTCTGTTTGTACCTCAGTTTCTCACTCTCTCGCCTGACATCCTCTCTTCTTCTCTCCTCCTGTGTCTCCTCTTCACTCTCTCTTTCTCTTACATAGAACCCAAGCATTCAAAATTCTCATTTGATTATGTGAAACGATCAAGTCATCCCAGCTTCTGTTGCCAGACTCATCTCCAAGCCCACCTTCACAAAGCAATGTGCCTATCAGATTAATGAAGACCTCTGTATTCCAGGACGCTTTCTGTAGAAAAGCTGACAACCAATTATTTAACCAAACTATTATCTGTAATAGAAGGAATATAGGAGAAGGAAAGAAGGTTAAGGTCCCGATAATGAGATGAAGTTTTAGAATTTTTTAATTGAAATTTTAAAAGTTGACTTTCTTTTAGGGTATTCTGATAAAGCGGTTCTATACCAAAGCCTCAGGAAAGAGGTCATGTATTCAAAGGTAGTTTGATTATTGGTCATTGGTACTGGAAGACATGAGAATGAATGATTTTGCCTGGGAACTACCTGGATGCTGGATCCATCAATAACTTCAACCTATGTAAGAGCACAGAAGAGAAAGGGTAAGTATAAGAGACAGATTGGTGAAACAGGAGAAAAGTTATGTCAGCTGAATCAAAGATTTGGAAGAGGATCATAAGGGATCATTATCAAATGCCAAAGAGGTCCCCAACCCCATCATTTATCTAATAACTAAATTAGTAAATGTCTCCTGGATGAAAACAAATCCAAAGGGGGTAGTAATTAGTAGGTCACTGATAACTTTAATCTGAAGATTTCAGGAGATGATCATTAAACCAAAAAGAGAGGGATGGGTATGATGTGAAGAAGAAAGAAATACAAAAACAGGATCTTAAAAAGAAGAAATTGGAGAGGAAGAAATTCTAGAAGAAAAGATTCTCAAAGGTACTCCCTAAGTGGACTCTACAAGTTTTAATCTTTACACTGAGAATCTTCTGACTGCACCATCATGTCACAACAGTGACCTTGACTTTGAGTCTTAACCTGGTTATTCCAGATAGAAAAGTGAGTGTGGCACTGATTACACCAGGGGTCATGGAGTGTAAAGGACTGATGGATAATCCGTGGGGTGAAAAGGCAGTGATTGGGACAATAGTAATATTGAATGGGAACAGAGGAGAGTCACTGGAGTGATGTCATATATTTGCATCTCATCCAACCATCCATTCATTCATTCATTCATTTATTCATTACTGAGGGAATTGGGGAAATGGTTATTTAACACACAGTATGTGCCTTCTTGTGCCCAGCAGTGAGAACACTCATGAAATGATTTGCTCTGTGTTCTTGAGAAACATCCAGTCTGGTCAAAGGGGCAGCTAAAAATTCAGTTATCCATAGTGTGAAATGTGAGATTATGGCTTGAATATAAGTGCTTAGCCCAGGCTCAGGAGGTCAAGGAAAGCTTTCTTAAAAAGGTTATGTCTAATCTGTTATGAAGATAGCAGTTTAGGTGAAAAAACTACTAACGGTCTCCAGCACAGGAGAGGAGAACAAGATATACATCAGAGAATGCTGAGGCCCAGGGAAGGATGCTCTTGAGAAACTGACCCAGCCTGAAGACAAGGATGATTTGAACCCAGCATTCTAGGAAATGACTGTCTTGTGAAGGTGCCGAATGACACAGAGTCTAGATCTGATCTTGAGCCAAAGGAAGTCCTTGAATTGATCTACATTTTTAGAAGACTCTCTCTGGATTAACTGAGGTAGAGATTGAAGGAAGCAGACCTGTGACCAGGAGAATATTTAGGAGGACAGGTGAGAGGTGCCTTCACCAAGGCTATATCTGGGAAAGTGGAAGAAGTTAAACAAATTTGAGCCATCCTAAGAAGGCAGAATTGACAGAGGGACTTTCAGATCAATCTGGCCATAAACTAGTTTCACTTGCACACATTTGATTGAAGATAAGTCATCATCCAGGATGTTTTGATTTCTATCAGCATAGGTACAGATGGAGCGGCACTGTGGGGTAACTAACCAGTCAGATGTTAATGTATGAATAAATATCAAGAAAACCATGTTTGAATATAAATTTGCCTCAAAGTGACAATTTTTATATTAACTTACATTTATGAAGCATCTGCTAAGTGTTTCACGTAGTTGATCCCCCATTCCTTAATCTGCATAATGAACTGTGTCTGAATTTACATATGAGGAAAGGAAACCTCATGAGAATCAGGAAGCTTGCCTACCTTGGGTGGCTGGTCCAGAGTCAAGGTCAGGGGTGTCCTACCCCAAAGCCCGTGTGTTGGCGGCAAGTTCCAACCCTGATTCTTCATCCCGGGAAGAGCGCTCCTTAGCGTGATTCCCGGCTTCTCCCCGCTCTCCCCGCTGCGCCCAGGGAAGAGCCGTGTCCCGCTGGGACCCTGGGAAGAGCGAGCTGAGCTGCCCGGCGCCATCCTGTCCTGGCCTCTCCGGGGGCACCTGCCCGACCCAGTGAGTCTGCCCTGCAGACCCTGCCCTTGGCCTGGGCGGAGGAGGGAGAGCGGCTGGTTCCCGGGCTCAGGGAGCACCCTTTCCTCTGCAGGAGCCTGTGTCCTCCAAACAGCCTTTACCAGGTACGGGGGTGGTGCTGCAATGAGGCATCTGCTCATTGACTCCCCGACTGATGCCGAGGGCAGGTGCGGAAATGGGGCGGGGGGGTCGCACCACACTCCTTGGTCTCCCCGTCACCCCCTGCCTGTCGCGGGGAGACTGAACTGTTTGTGCCGTGACCACATCCTTGTTCGTGTGTTCTCATTCCTGTGAGTGAGGCTGGAGCGACTGACCTGCCCTCATCCTGCCTGGGGTGACGTCACTCATTGCTGCAACTCATTGACGTCAAGCACTTGGGTGACGTCAGAGGAGGACACAGGCTGGCAGAGACCCGGGGTCCGAGGCCATGAGACCAACTCTGGTGCCAAAGCCAAGCGCCCTAGCTTCCACTGGTGGATATTGTTCCTCAACTTTGCCTGAATCTGTCGAATTCCTTTCAAAATATTAAAGGCAATTTGTAGAACATTTTTACAAATGATGTTGGAAATGCTATGAAATGAAGACATCAATGCACAGTATTTGCTCAGGGCAAATTTTCTTATATTTAATATTTCCTCTCTGTCATTTTTTTTCAGGGTTCCTTTTCATGTAAACTTTAGTGCTGTAATCATCTTTTTGCAGAACTTTTTGCCTTCACTAAACAATCCGTTAGAAGAAATAGAATTCGATCTATTTTACTCTGAACTTATTTTACATTCAAAATTTTCTGTAGCAAATAAGTACAAATTAGCATTTTATTCTGAACAAAAGTTACAGTTGTGAAAAACTAATTTGCTAAGGAAAATGAAAGAAAAGATGAACACAACATAACCAGTATTATAACCAGAGAATGTTGTGACCTGAATTTCACTGCTTTGTCTAGAAACTAGGAACATAAAGAGAGCTTTCTCCTCTCCGGTGTTAGCTACAACAGATAATCTAACAAACTAAAATTGTTTAGGCTTTTAGGTGTTTTCATTTTTATATTTTATTTCTCTGTGGTCTGACAACTTCCTATGCAGGTGTTTTGGGTGTTTTCTCATGTTTTTCTCATTGATTTGGAATGAAGATTTCTGAAGCATCAAGGATTAGCATGTAGCCCTGTTATTGAACCATCTATCTTGTATGGGACCATATCAGAATGTTTCTTAGAAATCAACCTGGTTTGCAAGAATTATCCATAGTGCGTGATAAATATTTGATTCTAGCCAAATATGAATACAAATGGTTTGTGTTCTTGGAAAATAAAGCGACTCGCTATAAGGATACATAAAATGCAGATTATAATCCTTTCAGTTTTCCCTTATGAATTAAAATGGAGGTGGTGTCTGGAGATGAGAGACAAAGCACCCATTTTTTAAAAGCCCTGGTATAGTCCCTCATATTATAGGAGAGGGTATGCAGGAGAGAACAACAAGATCTATTTCATACATATTGAGCAGTCACATTTTTTTCCCCAATGAAAATGTCTAAAATTTTTCCTAGTGACAAGATAATACCTGTTCATTGTACAAAGACATAAATATCTGAAATCAGAATAAAGAAGAAACAAATCACCAGAAATTTCAATGTTCAATACACAGAAATGTTTAGTGGCCATCTTTCCAGACATTTACACATATGCACATATACACCATATGTACATATACTATCTATAAATATACATAAAATGTTCATTTAATATTGTATATAAAAACATGCATATGCATGGGTTAAGGAACAGAGCAAATCTAAGTAAATGGATTCAAAGTGGGACATGTATCCTGCCCAATGTATTTTAAAAAATAAATTCAGCACTACCTCACTCCCAACAATCTAAACACAAAGTTTGAATTTATTCCAAAATGGAAGACACTTTCACTGGGAAAAAATGGTTAAATCCTCTGTTATTTGAAATTACTAACTACAATTATTTTTTTTAAACATCTTTATTGGAGTGTAATTGCTTTACAATGGTGTGTTAGTTTCTACTTTATAACAAAGTGAATCAGCTGTACATATACATATGTCCCCATATCTCCTCCCTCTTGCGTCTCCCTCCCACCGTCCCTATCCCACCCCTCTATGTGGTCACAAAGCACCAAGATGATCTCCCTGTGCTATGCGGCTGCTTCCCACTAGCTATCTATTTTACATTTGGTAGTGTATATATGTCCATGCCACTCTCTCACTTTGTCCCAGCTTACCCTTCCCCCTCCCCATGTCCTCAAGTCCATTCTCCACGTCTGTGTCTTTATTCCTGTCCTGCCCCTAGGTTCTTCAGAACCATTTTTTTTTTTTTTTTTTTTAGATTCCATATGTATGTGTTTGCGTACGGTATTTGTTTTTCTCTTTCTGACTTACTTCACTCTGTATGACAGACTCTAGGTCCATCCACCTCACTACAAATAACTCAATTTTGTTTCTTTTTATGGCTGAGTAACATTCCATTGTATATATGTGCCACATCTTTTTTATCCATTCGTCTGTCAATGGGCATTTGGGTTGCTTCCATGACGTGGCTATTGTAAATAGAGCTGCAATGAACATTGTGGTACATGTCTCTTTTTGAATTATGGTTTTCTCAGGGTATATGCCCAGTAGTGGGAATGCTGGGTTGTATGGTAGTTCTATTTTTAGTTTTTTAAGGAACCTCCATACTGTTCTCCATAGTGGCTGTATCAATTTACATCCCCACCAACAGTGCAAGAGTGTTCCCTTTTCTCCACACCCTCTCCAGCATTTATTGTTTGTACATCTTTTGATGATGGCCATTCTGACTGGTGTCAGGTGATACATCATTGTAGTTTTGATTTGCATTTCTCTGATGATTAGTGATGTTGAGCATCCTTTCATGTGTTTATTGGCAATCTGTATATCTTCTTTGGAGAAATGTCTATTTAGGTCTTCTGCCCATTCTTGCATTGGTGTGTTTGCTTTTTTGATATTGAGCTGCATGAGCTACTTGTAAATTTTGGAGGTTAATCTTTTGTCAGTTGCTTCATTTGCAAATATTTTCTCCCATTCTGAGGGCTGTCTTTTCGTCTTGTTTATGGTTTCCTTTGCTGTGCAAAAGCTTTTAAGTTTCATTAGGTCCCATTTGTTTATTTTTGTTTTTATTTCCATTTCTCTAGGAGGTGGGTCAAAAAGGATCTTGCTGTGATTTATGTCATAGAGTGTTCTGCCTATATTTTCCTCTAAGAGTTTTATAGTGTCTGACCTTACATTTAGGTGTTTAATCCATTTTGAGTTTATTTTTGTGTATGGTGTTAGGGAGTATTCTAATTTCATTCTTTTACATGTAGCTGTCCAGTTTTCCCAGCACCACTTATTGAAGAGGCTGTCTTTTCTCCATTGTATATTCTTGCCTCCTGTATCAAAAATGTGACCCTATGTGCGTGGGTTTATCTCTGGGCTTTCTATCCTGTTCCATTGATATATATTTCAGTTTTTGTGCCAATACCATACCATCTTGATTACTGTAGCTTTGTTAACTACAGTTATTTTATTCTATATTACTTCTAGACCAGTTGGAAGATCTATGTCATGAGATTCAGTTCACCTGCCACTAAGCAATCTAAACTTCTTGGCTAAAAACTGCAGCAGCAAGAAGGCATTTTTTTTTAGGAGTGGCAAATTTTCCTAAGGGTCAATGGTTTTTCTCAGTATAGGCAAGGATGGGAGATCCTTCCACAAACTTCAAATACTCCTTCTTGTTTCAGAATATAGAAAGCCAACATAATATGGAGGCAGTGAATATGAAAAGAAACTAAAATGGTTGTAGTACATTTAGAAATGCTTTTATTTTTATTTCTAGTTAAATAAATGCATCTGTGTTTAATGGCGTTCTAATTTATTATTTACTGATGGGTAATCAGGTTGCTTGCTTTCCATCTTTATGTCTCCTTGCTTAATGTTCAAGTTGATATATCTGAATTTGATTTTTCTTTCTTTTCTTTTCTTTCCCTTGGAGTAAAAATCTTCATACATTCCAAAAACAAAATCTCCGTGACCTTGTCAAATGTTTCACTAAAAGCACTTCACTTCATGTATATTCTGTGAGTCCAGAATGAACCATTTTGGTAGTCTCACTTATCTTTTTTCTTACAGATAGCATTTATTGATTGGTCTTAACTTTATTAAAGACCAACCTGGCTTCTTTTCAATGAATAATGAATCAAAACCAGCTTAAGTTGAGACACATATTCTCAGCTTTACAGAAGGAGATGTATTTCTCACTGGATGCAAAGCATGGTAATCATAAAGCAATGTAGAAATTTGATCATCTGAACATACTTCAGCTAATAATTAAAAATACTCTAGTGATCAATACGGAATCTCGGTTTTGTCTTCCTTCTTTGTTTCTCAATTCTTTGTAGCACATGCCAGACAGATTAGAACCTTAGTTTGCCTTCCTGAGGCTGGAGGAAAAACAGTGCTTGTCCCCAGGTGTTGGTGTAGAAAGATTAAGGTAGGCCCTGTACAGGTGACCCAGATAATCTTCCAGAGTGTCATGAGTATGTGGAACTGCAGTCTTCCACCATATTCTTTAATCAAGAGGTTTCACAAATCTTTCTTTGGGTTGCTTCCATGAGTCTCTATTTTAAGTCAGTAACGAAAGCTCAGGGCATAGTCCCTGCCATAGGTGCTGTTCTTCTGGGAAATGAAAATATCTTGGCTTCTTAAAATGTTAGAAATGACAGTAATATGCCTTTCTCAGTAATACCAGGAATTTTCTCTTGGCTCTGGGTTTAATCTTTAAACTGGAAGATCACAAAAATGAAAATCCATAAAGAAACAAATCATGGGACATATTTCAATTTGGTCAATCATTTCGATGTCTTATCCCATGTATATCGGTACTGATAAGTGAAGGACAGGTATTATTTGTATTTGTCATAAGATAAAAAGCAGTTATTACCATGTAATAGAGTGAGGTCACAGTTCAAGATCCCATGACTTTGCTCTGACTCCCCCTTCTGCAAGGAGGTCATTTCCTAAAAGAAGAGCACCAGTGGTCGCTGTACGGAGCTGCAGAATGGACAGAAGACAAAGGCCAGGGGCAAAGGATAAAATGGTCTCCATCCTTGTTTGCCTGGGGCAGTAAGTAGCTCAACATCATTGTTACAGGAACTTACCCATGTTGAGGTTCCACCACTGACAGCTCGTAGTTTAGGTCTGAAAAATCTACGGCAAACAAACTTTCTATTGTGAGCTTATACGCTCAGTGTTCAGGGGTTAAGCCAAGTTTTCTCAAAAATTATTATACTAAATATTTTCATATGCAGATGTCAATATTCTAGAACTGTAACCGAACAAGTTTCATTTGCTCAACCTGCAGCAAGCCAAAATGCTGAGATGCAGAGGTGTGCAACAAAGAGTTTAGTCACAAGGCAGCCAAGCAAGGAGATGGGAGGAGAAGTCTCCGATCCGCCTCCCCAAAGGCGAGGGGCTTGGGATTTTTATGGGTTAAAGAAGCAGGATGATCTCAGGCATGGGGAATGGTGATTGCAGGTCGGGAAAAGGTGAGGCAATTGGTGTTCTGTGCAGGTGTATCTGAGTTACATGCTTCTTCATGGGATGCATGCTAAAAAATGGAGTTGTTTAGCATGATCTGAGGGTGACATGTTTGGCCCTCTGATGTCAAAAAGCCATTCACTGGACACCCACACAGGCCCAGTTTGAGGGTCTGTGGTCCCAAGCAGTCTTAGCTGGCTTGAGCTTGAACTAGACACAGCTGACTCCAAGTTCCTGGAAAACAACTCAGGCAAACATCTTACTGTTTAGCTTATGTGAAGCTTGGAGGGTATGCAATTTGGAACAAAAGAATTAAAGCGAGCTTGCCCAGCGAAGGCAGGCTATAAGCGGTGGGGTTTTTAGCAACTTGTAATACAAGCTCAAGAATTTCCGTTACTTACCAGCTTCTGTTAACCCTGTGGGGCGTGGTTTCAAAACTGGAATCACATGTCAAGATGCAAACCTGAAGATAAAGCCATGGGTCTTAACTCCCGGCCACAGGTTCTCACCCATGGGACGTTCCAACAGTCTGTCTTCTTTCCTTGTTCCTGCACCTTTGCCTTCTCCCTAAGTGAATGCTTTTCCTTCTTCTAGAGAAGTCCTGGATTGAAAGAAGCTGTCTGGGGGGATGTGAGCTGACAACACTCATTTTCTCAGAGAGATTAGGCAGAAGAGGTGGCCGTGATGAGGGTTTTCCTTTTTTTTTTTTTTTAAATTTATTTATTTATTTATGGCTGTGTTGGGTCTTCATTTCCGTGCGAGGGCTTTCTCTAGTTGCGGCAAGCGGGGGCCACTCTTCATCGCGGTGCGCGGGCCTCTCACTATCGCGGCCTCTCTTGTTGCGGAGCTCAGGCTCCAGACGCGCAGGCTCAATAGTTGTGGCTCACGGGCCCAGTTGCTCCGCGGCATGTGGGATCTTCCCAGACCAGGGATCGAACCCGTGTCCCCTGCATTGGCAGGCAGATTCTCAACCACTGCGCCTTTGCTCCACGGCAGCGGCAGCCCTTCAATGCCCGCGAGAGAAAGACCTTCCCCAGCAGGGGAGGGGCGTTCTGTCTACAAGGGAAAATAGTGCGGCCGCGCTCGCCGGTTAACACTTTGAAATGAGCTCCCAGTGCCCAATTGCGGGGATTCCTTCAGGGCAAAACAGAAACAGCAAGTTCATAAACTCTTCTAGTTTCTGCTGATTTTCTTACCTAAGTTGCTTTAACAGGTGTATGGAAACAGAATCTAAAATGAGCAAACAGGCCTTTTCCAAATCATTTCTTTTTGAAAGTTATTGCCCAGAAGTGATCAGCATCATACGTTCTGAAAGTACGAAGGGACTAAAGGACAGGCTGAAAAAAGAAGAGAGCAGGACACCAGATCTCCACAGGTGGTTCTAGAGGACTTTCTTTCCAGCCACACCGCAAGCCCACACCTGCATTGAGAGCTGCCTGCGAGGTACAGGTGCTGCAGGGCCAGGGCGAGAATGCACGCTGGGACGCTGTGTTTACAAGGGAGCCTATTTTTCATTTTGCAGCGTTGCCACATCATTTTCACAGGCTTTCGGGGCCTGTGGTTCAGCAAGACACGCGAGCGTGAGTTAGGGGAAATGCCAGGGTCTGTATTTTCCTAGGAAAGTACCTAAGACTCAATGTCCCTTCTCACCACCTTTCCCCAATCCTATAGAACACGCAAACACACACCCCCTTTCACCCACATGCTCTCTCACACCCACATACTCATACTCACTCACAGACACACCAATACACTCTCACGCTCTCCTACACACTTACACCCATCCGCCTAGTCACAACTACAATCTCACATTTTCATACACGGTTCACTCACGTCCACACAAACTCACAAGGTGCTCACAGACACACTTGGACACTCTCATACGCACACACTCGCACTCTCTTACACTGGTCATCACTCAGCAAACACATTTTCAAACCTATGCTACAGACACACACACTCTCAGAGGCATTTCCCACCCCACCTCTCTCTCCCCCCTCCCCTTCACACACACATGCACACACACACACACGCACGCGTGCACTCACACACTTGCCCTGCTCTGCTGACTCACCAGCCCCGGGTCTCAGCCCCAGCCTGTGTGGGACCCGCCCCGTCAGAGGCTGCTGGGCGTGGAGGAAAGCTGAGACTCCCCGCATCGCTCCTCGTCCCCGGAATACCTGCATTCAGCCGCCCCCAGCTCAGGAGAAGTACGGGCCGCAGAGAACGTGCACCCGCCCCGCCTGCAAGGCTCCCACAACAAGCACTGAGGCGCGCATCTGTTGGGAACAAGCGGCTTGTGTGATTTAGTCTCACGTCAGTCTTCAGCTTTAAGTGCCAAGGATCCTGGCCTCGCAAGAAATACCCTTTCCCCAAGGTCCTCTGAAAAGCCCCATGGGCACCATTCTTGGATAAATATGGTCATTGTAACTGACAAAGGGAAAAGCCAGGCACAGGGTCCCAGGGAGGTCAGAGGGTTCTGGGCTGGGAATTAGGAGGCGCGCCTGCAGGGCCCAGCGCTGCCCACACGCTCTGGGCGGTCGAGGGCCTGTCCCCAGCCTTTCCCACCGCCTTGCCTTTCCCCTCCCGTGCTGACTGGGAGTGGGGAGGTGACAGAGCCAAGCCCAGCCAACCCCCTGCTCTCCCAGTTTACTGGAGTCTGTGGTTCTCAGCTCTGACCTTATAGGAGCACTTCTGATTGCCCTTGACATTTGAGTCCTCTCCCTGATGATCTGCTAACAGCTTAGTGTGTTGACCTTCTCCGTGAAGTGTGGTCTCTCTCTAGACCTTTGCCCAGAGATTCGAATGACGGTCACCCTGAGCTCACTCTGTGCAGAGAGCTGATGCCTCACAGAGCAGAACTAGTGGAAAAGAAAACAAAAACAAAAACAACAAAACCCAGCAGAGAACAGCTTGAACTCTAGAGGTCAAGCAAAAGCAGCACAGGGCAAAAGCCATGAGGATTAAGAAGTGGCTACAGATGCTGAAGTGGCCGCCTTGGGGGATGGGCTGAAGGTCATCACGAGAGGCTGCTCTGCTGCGACTGTGCGTGGGATTCCCGATAACTCACCCCAGGTCGTGAGCCCCGTGGAAAAGCAGTACCTGAACGAAGGCCAGATTGGGGTTGGCGTCCTTTGTTTCGACAAACAGGACGGCATTTCCAACTAAAAGAAACTCACGGAGACCATTTGCCAGCTGGGAAAATTTGAGAAGACTAAACTCCCAGAACCTAGCTTGTTCTCATTTGTGTACCTCACACGACTCTGAGATAATCAAATGCAATATCGCACGTGACAGTGGCTGGGGGAATGTCACGTGTCATGTAGAGTGTTTGTCACACTTTTATTGAAGTCTCACTTTGGGGGTATCCTTTAGACGTCTTAATTTCTGAGTTGGATCCTAGAATTGTCTCAGGGTTTAGTGACCTGTCAACAGTGTGACAGAGAAGGTAGTAGGGCTTTAATCTGTCCTGCTCACCTGAGGAGCTATTATTTCATTGAACCCCTACAAGCTGTATTAAGAGATGTGTGCTTACACTCCTCCCGTTATCACAGGAGCTTCGTGGGTGTGGGCTCTTTGACAGTCGTGGAACCAAATGGTGTCAAATTGTGAAGAGTCAGGTCAAAGGTCATTCTTTTTTCTAATAAACGTTAAACTTTAATTACTTTTAATATATCAGTTAACATAATCAAAGACATTGTGCCTCTGTTTCTTCATTATGGTGGTGGCCGCTTGAGAACCAGGGCTACATTGTATCATCTCTGTTATCATAACTTTCTGGCGTATATCAGGCTCTAAAGACATACATGGAATAAATGAATGATGAATGAATGAAATCAGCAATATCCTGATTATGCTTCATGATCATTCATGGCTTCATCTAAGTGCCACAGAAGGTCAGAGATCTGCTGGTCCAAACACTGTGTTTTGGTTTAAGGAGGATGAAATCTAAATGGATGGAGTTGACAAGCAAGGCTGTAAAACTACAAAGTTCTAGAAACAAGTCCTAAGGCCCAGCGCAGGGTTCTGTGTCTACCCCTCCCCACACTGCATTCTTCTGTTGATCCTGGGAATCTGGGGAGACTTAGCAAAGTGAAATAAGGAGAAATAAATCAACCAATAATAGTGCTGACTGTGTTCACTAACAGCCTTGCACGGCTGCTGGGAACAGTCCTTGTGTTGACAGAGTCAGTTCAGAGCCAAACTTACTTTTGTTTCCTGAGGCTTCTGTGTCCCAAGAGGCCGGGTTGGGCCTGAATGCGCCATTTCACCAGCATGCTTGGTGTCCCTGGTTGAGGAGTGAGGGTGACCGGGCCCTGAAGGCATCAGCACCCCAGCACATCCTTCCCTGAGAGGTGACATAAAGCATCCCCTTCGCCCAACACAAAGAGGACTTTCGAGAGAAGAGAAATGAGCCCGGTTGCCTGCCCCGCCTCTGGCAGCTCTCCTGGTCCTCCGGGTGGAGATGTGCCGCTTGCCTTGCATATCTATTCCTGTTTGTTAAACTGCTCTGAGACAGAGTCAATTTATAAACTGCCTCACTTCAGACTTCCAGAACTAGCAAAAAAGGAAAAGCTTAAATATGTGGCACGTGAGCAATCTGATGACTTTCCTTTCACGTATCTGCAAATCCGCGTTGAGTCTCATCCCCTGAGAGCACGTCCATAAACTAGCTCATCCTCGGATGCTTTTACCTTCTGTGTGTGTGTGCAGCACTGCTCTTGCCTTAGTGCTTATCGCTGCACCTTCCTGGGTCTTCAGTGGCACAGCAGGTGGCAAAGGAGCTCCCCTGCACAGCGCCAGACCCCCACTGGGGGGGCCCGGGGGCGGGCGGGCCTTCCCACGGCGGAGGCTCCCCTGAGCATCTAAGCCCAGCTCCTCCCGGGGCCGCGGGCCTCACTGGCTCTTCTCCAGGGTTTGGAATCGTTCCTGGTGCTCACGGAGATTCTCCTTCCTGGGATTCCAGTCGCATATGCATTTTTCTTTCCTGACTTAAACTCTCACGTCGGGTTGCTTTGTATTAGTCAGCGGCTTCCACACTTCCTGGAAAGGCGGCTTCTGTCCTGCTGGAGGTTAGCCGATTTGTCTGGCAGCCAAGTTAAACAAGAAGGTACTTTTAGACCATTTTTAAAGAATTATTCTTTTTCCCTTGGCATTCACTTGTAATTGTGAGAATTCAGATACCTATGGGGTTTGACACAAGCCACGGAACTTTTGAGGTTTCTGGAGTGATTCTTGTGTCCAATAACCACCAACGGATGAGGAAAATGAGGAGAGAGAGATCCATTCGTTGTGGGTAATTTGTACCAGGCAGCACATTTTAGAACCTCTCAAGAGGACACCTTCCTGATCGGTGATAGAGGCAAATGACATTTCTGGTTTCCAGATAAATCAGCCGTTAGCTTCCTTGATTGCTGGGACTATTCAAGGGTCTCATTGACTCTGAGCCCGGATCTGGCCCATCATTTCCTGCTGATAACACAGCTGTCCCTGATATTTCTACCTAGTATGAACTTCAGTCCGCAGAGCCAGAGAAATATTTTGTCCTTTACTGGGGAGGAGTTTATAACAAAGTTTTCCTTAAGAGAGATAGAAGTTTCCCTGCTGACCTTCCTCTCTTCTTTTCCAATCCAATATGAACAAACATTACAAAATAGACGAATTCCCTCTTTAAATTAAACTGGTTTCCTATGTGGCATCCACACAATTAGGGTCAGCCAGCTTATCTCGTCATGAGTAACAAACATCCCTCCTTTTCAAAGGACCTCAGACCCCACGCTTCTGTACAACATTAATTATGACATCCTTTTTGGGGGGCCCACCACCCTTTACAACGTGAATTCTAACCTCCTCATGGCTACTCTCCCGGGTGGCCCCAATGAACCATGTTGCCTGATAGTCATGACCTGGGGTAGCCCCCTCCCACATTGAGGGGGGCTACTGGTGTAACCAGCAGAATGCAGTGGAAGTGATGGAGCTCCTAGTGGAGCTGATGGAAACCTAACTCCCATCCCAGTCCCGTGCCAGGCTCCTTGTGAACCCCAGGGTGTAAGTGCTGCCCTGAGGAGAAGAAGACCCCCAGAGAGAGTTTAAAGGGCATAATCTTGTTTTATCTGGGCTGACTATATTAACTTTTCTGGCATGAGGAGGGAGCTGGGCCTGAGACAATTTGATTAAAGAAATGTAACGATGTACATTTTTTTTTTTTGCATGCCTGAGTTTGTGGCCACTACAAATAAACAAATACAATTTCTTATGCGCAATTTTAAATTTTTTCAGCTTAAGTGGTTATCCTTGATTCTGCAGAAACCCACTCATATAATTAAAGCTTAATATCAGGTTTTCTGACTCAAAGTCAAACACATATTTTTCTTTCCTTCCTTAGTTTGTAGAAGCAACAACTCCCAACAGGCCTCGTGGGAGGGACTTATCTCTGTTTGCTCCCAAGTTATGTTTGGATAGCTTGCCTCCAGAATGCTAAGGAAGGCCTTGACATTTAGTGTTACATATTAGGCCATTGTTTGATTTGGGCACTTTTTTACTAGTGGTAGTTGAGAAATCAGCACTCTGGTTTCTGTTACGAACTCTTAAATTTTGGCATCTCCTTGGAACCGAAAGAAATAAATATTTGTGCTTTGTTTTACATTTCATTGGCTCTTATTCAAGGTAATCCAAGAAGATATAGTTCTTTCTGCTATGTGAGTCTGTGCCAGAAAAGACAATCCTGGATGGAAACAAGGTGTTGCAGGAGGCAAGCTGATGCTGAACAGAGCAAAGGAAAACACTGACAAAATGAAAAGACAACCTACTGAATCGGAGAAAATATTTGCAAATGATATGATTGATAAGGGGTTAATATCCAAAATATGTAAACACCTCATACAACTCAATATATTAAAAAAAAAACAAAACCAACAGCCCAATTAAAAACGGGCAAAAATCTAAATAGACATTTTTCCAAAGAACATATAAGATGGCCAACAGGCACATTAAAAGATGCTCAACATCATTAACTATTAGAAAAATGCAAATCAAAACAACAATGAAATATCACTTCATACTGGCCTATCATTAAAAAGACAACAAATAACAAGAGAATGTGGAGAAAAGAAAACCCTTGTGCACTGTTGGTGGGAATGTAAATCGGTGCAGCTACTATGGAAAACAGTATGGTAGTTCTGCAAAAAACTAAAAATAGATCTACCATATGATCCTGAAATTCCACTCCTAGGTATATATCTGAATAAAATGAAAACACTCATTCTAAAAGATGCATGCAACCCAATGTTCATGGCAGCATTGTTCACAATAGCCAAGATATGGAAGCAGCCCAAGTGTCCATCAGAAGACGAATGGATAAAGAAGATGTGGTATATACATACAATGGAATCCTACTCAGCCATTAAATAGAATGAAATTCTGCCATTTGATGGACTCATAATTCTCTCTACTAAGAGAGAATTATGCTTAGTAAAATAAGTCAGACAAAGAAAAACAAATACTCTTTGTTATCACTTATATATGGAATCTGAAAAATAAAACAAATGAATATATATAAGAAAACAGAAAATAGACTCACAGATATAGAGAACAAACTAGTGTTTCCCAGTGGGGAGAGAGAAGGAGGGAGGGGCAAGATAGGGGTATGGGATTAAGAAATACAAACTATTATGTATAAAATAGATAAGCAACAAGGATATATTGTATGGCACAGGGAAATATAGCCATTATTTTGTAATAACTTTAAGTGTAGTATAATCTATGAAAATATTGAATCACTATGTTGTACACCTGAAACTAATATAATATTGTAAATCACCTATACTTCAATTAAAAAATAAAATAAATCTTGGTAAAAAAAAATAGAAAATTTTAATGGACTAAAAATTTTAACCCATATTTAGGGCTGTTTAATGTCAGTCAGATAAGTACCTGAGAAGACGTATAATATATAAATTAGATTTTCTTCACTTCTTTGCCCTGAGCTCATAACGGTACACAGGATCTGATCCTAGGAATCCATTTCAGTATGGATGAGGCTCTTCAGGGATGGTTCTTGGAGTACTGTATGAGAGTCAGTACCTTTTATCTACAGACCTGTAAATTAACTGGAGAGTTACTTTCTCCCTCTCTCCCCCTACCACACAACCAACATAGAAATGTAGAACAAGTATAGGATAACTGCTATAGACTCTCCCATTCAAAAAGAGGTAAAACGGGAGAACGCACAATTCGTTGGTCCACAATAATTCTGAAATCTAAGAGGATCATTGTGGGACACAGCCAGAATTTAAATATTGAGAACTAGTTCTAGAATCTATGCTTTTAATTACTACCCCAGGCTGCCTCTTAAGACTTTAGATGGCTTTGTAAATTCTTCTGGCGACCTGAACCTTGAAAATCCTGTATCATTATTTGCTACTATTTTCCCCCCTTCTTTCACTGCTACTGGCATATTTTATAGAAGCTTCATTTTCAGGGGCTGGCTTCAGAGTTACCTCCATTGCATTTTAATTGACTAAGAAGATTGTTTCAGACAATATCCAGCAGAAACCTGCAATGAACCAAGAGAATGACTATGAACTAACTCATTATGTATTTTGAGAACATTAATGTGCCCTCCTGATCATCAACGGACAATGGCTATGGATCAAGAAGATGAGATGCTGAGTAAGAGAAACCATGCCACCTCCCATGTGTTATGTTGCTCAAACTGCTTCTTTGTATGTGTTTTCTCTTCAGAATTCCTTATGCAACCTTAATGCAGAAAGTATCCAGAGCTGTTACCAAAGATGAGAAGGAAGAGGGATTAGACTTATTCCGCATGACTGTATTAGATGGACATATACACAATTGTCAGTAGTAAACATGATGGGTTTTATGCAATGATTTTAAAGTAAGGACGTACTCAAGCCCATGCTCTTTTTTTTTTTTTTGAATGAATCAACAGTTTAGATTTCATTTATTTATTTATTTATTTTTGGCTGTGTTGGGTCTTCGTTTCTGTGCGAGGGCTTTCTCTAGTTGTGGCGAGCGGGAGCCACTCTTCATCGCAGTGCGCGGGCCTCTCACTATCGCGGCCTCTCTTGCTGCGGAGCACAGGCTCCAGACGTGCAGGCTCAGTAGTTGTGGCTCATGGGCCCAGTTGCTCCACAGCATGTGGGATCTTCACAGACCAGGGCTCAAACCCATGTCCCCTGCATTGACAGGCGGATTCTCAATCACTGCGCCACCAGGGAAGCCCTTATGCAATGATTTTACAAAGCAATTTTCTAAGGGTGGAATGGACTGTCTAAGGAGGTAGTGAGCATCTATTCACAGAGGGATTAAGTATGAACTGGATGACAATGTGATATGAATTAACTAACTAAACAAGCACAGTATTTACTAAGTGCTTTCTGTGTGCCAGACATTGTATTTGGCAACGGGGATTTAGCAGTAAAGAAAACAGACTGAAATCCATAGTGGAGACTAAATTCTAGTGGAGAAAGATTCTAGTTGGTAGTGACTAATATATTCTAAAAAGCAATATTATATTTTATTAAATTTAATATTATACAGTATTAGTTATAGTGATATATAACATCACCAATATTAATATTAGTGATAAGTGTAATGGAAAGAAACAAATACTATAAGGGTGACAGGGAGCAGGAAAAAAGCAGGAGTATCTAACTATTTCCTGGTAGTGGACATAGAGGATACAAAAACCCTGAGTTTGGAGCATGCTTGTCAGTTTCAACAAGAGCAAGGAGCCCAGAGTGCACAGGGCAGGACAAACTTAGGCGAGGAGGACAGTAGATAAGATCAGGGAGGTCCCAGGGAGCCAGATGGTGCAGGACCATGAAAGTCATTCTGATGACTTTGGTTTTCACTTTGAGTGAGATGTGGAGTCTTAGGGGGCTTTAGGAAGAAGGGTGTCATGATCCGATTTGCTCCTTAAGAGGATCACTCCAGCTGCTGGCTGAGAATAGCCCCTAAGGGGCAAATGTAGTAGAAGACCAGTTTTGAGGCTACTGCCATGACCCAGAGGAGAGATGGTGGGGTCTTGGAGAAGGTGGAAGTGGTGGGGATCTTGGTTGAATTCATAGTTTAAAGCCAGAAGCATTTGCTGATGGGTTGCACATGGGTGCAAAAGAGAAGAATCAAGAATTATTTTGATTTACACAACTGGGAGAATGGAACTGTCTTTTACTGATATAGGGAAGAATTCTGGAGAAACCATTTTTTATGTGTGGGGAGTCGGGGGCTCTGTTTAGAACATGTAATGTTTGAGGTGCTCATCAGACCTCTAGGTGCAGATGCTCAGAAGACAGTGAGTGTTCCATGGAGAGATCCAGGCTTGATGTAAACTTATTAGTTTACATTAGTGGATAAAACGCATGGGTGTGAATGAGATCCTCAAGTGAGACAGTGTAGACAGAAGAAAATACGAGTCTGGAGGACTGAGCCTTTGGGGATTCCAAGAGTTAAGAGGTTGAGATGAGAAGAAACCAGCCAAGAAGAGTTTTCCAATTAAGATACAACAGAAAGGATGCAGGTGAGTGAGTATTCTGGAAGACATACAAGGATGTGTTTTTGAGAAAGAAGGAGTCATAAACTGGATCAAATATAATTAAAGAGAGGCTTGGTATTAGACTACTGGGCTTAGTAAAAGGAAATTCACTGGCGACCTTGGAAAGAACGTGTATGGTGGAGCAAAAGTGGCATCAAAAACTTGGCTTAAGGGAAAGAGACTTTGGAGGCAGTGAGTAGAGGAGCTTGGTTTGAGGCATGGAGGCATGATATGGTACCAGGAGAGGAATGTGGAGTGAAGAGACAGTTACATATATTTAAAAGATGACCCAGTAGAGGAAAATTGGTGAAGTGGGAGAGAGGGGAAGAATTGCTGCAGTAACGTCCTAGGTTAGGAAAGAGAAGATTGTTTCCAGCTCACATGTGGAAGGACCTGTTTTAGGACAATTCATCTGTGGTACCAGGAGGGGGTCAGAACATTCAGGCAGAGTTGCATATGGTTTCTCAGTGAAATGGAACACAGTTCTTCAGCTGAGAGATAGGATGGGGGAGGAAATCTGAGAAAGAGAGAAGAGAGTAAGTAAGTGAATGGAAGAAAAATTAGGACTGCCAGGTAGCATTACCAGCCATCTGATATTAGACGTCGTGAATTTAAAGTGTTTTTCTCCAGCCACATTCAGCTATACTGGTACAGAGTCAGATCAGACTTATGCTTTTCAGTTTGTGTTGTGGTTGTTTTCATTTTGAGGAAACAAGATTAGAGAAAGCTGGGCAGGGTATGCAGGCCGCAGAATTCAGGATGAATAACAAAGGCTGTGGAGGCATAAGACTGCTGTCAGACAGTGAAAATACAGAGCAAATAAATTTTAGGTCCTGTTAAGTCAAAGGATTTTTAGAGTGGGGTTATAGAGACACTGACCTAGAATCTAGGAAGGTGGTTGCTGGAGATGAGGATTCTTTGAATTGAGACTTTAAAGGTATTGCCGTAGCTGGGAATAACAAGATCAAGGGTTTGACCATTCAAATGAAGCGCTGAGCGTGGAACAGAAATTATTGGAGGAGAAGAGATCAAGGAACTGAAAAACCAGTTTATGTGGAAAATCATCTTCATAGGTATTGAAGAGTGATGGCAGTGTTGGGAAGAGCAATGGTGAGTGATGGTGAGCCAGGAGATAAAATCTTCATGGAATTAGGGTTAGTCCAGGGGTTGGTAGAAGATAGCAACGGGGCGGGTCTCAGATAGTGTATTCTATATATAAGATTTAAAGTTGGGGGAGCTAGGAAGAGGGAGGGACATGGTCTGGAAGCAGTAATGAGCAGTAAAGAACAAGTAGTCACTACCATCCAGGCCCGTGGTACAACGCTGCGATGCCGAGGTGGGTAGGGAGAGCTTGTCTAGGGACTGTTTCTTCAAAGGAAATGGAGATGTTTGAGGGGAGGGTTTGAGCATCCACTGCAGCATCATTCATTAGAATATATAACCTAAAATATATAACGCTATTCATTCCAGTGTGTGTGTGTGTGTGTGTGTAAATATATAAAGGGAAAGAGACAAAGTCTAGATATACTAGGTAAGGCAGAGACAGAGGTACTCCCACATATGAGTTACAAAGAGAGAGAATAAATAGTATAAACTCATTTTTTTAGTAAGGTATTTTCATCTGTACGCCGAATTCCTATTTAATCACAGTGTATAGGCTCCTTATATATTTACTCTGAAATCCCCACAGTAGGTGATGAATAAATACTTGCTGATTGGTTGATAGACAAAGAATCTAATATCAAGTGGACAATTTTTAACGCTGTACAGTATCGTGGAAAAGAAGCGTAGCTAAACATGATTTTGAGAAAATTATTGATTCATAGGGTTATACTCCTGGAATGGAGCCAGAAATTTGTAGGCCTTTCTAACACTTCAAGCTTTTATAAAAATAATGGACTATCTTATGTGATTGGGAGCTTTATAAAACTGCCATGGAATGACCACTTTATTAACGGGATTGGAAAAGGAGTCCAGGCAAGGAATGGGCCTGAGCACTTAGTGTTTGTGAAAGAGTCCATCAAGATTGATATTTCGAGGTCTTTGGCCTCTCTTCCTTCGGTCACATGGGTATTCTTGGAAATCCAGGTGACACCAGGCTCTTCTGTAGGCAAAATGTGTGGTGAGTTCTGTGTCTCTATGGCTTCTTTCTTGAGTGTTGACTTACACTGGACACTGGACACTGTCCATCACAGCACCTGCAGCCCACCTGTCAAGTCCCTAGTCTTGTATGGACCACCCCCCAGCTCAGCAGGAGCCCACTGTAAGGAGGGCTGCAGCCAGAATTCTGTGAATCTGAGATCCACCTGCAGATGGCGAGGGTCCTTTCCACATATCATGGAATCTCTAACTCAGGACTGCCCTAACCCTTTCAAATTATCACCCAGAATGAGGGGCTTTCTCCTGATGGAGACCTTCTCCACTTTATCCCTCATCCATGGCTTCTATCCCTGTGGCTGGAAGGACCTTTGTTTCAGACTCTTGGACACTGACCTGAAGCTCCCCCTTGTGATCTGGTCAATGGACTGTTCAGGTGGACTTAGTGTAGGATTCCTGACCCAAGACAGCCAGCCATAGACAACTTCCCTCCTTCCAGGTAACCTCCTATAGGGACCCACCAAATATTGACAAAGTTGACTCCTTGGAAGCAGAGGAAGACTCTGACTTAAAGAGCCCAGGTCTTTCTGAATCACTGGGGTAATTTGGGGCACTTCTCACATCCCGTGGGGTAATACTTGCATGTTCTATTTAGTTCACCATTACTGTATGGCCAGACTGTGAACAAGGCCATTCAGACCTGAAATATTTCCTTGGAGTGACTGTCTTTGTGTGAGCCCAGGGGTTTGAGAGATGTTTACGTTTCTTTATTATCTGAAGGGTTCAGGCCTGTTGAACCCAACAGACAATAACAGGGGCCTCCTTTTTGTACTATTTGTTTATAGACTCATCACAACTTGGTGCTGCAGAGGGTTACAACTTTGATAATAAAAAGGTTAGAGAGGCTCTTTTTATTGAAGCTAAAGTTCGGAAGACATTTATAGAAAATTCAGTGTCTTTTCAAAATGTGGCATAATTGAGAAAGCCTATTTCTTCCTGCCTCCCAGTGTATGTAGAAAATTATAAATTAAAAAATGAGTTATAGGAAACAAAAGCAGCCAAGAATATCCAGTCCAATAAATAAATAAATAAATAAAACACAGTGAACCTGGTTTATTCTGCTGATTTTTTTCTTCTCAGTTTAAAAAAAAATTTCTCCATTTGGATTGTCGAAGAAGGTCGCTGTAGAGTGAGGTCACAGTGCGGAAGTGTGTTGACTCAACACCCAGACATTACTGATTCCAGTCGGATCCTGCTATGTACTCACTGTGGGACTTTTGTCACAAAACATAATGTTTCTCTCCTTGTTTTCTATTCTGTGAAATGAGGATGTTGGTCTAGGTTAGTGCGGTCCCATAGAAGTATAATGTGAGCCACACTTAAAATATTCTAGTTGCCACATTAAAGAAGTAAAAACAAACAGGTAAAATTAAGTTTAATAATATGGTTTGTTCAGTTCAATATATCCAAGATGTTGGGACTTCCCTGGTGGTGCAGTGGCAAAGAATCTGCCTGCCAGTGCAGGGGACATGGGTTCGAGCCCCAGTCCGGGAAGATCCCACATGCCCGCGGAGCAACTAAGCCCGTGCGCCACAGCTACTGAGCTTGTGCTCTAGATCCCACGTGCCACAACTACTGAGCCCACGTGCCACAATTACTGAAGCCTGTATCGCTAGAGCCTGTGCTCCGCAACAAGAGAAGCCACCGCAGTGAGGAGCCCATGCACTGCAACAAAGAGTAGCCCCCGCTCGCCGCAACTAGAGAAAGCCCGCGCACAGCGATGAAGACCCAACGCAGCCAAAAATAAATAAATAAATTTATAAAAAAATATATATATATATCCAAGATGTTATCATTTTGACATGTAATCAATATAAAGATACCTATTAAATGGATATTTTCTGTTCTTTTGTTTGTACTAAGTCTTCAGAATCTGGTGGTTATTTACACTCAGATTACATCTCAACGCAGACCAGCCACATTTCTAGTGCCCAGTGACCACATGTGGCTAGTGGCCACCATATTGGATAGTGGGGGTGTAGGTCGTGATCAGGATCCTTTCTGGTCTGACATTCTGAGTATCTAAGTCAATGTCTTTGGAGACACAGCTTTTGGTTTATTTTGTTCGTCTTTTTCAAATAAAGTACCAGGAGTTGTAACACCTGTGAAAAAAACAATTACAACAGTTTACTACCCCTAACTTGATGCCAAGTATTATCCTTAGCATTTAAATATATTAACTCATGTAATTCTCCTGGTTACATGAGAAGGTGGAGAGTATTTATTATGCCCATCTTAGAGATGACAAAGCTGAGGCACGAGGAGCCTCAGTAATTGGCCCGAGGTCACACCCAGAGGTGACAAGCAGAGATTTCTTCTACAGTGTCAGCTCCAGAGCCTGTGTAAGGACCCTCCACTGTTCCAGTTTCTGTATTCTGTTCAGAAGAAGGGGACCATGGAGCAGAAAATGGATGGACATATCCCGGGGTAGCAATGTCATTAGTTATGTCACTTCTTTCTGGAGGCTTTGCTCTCAGCTAAACTGATGTGCTCTACACATGCCGGGGTCCCCAGGGGCCATGTGGATCACAAGGATTTGAAGGCATGGGGAGAGTTTTCTTTGTCCATCTTCTAAGTCTTTCACGAAGAGAGAACTTATGAGAATATAGTTCCTTGAATATCACCTTCTCCTTCTTATTTAAGTATTTTCCTCCCTGTTGAAATTGAAATTGTAGCTTCTGATGCCTCCCCTACTCAGTGTCCCTTTGCAAAAATTGAGCAGCTCTAGCTGGTGGAGAGGAGCAGTTTGTACATGTGAAACTTACAATTTGAGGGTTAGTAGTTGCAATCTTCATGGACCCGGATTCCCCTGGGAGGCTGATTTTCAGTTAACAGCAGAGTCCCTTCATCAGGACAGCCATCGTCCCTGAATGACCACGGGCCCTCAGCTAGTTTATTCTGTGTGCATTGGAAGTATTCTCTTTGGCTGCCTCTTCTTGTGGTTCCTATGTTCTACTCCTGGGTCATGAAGACCGCACGGTGTTTCTGGACCATTTAGGGTTCAGAGCAAGATTAGACTGCAGGGCAAGAGTGGGTTCAAAGTTTGGTTTCCACAGGGCATAGGTACCAGGTTAGGCCATCTCTTGGTGTGGACTCCCTGGAGGTTTGGGCTATGACCTAGCTCTCCACGGAAGAACTTAGAAAGTGGAAGTCTTGCTGGTCACAAGCCATGAAATTGCCGAAAACTGGAGATGATATAGTGCAGTGGTCCCCAACCTTTTTGGCACCAGGGACCGGTTTCGTGGAAGACAATTTTTCCACGGACGGGGGCGGGGGATGGTTCAGGAGGTAATGCGAGGGATGGGGAGCGATGGGGAACGGCAGATGAAGCTTCGCTGGCTCGCCCGCTGCTCACCTGGTGTGCACCCCGGTTCCTAACAGGCAGCAGACCGCTACAGGTCCGCGGCCCGGGGGTTGGGGACCCCTGATATAGTGTGACCGGAGGTGACAGGAAGTGATTTCAAAAGGAGAAAGGGAAAAGAAAGTGAGAATGAAACAGGCAAATAATATTTTTTAAAGCTACCATAGGACTTTCCAGGCTGCTATGCGTACAAAATGTTGAGAAAACAGTTTAAAGAGACACATTTAACAAATTTACCATATTTAAAGAGGCTATTTACCAAAGATCAGAAAGGCTAAAATCTCTTTTAATTTTAAACCCTTGATTGCAAACCTTCTCCCTCTGGCTTCCTTCTCTTCTGGGGTCCATCCCAGAGCAGACCCTGTACGGGAGGTATGTGGTCATTTCAACACCCTCTCTTCCTCTTCTCCACCTCAGTGTAACGTGCTGCCTTCATAACACATAGCATAAAGGGGATACATACATAATTCTCCCTTAATGGACCTTGAGTTTCATGAATATCTATAAACCCTGTAGGTCTTGTTATCTTGATTCCTCAGGATCTAGCCCAGCCTCATCATAGGAACCCAATAAAGAAATCTGTTATCATAGACAAAATAAACAAATACAAGAAGGAACATTATCTGGGGAAGCTTCAGAAATCTAAGAAAGGACCCTAGGCTTCAATCATCCTTTTCAATCCTGGGAAAGTGAAGGGTACGAATTGATTTGATAACGACACGTTTTTAACTTTGAAAATTTTCATTTCATCTCACGTTTCAGAGGAAGTATAAAACTACACAGTTAAAAAGCACGTATAATTTCAGAAACAATGTTGACTTTCTTAAAAACAAATTTTAACTGTAATTACCTTGGGTTTAATTGTAAAAACGTTGCCAAATAGATCAGGTCAAGATGTTGTTTACAACTAAAAGTTATCTTTTGAGTAAGCCCCGTGTGACTTATTTTGGGGAAGGGTGTATGTCATGGCCTGGTACAGAATGTTCTAGATTGCTTTCCATGTTTCAAGTTATGATTTGTGAAGATATTCATGTCACAAGCCTAAACAGATCATTTTGTGTAGTAATATATAATTTTAGGCAAAAAGTTTCTTAATGAGCATATGCCGCTGTCATAAGTTTTTCTACTTTATGATATGCTTCATTAAAGTAATACTGTTAGAAAGTAGCACACAATTGTAAAGCAATTATACTCCAAAAAAGATGTTAAAAAAAAAAGTAATACTGTTACTGAAAACATTGGCCTCAACAAAAGAAAAATATGGCTATATGTAGAAAAAGCTCTAAGATAAAAATGCTGATAACTTTTAGTGAGCTAATAATATGCTTGCTCAGTTCAGTATTATGAATTAATTTTTATGGTATACTCCCCAAAGAACACTATACAATAGAATGATAGTCTCACCTTACATCTCTGTTATGGCAGAATATTTGTGATATTAATTTAAGAAAGATAGGGATTTTCACACTGACCTTTCCATAGTCACCTTTTCCAAAGGGTGAATAAATGATAACCCTTTAATCTCATTCCCAATTTCAGGTAAACTTTCAAATGGATTTAATTTCATATTTCTTATTATTTTTATATAAAATAAGTTATTTTGACTGTTAGGTCATGCAAGCAAAAACAATTTGAAAGTTTACATTTCATTTATTCCCTAAATGGAGGACCAAATTAAGGACTTTGAGTTGAAAGCAATATATTTTAGTTATCTTCTGTAGCCTGTCATATTCTGACAAAAATAGTTAAGATAGCATGTAAGAAATTAATTGTAAATTTATAAAAATATCTCGATGATCACCTGATAAACTTTCCTGAAACTTCTTTTCAATTAGATATAAGATATGCTTACATGTGAATTTTGATAATTTTAGATATTTTCTAGTGTGATTGACACTATAAATTATATGAATATTTTCAGTTTTCATTTATTTACCAAATTACTTTTAAATCTTTAGAGCATTACAAGTGAGTTAGTCTAATTCAGCATGGGATATACTGAGTAAACATTAGGTCTTGACTCCTGAATTATCTTGTCCTGTAGAATGTGAGTTCCATGAGGGCAGCTGTCTCTGCTGATTGCTTACTGATGTATCCCAAGTGCCTAGAATAGTGCTGGGGACATGATAGGCCCTCAATAGACATTTGTTGAATGAATGAATGACTGTACTTGAGAAGCATCTGGGCTCTAAGGCACTTGTGCATTTCTCTTCCTTCTCTTTCTGCGCAATCCTAACTCCTAGCCACAACTCCCAAATTTCAAGTAACCTCTCTCACAAAAATCAAACGAATATCATGTTCTTATTCTCATTTTAATGACATGTCATATGGAAATCCAAGTGAAATGTTATCCCCCCAAATCAGAATTCCATTCTTTTCATTAGCAGACCTGTATGACAAAAAATTTTACTCAATTATTATCATACTGTTTTTAATTTCATTGATAGAATATGTGAAAAAATTTTTTTTTGTTATATAAGCACTTACAGAATATCCTTAGCTTTGCCTCTGGGCCTGTTAAACCTAAAATATTCAAAGTTTAGAGGGAGATTTAGAGTGCTTACATTATAAAAGAAAGATTTCGGAACAATGATTTAAGTTTCCACCTTAAAAATCTAGAAAAACAAGAGCAAATTAATAATAAAAATACTACAAAGCTGGAATGATCAGAATTTAGGATCAAATACAGTATTCAAAGCTGACGGTGAATTAAAAAAAATAGATTGATTTATGCCTCCACAATTGAGGAAAATGTAGCTATGATGTAAACTCCAATTGATAAGAAACAATTCCTAAGAATGTCAAAGCACATGTAGGAAATTAATAACTTAGAAATAAAATTCCAGATGATTTTAATACCTGAGAAGTGAGAAGAAATTGATGGATATGAGTATGTGACTGATTTATCCTTCTCAAGTCAGAGAGATCTCACACAGGGTTAAATTAAAAGTATGTTTAAACGTTTTGTTAAATATTTAATTGAGTAAAATAGAAGAGTATAAAAGGGTATATATTAGTTTTCACAGTAAATTTGAATGGGATATATTTCTTCCCAGTTTGGGAGGAGATAAAAATTCAGCTAAAAGCCATTTACAAGGACACATACCCAAAATAAAGCAACGACACCCTGTATCCTGAGTCTGTTAGAAGCACTAGACCAACTTTCGCATGGACCATCTCATCTAGTCCTCAAGATGACATTATGAGCTGAGCGCAATTACTGACCCGACCACTTGACTCCAGAGACTGTACTTTGAACAGTTATAATAGAAAAAGTAAAAAGTAAGTGTGTGGTGAAAGATCTATCAGGAATCGGTTAATAAAAAGAAAGCCTGGCAGGTGTCAAATCAGAATTCCATCTGAAAAGCATTAAATAGGACAAATGGAGACAGAAATTATAGTCCATAATGAACACAGGAAACATACTCTACCCCTGCTAATAGAGATTCTAAGTGTATAAAACAAACATTATGTGACTTACAAGGAGAAATCTATAACCCAATTTGAATATTATAACACTCAATGTTCAGAAATCAGAGAAATAACTTGAAAAAAAATCCAAAGTCTTAATACAGTGAACAGCTTTGGTCTAATGGACACACACATAACATTTATCACAGCCATGGATTAACATCAAAATGTATAATGAACTCCTTGTCACAAGAAAAATACACAAATGACCACATAGAAAAGTGTTCAAAATATAAATAAGCACATTCACAAAAGAAATTGAAATGCTAATACACCTATCTGATAACACATTATCTCATAGTAATTGGAAGCAAATTATAAAATCAATTATACACGTACATATGATTTATATACAAAGTTATATTTGCCTATCACATTGGTAAAAATAAACATACTGATAATAGGAAAATAAAGCCATACAGAAAGGAGCACTTTAATTTTTTAATAGATAGCTTTTCACAGATCATTTAAAGAACAACTTGGTAGCACCTGTCAGCTATTAAGGGCTCATGTTCTGTGACCAGCACCTCTACTTTTAGCATCCCTTACGCTGAAGGAACGAACAATGCGCCCTAACGCACGTAGACAAAAAGTCCTCTGCAGCCCGGTTTGTGCTAAAGATAAATTGGAAACAACCTGAATGTTTGCCAGTAAGGGGATGCCTACAATTTCTAGTACATTTATAGTATTATGTTACACCATGCAGATTTAAAGGGAATGGGGCTTCCCTGGTGGCGCAGTGGTTGAGAGTCTGCCTGCCAGTGCAGGGGACAGGGGTTCGAGCCCTGGTCTGGGAGGATCCCACATGCTGCGGAGCAACTAGGCCCGTGAGCCACTACTACTGAGCCTGCGCGCCTGGAGCCTGTGCTCCGCAACAAGAGAGGCCGAGGTAGTGAGAGGCCCGCGCACCGCGATGAAGAGTGGCCCCCGCTTGCCGCGACTAGAGGAAGCCCTCGCACAGAAACGAAGACCCAACACAGCCAAAAATAAAATAAATAAATAAAAAATAAAAAAATAAATAAAGGGAATGAGGTATAGGTATAGTTGAATGCACTACTATGAAAAGATGGCAAAGTCGTTTTGTTAATTTAGGTGTAAAAAAAGAAATTTGTAAGAAAGGATATAGGAGAAATTTATCTCCGTATGTGTACATACTATAGATTAGTACGGAAAGACAGACACCATTAAGAGTGATTCCTTTTGGGGAAGAGGTTGCAATTCCCGACTGAGTGAAGCAGGGAGAGTGAAGGAGAAAGATTCTGTTTTTACTTTAGTTCTGGATGGTTCTCTTGTTTTATAAAAAGCATGATGTCATATATAACTTTTTGCAAGTAAAATAAACACGAATATACTCCAAAGCGCTAAAGTATTTCTTGAGCAAGTTAAAATTGCTTTACGTTAATATTTGATTTTGCAGTTTTCAAGAAAATATATTCTCAATATCAATTTGTGAAGGCTTTAACAATTTTAGAAATTTTAAAATCTACTTTACCACTGAATAACTTTTCCAATGCCATTTTAATTCTCTTGGCTTCTGGATTCGTATTTACTTTGTACTTTTGAGGATTTATTTTCAATTTTTCTAGATAAAGCACTCTCCTATTTTTTACCATGTGTCTGGCAACAACTTTGTGGAGTGAGTTGTCATGGTAACAAGATAAAGATTCCAACAGGGGAAAGGTGAAGATAAAATTGATCCTGTTTTGTTGTCGATACACCAAGAGCTGAATTAACCTCAGAAAATAAAGCAGAGCTTCAAGAGGAGATTCGTCCTGGATCTGTTTTACGTATTTACACAAGCGGGGTATAGAGAATGATTGGCAACATCCTTCCCTGTGTTATAAGACAAAGCCCAGAATGGTGCTTCCCACACCCCAAAGCAGAGATCGTGGTCCTTTAATAACCTCTTACCCCTCCTGAGGTCACCATCCAGGCACCTGGCGTGGTTTCAGCATCCTTAGCTTCAGACACAGGCCCCCGAAGCATCCTCGTCCACGCACCTGTGAACACCACCGCGGGCTCTGACCACTCTGATGGCGTGATCAGCATCATTTGTTACTCACCCTTCACTCATGTATTTGCTCATTCACACCCCCTGCTGAGGACCACGCCGCCCCAGCACTGCGACAGGCCTGGAGACAGACAAGAGGGTGGGTCAGCACCTCCATCCGGGTGGTCTCGCCCTCCGGACGGGACCTTACACATCACACTGAGGCCGGTGGGAAGGAGAAAAGCCCAGCGACCCTGCGGAGAGCTGAGCACAGACCCTGCAAATGCACCCGGGGAGGTTCCACGGACCCTGCCTGCGAGACCCCCCAGAAAATAAATCGGGGGTGAAGGGTGATCCCCTCCGGCATTGCCTCCACAGCCCCCGAACCTAACGCACGTCTCCACCTCTGCTTTCGTCTCCCGTGTGTGGGCTCCGCGGGCCAGTGGGCCCCTCCCGGGTCTGTCTGCCCCCAGGAGCCGGGGCTCTGCTGTGACACCGCCACTCCTCTGGCTCCACGGTGGTGCCGTCCTGCATCCGACTCACATCAGTCTAGGTGCCTGTGCCCCTGGGCTTTTCCTCTACCTTTTCCCAGTGCTGTCAGAGACGCGCTGTAGTTTTCGTAATTAGTCCTCCAGAGGCATTTCTTTCTATGTTTCTCTCCCAACGTATTTCCCTCCGTGGCTCATTATCACGCAGCCACGCTGTTCAGGAGCGCAGGGAGGAGCCCCACTGCCCCGCTGGGACCAGGCAGGGACCCGCGTGGGGGGGGGGGGGCCGGCGCTGTGGGGAGAGGGTGGGAACTGGGAGGAGGAGTGGGAGGCTTGTGGGGGGGCAGATGGGGCCAGAGGGCGGGCCGGGGTCAGAGGACCAGGGTGCTGGGTATCTCCTGAAAGAACTAGCACTCTGCAGGGTCACGGAAAGCTCTCTGACTTCCAAGACCGGGGCCATCAGAACACAAAGCGGGGATGATAGCTTAAGCTGAGACGAGTTTAAGCCACTTAAAGGGTGGATAAGGTTGACTTGGGGTGAGGAAGGCAGGGGTCAAAGGGCAGCGAGGTCAGGAAAGGAGCTCAGCAGTCACGTGGGAGGCTTGATCGTGGCTGGCAGCCTGGCCGCAGCCGCGTGGAGCGAGCGCAGGAGCCGCGCCCAGGCCAGCAGCACCAGGCGGTGCGCTCCGGCTCCAGAAGGCAGGTCGCTCACAGCCGCGGCTGGAGGGATGCCGGCCCTGTCTTCTCTCTGCTTCCTCCTGTGAGTGAGATGGGAGAGGGACAGGTGACCAGACAACGGTGGTTCAGGACGCGCGTTTGCAGGGAAACACTCTGTTCATACGACCTTTTTTTTTTTTTTAATTAATTAATTAATTAGGCTGCGTTGGGCCTTTTTTTTTTTTTTTTTTTTCACTCATACTATGTCATAATATTGACATTCAGTCCAGTAATCCTCCACTGTAACAGCTCCTTTACTTTGCAGTGAAAATTGATTTGTATATTCTTTGCCTCTGAGTCCTTGTGGGATTTTTTTTTTTTTTTAATTCAGACAGAAAGTCACAAAAATTATACTCATCCTCATCAGTTCACTCAGTCCCATGTAATTAATTTTTTTTTTCATCTTGATCTTTTGTTAGCACTTTTATGAGTTCATCAGTTTGTCATTAGAGTTCTGAAAATGCTTATTCATTCAGTTCAGCAGTACAGTCAGTTACCAGAAACCTGTACTTGTCAGAGTCTTTTCCATGAATTTTTTGAAGATGAAACCCTTTTATAGGAACATATTTGCAAAATCATCAGAGTACACCCAGAACTGTCTGTAAATGACAAAAGACTTAAAAATGACCACGGTTAAAGATTTGATGAAAGTTCATAATAATGCAGTTGACAAGAAAATTAGTTATTTCTGAGATATACATTTTAAAGTAATAACTAGGATTATTACATATAACATTATACCAGAACATATAAGATTTTTAGAAATTTCATGTAATGTCTGAAACATTTATATTAACATATTTCCATACATATTTCCATACAAATACAAATATAAGATTTTTAGAAATTTCATGTAATGTCTGAAACATTTATATTAACATATTTCCATACATATTTCCATACAAATACAAATATAAGATTTTTAGAAATTTCATGTAATGTCTGAAACATTTATATTAACATATTTCCATACAAATAACCCAATAAAAGTTTAGTATTAGTTGTTTTGTTTGTTTTTTTATACTGCAGGTTCTTATTAGGCATCAATTTTATACACATCAGTGTATACATGTCAATCCCAATCGCCCAATTCAGCACACCACCATCCCCACCTCACCGCAGTTTTCCCCCCTTGGTGTCCATATGTCCATTCTCTACATCTGTGTCTCAACTTCTGCCCTGCAAACTGGCTCATCTGTACCATTTTTCTAGGTTCCACATACATGCATTAATATACGATATTTGTTTTTCTCTTTCTGACTTACTTCACTCTGTATGACTGTCTCTAGATCCATCCACGTCTCAACAAATGACTCAGTTTCGTTCCTTTTTATGGCTGAGTAATATTCCATTGTATATATGTACCACTTAATCTTTATCCATTCGTCTGCTGATGGGCATTTAGGTTGCTTCCATGACCTGGCTATTGTAAATAGTGCTGCAATGAACATTCGGGTGCATGTGTCTTTTTGAATTACGGTTTTCTCTGGGTATATGCCCAGTAGTGGGATTGCCGGGTCATATGGTAATTCTATTTTTAGTTTTTTAAGGAACCTCCATATTGTTCTCCATAGTGGCTGTATCAATTTACATTCCCACCAACAGTGCAAGAGGGTTCCCTTTTCTCCACACCCTCTCCAGCATTTATTGTTTGTACATCTTTTGATGATGCCCATTCTAACAGGAGTGAGGTGATACCTCATTGTAGTTTTGATTTGCATTTCTCTAATAATTAGTGATGTTGAGCATCTTTTCATGTGCTTCGTGGCCGTCTGTATGTCTTCTTTGGAGAAATGTCTATTTAGGTCTTCTGCCCATTTTTGGATTGGGGTGTTTGTTTCTTTGATATTGAGCTGAATGAGCTGTTTATATATTTTGGAGATTAATCCTTTGTCCGTTGATTCATTTGCAAATATTTTCTCCCATTCTGAGGGTTGTCTTTTCGTCTTGTTTATGGTTTCCTTTGCTGTGCAAAAGCTTTGAAGTTTCATTAGGTCCCACTTGTTTATTTTTGTTTTTATTTCCATTACTCGAGGAGGTGGATCAAAAAAGATCTTGCTGTGATTTATGTCAAAGAGTGTTCTTCCTATGTTTTCCTCTAAGAGTTTTATAGTGTCCAGTCTTATATTTAGGTCTCTAATCCATTTTGAGTTTATTTTTGTGGATGGTGTTAGGGAGTATTCTAATTTCATTCTTTTACATGTAGCTGTCCAGTTTTCCCAGCACCACTTATTGAAGAGACTGTCTTTTCTCCATTGTATATCTTTGCCTCCTTTGTCATAGATTAGTTGACCATAGGTGCGTGGGTTAATCTCTGGGCTTTCTATCTTGTTCCATTGATCTATGTTTCTGTTTTTGTGCCAGTACCATATTGTCTTGATTACTGTAGCTTTGTAGTAGAGTCTGAAGTCAGGGAGTCTGATTCCTCCAGCTCCATTTTTTTGCCTCAAGACTGCTTTGGCTATTCGGGGTCTTTTGTGTCTCCATACAAATTTTAAGATGATTTGTTCTAGCTCCGTAAAAAATGCCATTGGTCATTTGATAGGGATTGCATTGAATCTGTAGATTGCTTTGGGTAGTATACTCATTTTCACAATGTTGATTCTTCCAATCCAAGAACATGGTATATCTCTCCATCTGTTGGTATCATATTTAATTTCTTTCATCAGTGTCTTATAGTTTTCTGCATACAGGTCTTTTGTCTCCCTAGGTAGGTTTATTCCTAAGTATTTTATTCTTTTTGTTGCAATGGTAAATGGGAGTGTTTCCATAATTTCTCTTTCAGATTTTTCATCATTAGTGTATAGGAATGCAAGAGATTTCTGTGCATTAATTTTGTATCCTGCAACTTTACCATATTCATTAATTAGCTCTAGCAGTTTTCTGGTGGCAGTTTTAGGATTCTCTATGTATAGTATCATGTCATCTGCAAACAGTGACAGTTTTACTTCTTCTTTTCCGATTTGTATTCCTTTTATTTCTTTTTCTTCTCTGATTGCCGTGGCTAGGACTTCCAGAACTATGTTGAATAATAGTGGTGAGAGTGGACATCCTTGTCTCGTTCCTGATCTTAGAGGAAATGCTTTCAGTTTTTCACCATTGAGAATGATGTTTGCTGTGGGTTTGTCATATATGGCCTTTATTATGTTGAGGTAGGTTCCCTCTATGCCCACTTTCTGGAGAGTTTTTATCAGAAATGGGTGTTGAATTTTGTCAAAAGCTTTTTCTGCATCTATTGAGATGATCATATGGTTTTTATTCTTCAATTTGTTAATATGGTGTATCACATTGATTGATTTGCGTATATTGAAGAATCCTTGCATCCCTGGGATAAATCCCACTTGATCGTGGTGTATGATCCTTTTAATGTGTTGTTGGATTCTGTTTGCTAGTATTTTGTTGAGGATTTTTGCATCTATATTCATCAGTGATATTGGTCTGTAATTTTCTTTTTTTGTAGTGTCTTTGTCTGGTTTTGGTATCAGGGTGATGGTGGCCTCATAGAATGAGTTTGAGAGTGTTCCTTCCTCTGCAATTTTTTGGAAGAGTTTGAGAAGGATGGGTGTTAGCTCTTCTCTAAATGTTTGATAGAATTCACCTGTGAAGCCATCTGGTCCTGGACTTTTGTTTGTTGGAAGATTTTTAATCACAGTTTCAATTTCATTACTTGTGATTGGTCTGTTCATATTTTCTATTTCTTCCTGATTCAGTCTTGGAAGGTTATACCTTTCTAAGAATTTGTCCATTTCTTCCAGGTTGTCCATTTTGTTGGCATAAAGTTGCTTGTAGTAGTCTCTTAGGATGCTTTGTATTTCTGTGGTGTCTGTTGTAACTTCTCCTTTTTCATTTCTGATTTTATTGATTTGAGTCCTCTCCCTCTTTTTCTTGATGAGTCTGGCTAATGGCTTATCAATTTTGTTTATCTTCTCAAAGAACCAACTTTTAGTTTTATTGATCTTTGCTATTGTTTTCTTTGTTTCTATTTCATTTATTTCTGCTCTGATCTTTATGATTTCTTTCCTTCTGCTAACTTTGGGTTTTGTTTGTTCTTCTTTCTCTAGTTTCTTTAGGTGTAAGGTTAGATTGTTTACTTGAGATTTTTCTTGTTTCTTTAGGTAGGCTTGTATAGCTATAAACTTCCCTCTTAGAACCGCTTTTGCTGCATCCCATAGGTTTTGGGTCGTCGTGTTTTCATTGTCATTTGTCTCTAGGTATTTTTTTATTTCCTCTTTGATTTCTTCAGTGATCTCTTGGTTATTTAGTAAGGTATTGTTTAGCCTCCATGTGTTTGTCTTTTTTATGTTTTTTTCCCTGTAATTCATTTCTAATCTCATAGAGTTGTGGTCAGAAAAGATGCTTGATATGATTTCAATTTTCTTAAATTTACTGAGGCTTGATTTGTGACCCAAGATGTGATCTATCCTGGAGAATGTTCCGTGCGCACTTGAGAAGAACGTGTAATCTGCTGTTTTTGGATGGAATGTCCTATATATATCAATTAAATCTATCTGGTCTATTGTGTCATTTAAAGCTTCTGTTTCCTTATTTATTTTCATTTTGGATGATCTGTCCCTTGGTGTAAGTGAAGTGTTAAAGTCCCCCACTATTATTGCGTTACTGTCGATTTCCTCTTTTATAGCTGTTAGCAGTTGCCTTATGTATTGAGGTGCTCCTATGTTGGGTGCATATATATTTATAATTGTTATATCTTCTTCTTGGATTGATCCCTGGATCATTATGTAGTGTCCTTCCTTGTCTCTTGTAACATTCTTTATTTTAAAGTCTATTTTATCTGATATGAGTATAGCTACTCCAGCCTTCTTTTGATTTCCATTTGCATGGAATATCTTTTTCCATCCCCTCACTTTCAGTCTGTATGTGTCCCTAGGTCTAAAGTGGATCTCTTGTAGACAGCATATATATGGGTCTTGTTTTTGTATCCATTCAGCCAGTCTATGTCTTTTGGTTGGGGCATTTAATCCATTCACGTTTAAGGTAATTATCGATATGTATGTTCCTATGACCATTTTCTTAATTGTTTTGGGTTTGTTTTTGTAGGTCCTTTTCTTCTCTTGTGTTTCCCACTTAGAGAAGTTCCTTTAGCATTTGTTGTAGAGCTGGTTTGGTGGTGCTGAATTCTCTTAGCTTTTGCTTGTTTGTAAAGCTTTTGATTTCTCCATCAAATCTAAATGAGATCCTTGCCGGGTAGAGTAATCTTGGTTGTAGGTTCTTCCCTTTCATCACTTTAAGTATATCATGCCACTCCCTTCTGGCTTGCAGAGTTTCTGCTGAGAAATCAGCTGTTAACCTTATGGGAGTTCCCTTGTATGTTATTTGTCGTTTTTCCCTTGCTGCTTTCAATAATTTTTCTTTGTCTTTAATTTTTGCCACTTTGATTACTATGTGTCTCGGCGTGTTTCTCCTTGGGTTTATTCTGTATGGGACTCTCTGCGCTTCCTGGACTTGGGTGGCTATTTCCTTTCCCATGTTAGGGAAGTTTTCGACTATAATCTCTTCAAATATTTTCTCTGGTCCTTTCTCTCTCTCTTCTCCTTCTGGGACCCCTATAATGCGAATGTTGTTGCGTTTAATGTTGTCCCAGAGGTCTCTTAGGCTGTCTTCATTTCTTTTCATTCTTTTTTCTTTAGTCTGTTCCGCAGCAGTGAATTCCACCATTCTGTCTTCCAGGTCACTTATCCGTTCTTCTGCCTCAGTTATTCTGCTATTGATTCCTTCTAGTGTAGTTTTCATTTCAGTTATTGTATTGGTCATCTCTGTTTGTTTGTTCTTTAATTCTTCTAGGTCTTTGTTAATCATTTCTTGCATCTTCTCAATCTTTGCCTCCATTCTTATTCCGAGGTCCTGGATCATCTTCACTATCATTATTCTGAATTCTTTTTCTGGAAGGTTGCCTATCTCCACTTCATTTAGTTGCTTTTCTGGGGTTTTTTCTTGTTCCTTCATCTGGTACATAGCCCTCTGCCTTTTCATCTTCTCTATCTTTCTGTAACTGTGGTTTTTGGTCCACAGGCTGCAGGATTGTAGTTTTTCTTGCTTCTGTTTTCTGCCCTCTGGTGGTTGAGGCTATCTAAGAGGCTTGATGGGAGGCTCTGGTGGTGGGTAGAGCTGACTGTTGCTGTGGCAGTCAGAGCTCAGTAAAACCTTAATCCACTTGACTGTTGATGGGTGGGGCTGGGTTCCCTCCCTGTTGCTGTGGCGGTCAGAGCTCAGTAAAACCTTAATCCACTTGACTGTTGATGGGTGGGGCTGGGTTCCCTCCCTGTTGGTTGTTTTGCCTGAGGCAACCCAACACTGGAGCCTACCCGTGCTCTTTGGTGGGGTTATTGGCAGACTCTGGGAGGGCTCACGCCAAGGAGAACTTCCCAGAACCTCTGCTGCCAGTGTCCTTATCCCCACGGTGAAACAGAGCCACCACTCGCCTCTGCAGGAGACCCCCCAACACCAGCAGGTAGGTCTGGTTCAGTCTCCCCCAGGGTCACTGCTCCTTCCCCTGGGTCCCGATGCACACATTACTTTGTGTGTGCCCTCCAAGAGTGGGGTCTCTGTTTCCCCCAGTCCTGTCAAAGTCCTGCAATCAATTCCCACTAGGCTTCAAAGTCTGATTCTCTAGGAATTCCTCCTCCCATAGCCGGACCCCCAGGTTGGGAAGCCTGACGTGGGGCTCAGAACCTTCACTCCAGTGGGTGGACTTCCGTGGTATAAGTGTTCGCCAGTCTGTGAGCCACCCACCCAGCAGTTATGGGATTTGATTTTACTCTGATTGCGCCCCTCCTACCGTCTCACTGTGGCTTCTCCTCTGTCCTTGGACGTGGGGTATCCTCCTTGGTGAAGTCCAGGGTCTTCCTATCAATGATTGTCCAGCAGCCAGTTGTGATTCTGGTGCTCTCACAAGAGGGAGTGAGAGCACGTCCTTCTACTCCGCCATCTTGGTTAATCCTCCCTTTTTTAAAAACATCTTTATTGCAGTATAATTGCTTTACGATGGTGTGTTAGTTTCTGCTTTATAACAAAGTGAATCAACTATACATATACATATAGCCCCATATCTCCTTCCTGATGCGTCTCCCTCCCACCCTCCCTATCCCATCCCTCTAGGAGGGACCACCCATCTTATAATCTCACTGGAAAAGCCAAGGGGATAGTGCTGTCGTTGGATTTATGCATGGTTTCAGGATTTTTTTTTTCAGCTTTGCCTTTGATAAGTTGTGATATTTTGTATTCTTCTGCACCTGCTCAAAGGTTTAAAGAAAATCATTTGAAAAGTCACTTATCTAAATATTATTTTGTAATTAATCAATACAAAAATAGCATAATTTTCCTTGCACTTCAGAAACCCCTTCTGTTAAAAATTATGTCTTCTTAAAGCTTATGTATCAACCTACCTTCATTTTCAGCCCAATCTAGAAGCAAGGATGATATTGACCAAAACTTCTGCAGGAAGTCTGGCTACCTGAAATCCTTCACTTATGTCTCAAAAACATTCTGGCTGTCACCTCTGACTATAAAATAATGCTGCTCTATAACATGACAGAAAAACCCAGCCCTCCCGGGCCTTAGCAGGTGCTCCCAGTTTCCCACTCTGAAACCCTAATAGTTTTTCTGGGGAGCCTCATCCCCTCCCCCAGCTCCCAGACACACCACTGGGCTCTGCCCACTACATCCAACCCAACCACCCAGGTAATAGGTCCTTCCAGATATCCCATGAGTGCTGGAAATGTTATCATACCCAAACTCCAAGACTGCCCTTCTTTTGATTGGGTCATCCTCTCTCCATCCACTTAAGTCAAAACCTGAAAACCTTCCTGATAAACTCTCCCTCCTCTGCCTCCCCATCCATTTAGTCTTAAGTGGTGCTCTGCCACTTCCTGATTACTTTTCCAGGAGCTCCCTCTTCTCCACCCCTGTCTGCCCTGCTCAGCTCTTTTCTTGCATACTGCATCTCCTCCTAAGTGGTCTCATCCAGCCCCATATTGCTGCTAGCGACCTGTCTGACAAGGACACCTGAGCGTGGCTCTCTCCTGCCTTCATCCGGTCCACGCTTGTGCGTGTTTCCTACTGAAGTGTGCATTTCTTGTATATGTGTGTGCCATTTCTGTGGCAGGCATAGAACAGGAAAAAGTGTGGAGAAGACCTGTATTTCTGAGCAATAGATTTTCAAAGGCTAAAATATTATATCTTAAAATACATCTGGGTCTACCCGCTCTGATCAAAGCATCTTAACGAGTAAATTGAGAAATCAAGAAAATCAATTAGTAAGAACATTTAATCAACTATCTACCTATCTGCTTGTCCCTAACTCGTAAGTCACAGGTTATGGTAACATTTAGTGAACAGTCTGAACTTGGCAGGGGACAACCATAGTATGCCTTTGTTTTCCTTAGTTGCTGCCATTAATTTTGCTTTATCAAACCTTCCTTTACTATTCTGTAAAGCAGTTTCTTTAATGTCCTCTTGACCGTATCTGCTAGCTTTTAAAATCCATCCAGTTTAAAACCCCAATTTTAGTCCAGCCCAAAGTTTCTCTCTCCACCATGGATGGCCAGGCTGGTGGCTCCAGGGGCCTGAAGTGGGGAAGGGTCTAGTCTGCTCATTCACTCCTCCTCCCTCCCACTCCAGCACTGGTGAGTGGAGGAGGGGGACCTGGCCCAGTTCTGGGACATCTTCTTTCCTTAATCTCTGCAGAGCCTGAGTGCTCTGTTAAGGGGAGCAATGCGTAGGAGATGCCCAGTGCATCCTTATTTTATTGGCATGGTACAGTCCTGCCTCTGCTCGTCTCGGCCTCTGCTGCCTCCCTAAATGACCCCTACTGGCTTTCCAGGTCCTCTGCATGCTGGGGCTACATGTACTGGCTCTCCTTTGGGAGTCCAGAAGGTAGATGCCCAGAATGAGGGTATGTGTAGATCTCAGGATGCCTGCTGGGCACAAGCAGAGAGGACAGCTCACCCAGACTTAACAAAGTATAAAAATGTTAGGGCAAGGTCCATGCAGGTCTCAGCATCCACAGTTCCCTTTCTCTCCAGAGTAAACAGGTAGGTGTGATGAACTCCAGTGAAGGCATCCCTTTCATTGAGGAGACGTGTGACGACGGTGTCTGGCTGAGTCTGACTGATGAGAGAATAAACAACAGTCTCTGGCAAGAATGGTTACACAGGCAGAGTTGCTGCCTTTTAACTGACATCTTGGCAAAAGCCTCTGAGCCCCCAAGACTACAATGCAGAATAGACACAAATTCATCTGAGTAAGAGGAAGCCTCCTGTATGTGCACACATGCCTGTAAATGTGTAGAACACATCTGGAAGGACACACAGCAGCTTTTCCCAATCATGTGAGTCTTGGGAAGTTATCCCAGGGAATGGGTGGTGGAGACTTAATTTTCACTATTTGCCCTTTTATTTCATTGAAATGCTGTGCCACTGAAATTTTATTTCATTGAGATGCACGCATATGCATTACCTAGCAAAAATAAATAAATAAATAAAATGGAAAACGTGAGAGAGAGAACATAATATAAAAATAGATAAAAGGCCGTATTGTCCAGCTGCTATAATTAAAAACAAACAAGCGCTAGAGAATGGCATTTGCATAAGAGAAGACCATGGTTACATACCTACAGAGAATCCACAAAGACAGCAATGTTTCAGTTACCACTAATCTATTTTGCCTACCTGCAACCATGACAGATTAAAGGGTTTTTAGTGCAAATGCTTTCAGGTTATCCATTAAAAAAACGTAAATGATATTCTTTTTCTTTCAATGCACTTAAGAAACCCTTGATTTATGCATAAATAACTAACAGAGCTAAGGGGATTTTTTTCCTCTAAGCTTTTCAAATAAAATTTATCTTTGGCTCGAAAACATCCAGAAAAATTTTAGGCTAATTTTTTTTTTTTTTTTCCGAGAAGTTAGAAGTGGCTATGAACAATACTTTAGCATGAAAGTAATTCCTCAACCATAGCTAATGGTATTCCACAAATCTTCCATGCAATTCTGAAATAAACTGCAGACAGAAAATTAGACTAGAGAACAGCCCAGGGGAGAAAATGGGCCGTTTTTAGTACAATATGGCTTTCTCATTTTAACCCAATATTTCAGATTTATTTACTAATATATATATATAAGCTCACAGAAACCTCTTTTTCCCCCGAATTGAAATATACTTTAAAAAATTATGCATTCCTGGTGAAAAATTCTAAATAACCCAGAAAAAGTTGCAGTCGGTAAGCAATATCCCAGATACTTAGCCTCTCCCATACTCTGAATAACATGCTTCTTCACTAAATGCTATCACATGTAGATGGATCTACCAGCTGCTGTGTACTTGGTTTCATTGTATACCTGCATAAAACTTTTCTTAATCCGTCTCTATGTAAGGCCATTTAAGATGTTTCCAATTTTTGCTGTGATGTGATACAATGAAATAATTGTATATGCATCTCCCGGGGCACATTTCTATTAAGGTAAGTACATTTTTAGGTTGGATTAATATTTATCTCCACCTGTTGTCCTGATGAAAGTTTTTCTACTTGTGGTTGCCCATGAAAAGAATCAGATCATACTTCAAGCGTACTATTTAGACTACATATATGTAAGAGTATATAGAGCATACAGATTTGAGACTATTTTAGACTATACAAATTTAAGAGTATTTGATTTTTTATTATTGCTGAATACTCTTCACGTACCATATGCAAATTGTAATTCTTTGCTAATTGATGTGTACTTCCAGAACCACACATTTGGACTTAAAGACAAGAAAGTAAGTATATAATCCATATTTCTTGGGATGATACTCTATTGTATATCTTATGTTTATGCTATATGAGAGCAAGGATTTAGCACATTCATTCATTTGTCTATTACTTTACCTACGTGGTGCTACTGTTCAAGTTTACACCATACTCCAAAGATGAGTCAATTTCTAGCCCTGGCATCAGCACAAACCACACAACTCCATGGAATTCAGACAAAGGTCCCTCTGTCTCATGGAAATAAACAAGGTAAGTGGAGAAGTGTTTCCCTGGGGCCTGATGGGTGTTAGTTATAAAAACAGATGTTTAGAGTTTTGTTCTTGCAAAAACCAGGAAACTTTGAGTGAAAGAGGTGTCTATATGTTCTTTATGCATTTTTGTTTTTATAATGTAGTAGACTCTTTAAAATAGGACAGTAAACTTTTTCTGTAAAGGGCCAGCTAGCAAATATTTTAGATTTTGTGGGCCAAGAGGCAAAATTGAGGATGTTATGCGGGTACTTAATTGTGTCCAATAAAACTATATTTATGAGCTTTGGGATGCATAAAATTTTCATGTGTAATAAAATATTTTTCTTTAGATTTTTAAAAACCAGTTAAAACGTGAAAAAAAATTCTTAGCTTGCAGTTTACATAAAAACAGATGGTAGGCTATATTGGGTCCATGGACCACAGTTTGCTATCCTTTGCTCTGAATGCAGGGCCCAAGGCAAGTCTTCCTCTTGATATAAATGTATTCCTGGATAAAAAACAAATCCAATGTGGGAGATTATAAATTATAATTAAATTGTTTCCTACAACTACTGTTATAGTAGGATGTATTTCACTACCTTTTTTTTCATATTTCATCCTTACTAAACTTCATGACATTTAAAAAAATTAATAGACTGTATTTTTTAGAGAAGTTTTAGGTTTACAGAAAGCTTAGGTTTAGCAGAATGTACAGAGGACTCACGTACTTCTTCACACTTCCCCTCCTCTTCTCACATGTTTCCCTGTCATTAATATATTGCATGAGTGTGGTACTTTTGTTGCAATTGATTAATGATTGTTGCTACATTATTATTAACTGTAATTATTAACTGTAACATCTAAGTCCATCATTATATTAGGGTCCACTTTTAGTCTTATGCAGTTCTGTGGGTTTTGACAAACGTTATGTATCCACCATTACAGTACCGTACAGAATATTTCCACCACTTAACAATCCCCCTGTGTTCTGCCTATTCATCCCTCCTTCTCTCCCTCCAACCTCTGGAAACCACCAATCTTTTTACTGTCTCCATGGTTTCGACTTTTCCAGAACGCCATACAGTCAGAATCATATAATCCATAGCTTCTTCAGACTAACTTCTTTCACTTAGTAATATGAATTTGTTTCCTCCGTTTATTTTTAATTCATTTCTTTTTATCTCTGAATTATATTTCATTGTCTGGATATACCACAGTTTATTTATCTATTCAAACCATTGAAGGACATCTTGGTTGCTTCCATGTTTTAATGGTTATGAACAAAGCTGCTATAAACACCCGTGTGCAGTTTTTTGTGGACATGAGTTTCCGGTCTGGGTAAATACCAAGAAGTGCAATTGCTAGATCCTATGGTCAGAGTATGTTAACTTTGTAGGAAACTGCCAAACTGTCTTCTAGAGTGCCTGTATCATTATATATTCCAACCAATAGTTAGTGAGAGTTCCTGCTAGTCTACATCTTCATCAGCATTTGGTAGAGTCAGTGTTGTGAGTTTTGGCCATTCTACTTTGGCCATTTTAATCGTTTTAATTTGCAATTCCCTAATGGCACAGGATGTTGAGCGTCTTTTCATGTGCTTATTTATCATCTGTGTATCTTCTTTGGTGAGGTGTCTGTCTAGACCTTTGCCCATGTTTTTAACTGATTGTTCATTTTCTTATTGAGTTCCAAGAGTTCTTTGTATATTTTGGATAACAGCCTTTACCAGACATATCCTTTGCAAATATTTTCTCTCAGGCCGTGGTTTGTCTTTTGCATATCTTAGCAGTGTCTTTCACAGAGCAAAATTTTTAATTTTAATGAAGTCTCAGTTATTTCTTTCATGGATCATGCTTTTGGTGCTGTATCTAAAATTCATCACCCAAGGTCACTTCGATTTTCTCCTGTTATTTTCTAAAAGTTTTATAGTTTTTTGCTTATAGTTTTTATATTTAGGTCTATGATCTATTTTGAGCTAACTGTTGTGAAAGGTGTAAGTTCTGTATCTAGATTCACTTTTTTGCATGTGAATGTCCAGTTGTTCCAGCACCATTTGTTGAAAATACTACCCTTTCTCCATTTAATTACCTTTGCTCTTTTTTTTAAAGATTAGTTGGCTATATTTATTTGGGTCCATTTGTCTTTATTCTGTACCATCAATCTATTTTTTTTTTTTTTTGCCAATATTCTTTTGCCAATTTTTTTTTTCAAACAACGTTTGTTTGTTTTTTTTTAAATGAAAGCTTATTTATTTATTTAGTTTTGGCTGTGTTGGGTCTTCATTTCTGTGCGAGGGCTTTCTCTAGTTGCGGCGAGTGGGGGCCACTCTTCATCGCGGTGCACGGGCCTCTCACTGTCGCAGCCTCTCTTGTTGCGGAGCACAAGCTCCAGACACGCAGGCTCAGTAGTTGCGGCTCACGGGCCCAGTTGCTCCGCGGCATGTGGGATCTTCCCAGACCAGGGCTCGAACCCGTGTCCCCTGCATTGGCAGGCAGGCTCTCAACCACTGCGCCACCAGGGAAGCCCTGCCAATTTTTTGATTCATTTGGCTGTCTTGATTAATTATGGCTTCACGGTAAGTAAGCTGACATCATCTCCTCACGTCCTTTCTACAGTCCTTACAATCACAGCACAAAGGGTTGGGGTCTCCCTCTTTGGAAAGCAGGCCCCCGACACTCATCAGGAGCTCAGAGGCGGGTGCAAACACCGTGGCCCCGTCAGTTCTGACATTGCATCCTGGCCCTTCTGCGAGCCTTGGGTGAATCCCAGGGCTACAGGCTCATATTATATCAGGTGAGACTGGAGTCCATGCCTGGTTATTATGCAATGGCCTCTTTACTAGTCATTGCACAGATACAACTGCAAAGAGTGTAGTAATGCTTCTGCTACATTGTGTGTCAGGAACTCTATGCTAGGTTACTAGTGCCCTTGCAATCTGTGTTATTTTCTGCAGTTGGCAGACATGAGGGCGTTAACTTCCTAGGATGGCCCCTCTGAAAGGACGCGTGTGTTCCTGGCTGGTTTCTCTGGGAACAGTTGCTGGTGTTTCCCTCACCAACTGTTGTTTCACTGGAGCTGGCAGCATCTCCATCCTCGCTCCCTTGGTGGTAGGGCTGGTCTCATGACACCCCTTCCCTGTCAGCCTGATAAGATAAAGCCCAATTTGCCCTTCATGCCATCTGTACCTAAGTTGAGTTTCTATAATTCCTGATTCCAATCAGGATGTGAAAGTTGTCCTTCTTTTTAATGGTAGAAAGTGAGACTTGAGTTGAACTCCTGAAATTTTTCCTTTTGTTGCTATTTTTCCTGATTTTAATGATCAAGAGTGGCAGTTTAGAGACTGATTATTTGGATGTTTTTTATGTTTTTTGTCATGTGTGAATTATTTTTCACACCGGTGTGAAACCTCTGGTTGTTAAACCCTCTGTAAATTAGCCTAAAAACCATGGATTTCAGTATCAGTCACAACAATGACTAATTAACTCCCCATTCATGTTCTCAACAGAAGTTGTGAAATTATCAGTCTTAGGAGACTCAGCAAGCAGTTAGGTTTTGTGGCATTATCACTTTGTATTTTTCCTCTCCTTCTCTAAGTTGTCAGGCTAATGGTAGCTCAGGCAGCACCTCCTAATAAAAGGAAAAGCACAGAGCTTCGTTTTGGCTGGTCTTGAGGCTGGCCTGCAGCTCTCCCGCTGGGTAGGGTCTGTGGGGGTGTGTTGGGCCCAATAAGCTCCTGACCAGATGTTCAGTGTCAGAGAATGATTGAAGTGCAAATCAATGATAAATTAGCAAGAGGAACTCACGCTTCACAGCCCTGTGATTTTAATGTTCTCTACAGAACCACTGCAGCATGCAGCATTTCCAAATTAAGCAAAAGGAAAACCTCCCTCACACACACAATGCAACATGTTTTCTGGAGTGGTACCTGTTCTCCAGACAGTTTCTGAGCAAGGTCCACCGATGTGCGAGCATAGCTTTGTGGAAGAAGAGAAATATCTTAAGGCCATTGTCATAGACTTCTTCTCCCTTCCACCTAAACCTTGACACTAACAAACTGAATGGATTGGGGTGACTATTATTCTTCGTTCTCAAGTGAACATAGGTCCTCTGTGTTGCTTACCCAACCAGGCTATTGCAACAGAAAGAAAAGTTAGCAATGGGAAATAGGGAAGCTTTTACTTGTATTTAATATTTCCCAAGCACTAGCAACACGGTAATTTTAAAGAAAAATACAACATGGTTGTGGGAAAGGGATCTATCAACAACAACAACAACAAAAAAACCAGGAAAAAGACTTTGGAACCTCCCTAAAGCAATAGAATGAAAGTGATTTAATAGCAACACAGACTATATTCCCAAGGTCAGTAATTTCATTTCCCATCATTGCATGGAACTGCCATCTGGAGGATTCACAGAAAAATGAAGAGCCCCCCATGGAATTACTAACAAAACTTCTTTTGCCTACAGACCAGAAAAATATGAAATTCCCAATCCCTTTACAACCACCTCTTCCAGTAATGATTTACTCAAACCTGTCCAAGACAGCTTAATATGATGATATGGAGGAGAGTGATTTCTGGTTCAATTTAATGTGCAGAAGCAAAACTCAGGCTGAACATCTTACTGTGTCACCTCCTGCTGTCCCCCAATCCACATATTGCCCCTCCAGGAAACACAGGGGGCAGCCACTGTCTGGACGATGACATCGGGAATGTGTGACCTTGGCGGGGGTGAGAACGAAGCTCTTTGTCGCCTTCTTCCTTCTAAAACTGTTTTAGCCCCAGGACCTGCTCATGGCACGTCTCCTTTTAGGAGAATCACAGAGAGATTTGACCTCATACAGGAAACACATTCACAGGGTGAAACATTCACAGTCTCCAATGGTGCTTTGCTTTCTCACTTCAAATGGGCAGCTACAATGGTGAATTTAAAATTTAAGTCCTAGAATGTGGTATTTTCACACCCGATTTGTGGGATCCTGCGAGAAACGGTGGGGATAGATTTAATGACTTCCATGAAAGTTCTAAGGATTACGCAACACGGAGGCAGCTTCAGAATCAATTTAAATAGAGCTTAGAAAGACTGAGACTCATGTTACAAACTGCACATTCTTAAGTAGGTGGGCTGTGAGACCCTCAGACCTGTGCTTAAATCCCAGCCCTGCCTAGTTAGTTAAATGATGTTGCATGAACTACCACAGCTTATTCTTCTGTCAAAAAACCTGAAGTAGACCAAGGTTCATGGTTGTCTGAGAACTAAATGTGATAACACATGTGAAGCCTTCCATACAATGCCTGGTAAATATGAAACTCAATAAATGCTATTAATTTTCTAATCCCTTTCACGATAACAGTTCTGGGAGAAAAGGACAACAATAGGCATTATTATAGAATTAGATAGACACTGTTACAGTTCTACAGACTCCCTGGAATCATTTCAGGTGAGATATTTTAACTATAGTAAGAGATTCAATTCCTTCAAAAACCAAACTCTAGCTAATGGGAATTTGAAACGATTTTCCAACCCAAGGTGAATATGATATATTTCTGGAGAGCTTAGAATCCTTCCATAGCAAGCCCCCATGGTCTTCCTCCGTAACAAAGTTAGAAATAATTCACAGGATGTACAAATTTTCCTTTAAACACAAAAATATTAAAATTGGAGGAAATTTTAGCGATTAGTCCTCTCAATATACGACTTCTCACATGAAGAAATCCTCCATGAACTCAGCGTGCTTAGCTCGAAGGAAAAGATGCTTAATTGGCTTCAGTTACAGAAGAGCTGCCCTGTCACATGACAGAATGACACCAGGCAGGTAAAGGAAACAGGAGGGAGAATGGGGCAGTCCCAGATGTCATGACCAGCAGAAGTGGTGGAAATTTCACTGGGGCAGCTTTTAGAACAAAGTGGGGCTCTTTGACATCCAGAAGGTTCTCTTCTAACTATCTTCAAATTAGACTCTTTCCTCTCTAAGCTGTTATATCAAATGTAGTTATCAGTGTAAAATGATCCCCATTTCATTTCTTTTCCTGCATGTGAAATCAGCCTGTTTAATCCTCACATTTATAGTGAAGGTCAAATGTGATATCACATACCCCACATCTAGCAGGTATCCAATTAACATTGCCTTTAAAGAAGTTTAAAATCATAATTTGGAAATCTTAATTCAAATTGGTACCCCTCTTTTAAAAAATATTTCTTTCATTATTCTGCAACTTGGAGGAACATAAGTAGTTTTTCTCAAGTGTTTGAAAATTGTTCACACTGTGAAGCACTCAGACAAACAAGCATTTTGGAGGATGTGACCAAGTCAAAGGAAAAACTTAGAGGATCTTAATGTTGAAAATGAAAATATGGATCTTAGAACATTTCTTTGGACTTTATACAATATACGTGTTATGAAGAGCTAGCAGGTAATATGAAAATAATAAAATTTATTTTTAATTTTTATTGCATGGATATGAGTTGGAATATTACTTTTAATTTACATCTACCTACCTTGAAATCTGAAAATTTATTCAACTTTCCTTCCCACTCAAATCAATCTCAATACAGGTGCCCCAGAAGTCACCATCATCATGACTGTTGTAGTAACGATTTCCTTATGAGTTACTTTTCATCATTTATCACTGGAGACTCTGCAGCTGACTCCTGTGCATTTCTTCTCTCTTTTCTTTACAAGATACCTGCTGCAGACCCCATCCTTTGACCTGCAGCATTTTCCCTGGGCTGAGGGATGCTGCCTGCTTGCTCTGGTGCCGTTCAACATGCTCTTCTGTCTATTTTATTTCAGATACTTTGGCAGCTGGATGCAGAGATGGAGTCATTTCTGGATCCATTCCTTCGGCAAGACTGTTGGTGCAATTGTGTTCTTTCATCGGGAAGCAGTTGTCTCTTTTCTTGTGATGCTAGTGCCATTGCTGATAGATGCCTATATCTATTAATGCACTGGGCTTGTAAAATGGTGACACTCCAATTCTGTCATTTCTTTTTTATTTATTAGTTGGAATACTCTTTTCTATTTTGTAGATAACAATTGTATATATGTATATATATATGGAGAGAGAAAGAACATGGTGTTTTGATACACATATATGTAATGAGATGATTACTGTCATCAAGCTAAGTAACATACCCACTTGCTCATCCATTTACCTTTTTTGTGTGTGTGTGTAATGAGAGATTTACCTGAAATCTATTCTCTTAGCAAATTTTCCTTAAGTAACAGAGAATTATTTTTACTGAAGTATAGTTGATTTACAATGTTCTGTTAGTTTCAGGTGTGCAGCAAAGTGATTCAGTTATACATATATATGTACATATATATATATATATATTACTTTTCAGATTCTTTTCCATTATAAGTTATTACAAGATATTGACCATAGCAGTAGAGTATTATTAACTATAGTCACCACGCTGCACATTAGATCTCAAGACTTATGTATCTTAACCAAATGTCCCCATTTCCCCCACCTCCCTGCCCCTGGTTACCACTGTTCTTCTCTCTGCTTTTATGTATTTGACTTTTTAAAATTCCACATATAATTGAGATCATGCAGAATTTTTCTTTCCGTTTCTGGCTTATTTCACTTAACATAATGTCCTCCAGTTTCATCCATGTTGTTGCAAATGACAAGATTTCCTTCTTTTTAAAGGATGAATAATATACCATTGTGTGTGTCTCATATTTTCTTTATCCATTCATCAGGTGATGGACACTTGGGTTGTTTCCACATTTTATCTACCGTAAATAATGCTGCAATGAATCTGCTGCACAGATCTCTTCAAGGTGCTGATTTCCTTTCCTTTCTATGTATACCCAGAAGTGGGGTTGCTGGATCATGTGGTAGTTCTAGTTTTAACTTTTTGAGGAATCGCCACACTGTTTTCCACAATGGCTGTACCAAATTATCAATACATTCCTACCAACAGGACCCAAATGTTTCCTTTTCTCCACATCCTCACCAGCAGTTGTTACCTTTTTTTTTTTTTGATAATAGACATCTTAACAGAAGTGAAGTGATATCTCATTGTAGGTTGATTTGCATTTCAAGATTCTTAATCACATCTTTTGCCATATAAGGTAATAGTCACACTTCGGGGATTAAGAAATGGATAGATCTTTGGGAGGTGACATTTTCAGTCTACCACATCACCCTACAAAGGGACCTTTTACCCAATTATAATCATTCCCTATTCCCATCCTCAGCCCTAGGCAACCACTAAACTATTTTCTGTCTCTATACAAATTTTTATTTTTTAATGATCTAATGCAGAAGAGACATTTTATTGGTAGTGACTCTGATATATTATTTAAACACTGAGTTGTACCATCTTTATATTTCTGACTGTGGTCTTTCATCCATTTAAATTTATTGGTTTGAAGTTAGCAACATTACTAGATTGTGAAATTACTATATGAAATACAAAATTGTACATGTTAAACTATAATGTCCTTAATCCTAAGGAATAAAAACTTCACACACAGCCTCAAAACATCATAACCAAATGAAGAAGTTCCCCAGCTATTTTAAATATCTTCAAATATAGGTAAAAGATAGGCCAATACTTTGGGGTATAAATGTCAACCTCCACTTAATCTTTAGGACAATATCATTGTCTTCTATGTGATTCTATATATTTTCTTTTACATTTTCACTTGAAGTGTCAATCATAATCAAGAAGATTTTAATCACAATGGCAATTTACTGCCTTTAATTATGCAGGCAAAGACTTCTAAATTTTGGCCAAAAAGCCACAAAAAGATTAAAGAAAACTTGCGAAGGAGTTCAAGAAAAACATTTTATTTATTTTTATTTTATTTTTTTTAAACACATTTTAGATACAGTGTTTCTTCATGGTTTCTCCAGATTTATTCCGTTTTCCAGTAGTATAATGCATGTGTGGGTGACATGTTTTAGCGTTAATTAATGGGTACAAAGATCTTATATAATACTCCTTACAATGATATTTATGTTTCCTTTCATGTTATATAATTTAGTCTTCCAAGATCTTTGTTATCTAGGAATTAAAAGGGCAGGATTTAACTATTATAGCTCATCCCCATAGTTATTTGTCCATAGATAACCAAGAAAAAGCAGAGATACCTCCGATATTTATGGAATTTCACCTACTCTATATTCATGAAGGCCTAGAGCCTAATTAAAATACATGGACCACTGACAGAGTGCCTTATCAGGTTGATTTTAGATTACAAACATACAACAAGTACAATACAACGATTCTACTCAAGTACATTTTTGTTTACTTAGTAAGTCATGCTCATTTTAAAGTGCAGTCGTTTACTTAAATGTGAATGTCTCCAGTTGCAGTAATGCTACTGTATTAGCTTTCTATGGCTGCTGTAACAAAGTATCCCAGACTGAATAGCTTAAACAATAGAAATTATTGTCTCGGCATTCTGGAGACCAGAAATATGAGATCAGGATGTTGACAGGACTGGCTCCTTTTGCGGTCTGTGGGAGAAAGCTCTTCCAGGCCTTTCTCCTGGCTTCTGGGGGTTTGCTGGCAATCCTTGGTGTCCCTTGGTTTGTAGAAGCGTCATCCCATCTCTGCCTTCATGTTCACGTGGTATTCTCCCTGCATGTGTCTCTCTCCAAATTTCCCCATTTTAAAAGGACACCAGCCATATTGGATTAGGGCCCACCAGTATAACCTCATCATAACTTAACTAATTACATCTGCAAAGACCCTATTTCCTGATAAGGTAATATTCTGAGGTACTAGGGAGAAGGGCTCCAACAAGGATTGGGGGGCATATAATTCAACCCATTATAGCTATTAACAATACAACATAGCCTGAGACCTTGCCTCTGTGACTGTCAGTAGCAATTGATAATAACTGGAAAATCTGCTCTACCTGGCAGGACACCCCTGTGTGCTGTCGACTGAAAAAAAAAATGCACAGCCTAAAAGTTGAGAGTTATGTTTTATTCAGTGGACAAATCTGAGGACGTAAGCCTGGGACACAGCATCTCAGGTAATTCTAAGAGACTGCTCTGAAGACGCAAGGTGGGGAACCAGTATACATAGGAGTTTTTGCAACAGAAGACCAGGTAGTCGGAACATTAACAAATTACAGTTAATAAAAAAAAAAACAGGCATCTCAAGGTAATGAAATTAGTACTTTTCTATGTATGGGAAGATGCAAAGTCTGGGCTCACTGAAATTGTTCCTTTGATATGCACCTCAGCTCTCTGGGGCCAGTATCCTGGGTGTTCTCATCCTGTGCTCCTCAGAATGGCTGCAGCAGTTGACTTTAGATGGGGGGCATTCTTTGTTTCCATCCTGAGTTCGCTCAGGGCTCACCATCCTGGTAGCTGTAATGTGGTGGCTCGATGGCTGCAACATCCTTTGTTTACCAATATGGCAGGAGACATTCTTAGTTCATGGTGCCAGGGTAGCACACACCACAGGACAGCCCTACTACCATGGTCTGTACGTGCACAGAAAAAAATCTCAGCATCACTTCCTGTTCCCACTTTAAGGAATTCACTTACATTCTATTTGGGTTGGTCAAAAATTTCCTTTGGTTTTTAAGTAAAAATAAAAGACACATTTTTCAGTTGCACCAAGAACTTTATTGAACAACATATCCACTGGTTTGTTCCACTACCTTCTGCCATTTTTCAGGCAACTTCATAATTCCATCTTCCCAAAATTTTGCATCTTTTTGAGCAAAGAACTGTTCCAGATGCCTTTTAGAGTCTTTCACGGAATTGAAATTTTTTCCATTAAGAGAATTTTGTAAAGACCAAAATACATGGAAATCTGAAGGTGCAATGTCTGGTGAATATGGCAGATGAATCAGAACTTCCCAGCCAAGCTGTAACAGTTTTTGCCTGGTTATGAAAGAAACATGGGGTCTTGCATTATCCTGATGGAAGATTATGCATTTTCTGTTGATCAATTCCGGATGCTTTTCAACAAGTGCTGCTTTCAGTTTGTCTAACTTGTTGGATTAATCGTTTGGTTTTCTGGAAGGAGCTCATAATAGAGCTCCTTCCAATCCCACCATATACGCAACATCACCTTCTTTGGTTGAAGACAGGCTTTTGCTGTGGTTGGTGGTGATTCATTTTGCTTGCCCCACGATCTCTTTCATCCCATATTATTGTACGGTATCCACTTTTCATAGCCCATCACAAGTTGTTTTAAAAACGGAACATTTTCATTATGTTTCAGTAGAGAATCGCATGTGGAAATATGGTCAAGAAGGTTTTTTTTGCTTAACTTATGTGGAGCCCAAACATCAAAGCGATGAACATAACCAAGCTGGTGCAAATGATTTTCAACACTTGATTTGGATATTTTGAGTATGTCAGCTATCTCCCGCGTGATACAATGTTTTTTGTTCTCAATGAATGTCTCGATTTGATCTCTATCAACTTCAAATTGTCTACCTGACTGTGGAGTATCGTCCAGCGAGAAATCTCCAGCATGAAACTTCGTGAACCACGTTTGACACGTTTGATCAGTCACAGCACCTTCTCCATACACTGCACAAATTTTTTCCTGTGTTTCAGTTGCGTTTTTACCTTTCTTGAAATAATAAAGCATAATATGCCGAAAATGTTGCTTTTTCTCTTCGATCTTCAATATTAAATTGGTTACGCAAAAATTCACCAATTTGATAAGTTTTTGTTTAAAATGCATGCTGATATGACAGCTGTCACAATACAATCTAACAAAATTGTTTTGAATGAAGGTAAAGACAGTTAAGCGCTACTAGAGCCACCTTACAGAAAAAACTGAACTAACCTTTTTGGCCAACCCAAATATTACTTCTTTTGTCACTCCAGGCTTCCTTTATAGAAACACAAAATGCCAAGTGCCGTAGTTCTTCCTAATTTTCCCAATTTCCTGTAAGCTCATATTGTGCCTGATGTGACTCTTCAGGAATTCTATATGCAGGCTTCCGTTTGGCGTTTCCAATTGCATTTCACAATTACATGCTTGAAACACCCATGTATGAAAGTTTGCTTTGTGGAAATTAAATTATAATGCTGCTGTAAATCTCTAATTATATGAAAATGTGCTGCTCTTATCAACATCCAGTTTTATGAACTTTTAAATACACTGTGTCTAAAATTTTATGGTAATGCTATCTCCATCGTGAGCCCTTTTGCACCACGCTAATTTTAAAACAGAAAAATTGTGTGAAAATATATGATCTATAAAATATCATTGTCATGGCTATAACTACTGCCTCACACCAGTGCTGCAATTTTGGTTAAAGATCTCAGACCTCAGACACATTGAAGATAGTAACTAGAGTACAGGTAATTCAGGAAGTACCCAGGGTTAAGTTTCTTTGGGTAGTAGCTCAGTGAGAACAGAGATACCTAAGAAAACTAATTAACCTTTAACTAGTAAGGACACTTAGGGGAAATGCAGTGTATGAATCTCTGCAACAATTTGTTTCTGCTATAAAAACCCATGTGCTTTTCTTTCTTTCTTTCTTTCTTTTTGCCACGGCTTGCAGCTTGCGGGATCTTAGTTTCCCAACCAGGGGTTGAACCTGGGTCCTCGGCAGGGAAGCTTGGAGTCCTAACCACTGGACCACCAGGGAATTCCCCTGTGTGCTTTTCAAACTTCTTACATTAGAACTCATTTTGTAGGTGTCTAGATAGTTAGTGGTGGGAATTTCAGGGAGTATGAAGGGAAAAGAATTACCTGAATTATTATGATGTGAAGGTATGTTTAGGATTCCTTTATCAGGTGCATAGGCCAACAATTCTCACTATACATACACTCTGCTTTTTTAAAATTCATTCATTGAAATAAACGTAGCACACACTGTTAAGTGCAAGGGATACAATTACCTGGCTTTGGAAAACCTAGTCCAAAGGCAGGGACATAAAAATTAATTCATTTAATATTCCAATTGCTTTTGGTGATAAAAGTTACATCACTTTCTTAGCTTAACTCCTCTAAATCTCCTGGCTAGCTGAGTGAAATTGAAGTTGGTTCAGAAAACTGTGTTTTCATTTTCTCCTTGATGACAAACAGTTTCAAATGGTGCAAGCCAAGACTCTTTTTACCCAAAACAGGGACAGAAGATACACATATTTGTAAAAATATAAATAAATATTAATTTGTTAGTAATTTATTAAATTGAATTTTTAAATACATATCACTGTGTGATGTAATGAAATGTAAAATTGTCTACTCTATCTTCATAAAATACAAATGTCTCATCAAGGACTTCAAAACTTTCTTCATCAATTTTTATGAGGACAGACTCTCCCCAAATTCCAGAACAATAAAGCCATTTCTTGCAGGCTAATAAAAGACAAATGATGATATACTGGTTCAATATAAAAAATAAATGAAAATTGGAGTTTTTTAGATAACATTTTTTGTCCTGTGCAAAACTCTTGTATTCAAAGTCAGAGAATACGATGTTTTAAAGATGAAAGAAAAATCTGAAGTGGCAAGCATATGAATGTGTTGAGAAACTATTAGTTCATGTTGCATATTGATCCCAGGATTGATTGTTTTTTATTAAATATCAAAGTGGATTTGAACTTTTATTTTTCAATTATTCATTTTCTAAACATTATATGCCAATACCACCGACCCCTTTTCCATTATAAGGAATGATAGCTGGGAAGTAGCTTCCCACTGGGGACTATACCTCCAAGCCCACCTTGTGGCTGGTGAGGGTGTGGGTTGTGACTGGTGTGGGGTGGACCTGTTCCTGCCTGTTGGGAGTGCGTGGAAGTGATGCAGATCACCCCCAGGCCAAGGCAGCACTCTTCTCTTTCAACCATCTGCTGAGGGGGCGCAGAGGACTCAGGGTCCAAAGAAACAGCAGAGGCACAAGGAAGAAGAACCATGGGTCCCCAGCCTCCACGTGTAGTGAGTGACACACCAACCCGGAGCCCTCAGTTGCACTGTTCTATGCATTTACAGCCTTGTTTACTGTCACCTCAGCATCACCACTGACCTTTCTAAGAACTCCTCTGTGTTGCCTGTGTCAACTGAAAAAAAAGAGCACGACCTAAAAGTTGAGAATTATGTGTTTTCTCCATACATTTATTTATTTATTTATGTTTGGCACATTGGGTATTCGCTGCTGCACGCGGGCTTTCTCAAGTTGTGGCGAGCGGGGACTACTCTTCGTTGCAGTGTGTGGGCCTCTCATTGCGGCGGCTTCTCCTGTTGCAGAGCACGGGCTCTAGGTGCGCAGGCTTCAGTAGTTGTGACACGTGGGCTCAGTAGTTGTGGCTCGTGGGCTCAGTAGTTGTGGCACGTGGGCTCACTAGTTGTGGCTCGTGGGCTCTAGAGCGCAGGCTCAGTAGTTGTGGCCCACTGAGCCCGAGAATTATGTTTTATTAGTTGCCTTCCTGATGACTATAGCCTGGGAAGGAAGCCTCTCAGATAGCTCTGAGGGATTGTTCCCAAGAGGTAAGGGAGGAGCCGGGGTATACAGGAATTTTTGCTGGAAAAAACAAAAAACCAAAAACCCCAACAATATGTACGCAACATCAAAAGATTATTGCTGGGCTTCCCTGGTGGCGCAGTGGTTGAGAGTCTGCCTGCCAATGCAGGGGACACGGGTTCAAGCCCTGGTCTGGGAAGATCCCACATGCCACGGAGCAACTGGGCCCGTGAGCCACAACTACTGAGCCTGCGCATCTGGAGCCTGTGCTCCACAACAAGAGAGGCCGCGATAGTGAGAGGCCCGCGCACCGCGATGAAGAGTGGCCCCCGCTTGCCGCAACTAGAGAAAGCCCTCGCACAGAAATGAAGACCCAACACAGCCATAAATAAATAAATTAATTAAAAAAAAAAAAAAAAAAAAGATTATTGTTAATCAAAAAACCAGACATCTCAAGTTAATGAATTTAGTGCTTTTCTATGTATGGGATGATGCAAGAGTCTGGGCAGATTGAAATCATTCCTCTTATATGCATCTTAACTGTCTAGGGCCAGTATCCTGTTTTTCTCCATCCTGAATTCCCCTCAGGGTATACCATCAGGACAGCTGCAGTGGCTGACGGCTTATGGTAGAAACATCCTTTGTTTACTGAAATGGCAGGTGACATTCCTTGTCCACACCAGCAAGGCCAGGAAATACGGTTCCCAGAATCCCTTTCCTGTATGGCTCCAGATTCGAATTTGCTAGAAAGACAAATTCAGTTGCCATTGGACTCCTGGGCTGACACAGGTTTCCTGAGGCACCCTGGCGGGCGACTGGGGACCATCCACTCCCCTGCCACTGACTGCGGCTGGTGGAGAGCCATCCTTAAGTGATCCTCGGTATTGATGCAGATTCCCAGTAACAGTCTGACAACCACCCACTTGAGAGCGTGCACTAGGAATGTCACCTGCCATATTAGGAAACAAAGGATGTTGAGCCATCAAGCCCTCAGCCACTGAAGCTGCCCTGACTGTGCACCCTGAGGGGATTCAGAAGGAGTGAAGCAGGATGTTGGCCCTACATAGTTAAGGTGCATATCAGAGGAATGATTTCAGTGAGCCAAGACTCTTGCATCTTCCCATATACAGAAAAGCACTAAATTGCTTAACTTGATGTCTGTTTTTCTTTAATTAACAGTGATTTTTCAATGTTCCAACTATCTGTTTTTTTCTTTTTGTTTGTTTTTTTGTTCTGCGAAAACACCTGGCTCCTCCCTTACCTCTAGGGGGCAGTGTCCCAGAGCTATCTGAGAGCTTGCTCTGGGCTCAAGTCCTCAGAAAGTCTGCGGAATAAAACCTAATTTAGGTTGTGCTTTTTTTTTTTTTTTTTTTTTTCAGTTGACAAGAGCCTCCAGCTGAGATGCCAGGGGCAGCTTCCTTGACATTGTGGAGACTTCTAGAACTTCAACCATTACATAGGATTTAATCCTTAATCTCATACTTTATACCTGAAATGCTTAGAGTGCGTTCTGCAAGCTTCACTGAGTGCTGGAAACCATGAATAAATTTCTATGTATCAAGCTGTTGAAATTTTAGATTTCTTGGTAAATGCTCATTCTCACAATGCTCAACATATCTTTTGGTCATGCTCTTTTTCAAAATACAGCCTTCATTTATATGAATGCTTATTATTTTAATTTTTCTCTAGGCCATATCCATACTTTTGCTCTACCAATCTACGTCATTTATGGAAAACATATTTTGTGCTGGTCTCAGCCTATCAGTAACCAATGTTGTAGTTGGATCAGCCCTTGTGGTTCTTATTTTGATTGCAAGATGCCCTTCAGCAGAAAGAAACAGAGGAAACAGAGGTTTATTACTTCTAAGACCTGGGAATTAAAAAGCACACCTGGGTCACACAGAGAGGTTGCAGGTAGAGAGAGAGGAAGAACTTGTGGGCTTGGGGTCCTGTTTTTTTTATTGAGGTTAAGGCTGGGACGCCTATGGTTTCATGGGCTCATTCTTTATTAGTGAATGTAAAACATGGAGCAGGCATTTAAAGCTTGGGAAGAGAAAAAGAAAGAAAAGCCAAGCATCCCAAATGGCCAGCTATCTAAATCAACCAGGATCTCTAAAACAAAGGAGCCTCAGGGGGAGGAGGTGGCCTAGCTCTATATCTAGCCCAGTGGGTGATAATGTGTTTATTCAAGGTAACATTCCTTGCAGGAGATGGCTTTTTTCTTTTTAATTAGTTTTTTTGGAGTATAGGTGATTTACAATGTTGTGTTAGTTTCTGCTGTACAGCAAAGTGAATCAGTTATACATATACATCTATCCACTCATTTTAAGATTCTTTTCCCTTATACTTTATTAGAGTATTGAGTAGAGTTCCCCATGCTATACAGTAGGCCCTTATTAGTTATCTTTTTTATATACAGTAGTGTGTATATGTCAATCCCAATCTCTCAATTTATCCTTCCCCCACCGCTTTATATACAGCATGCCTATTTAAAGTAGATGCATCTGCAATCAAAGCTTAACTCAGGCACTTACATTACAAAAGGAAAAGCCAACCTTCAGGGCTTACACTACACTACATCTCCATTCCTTAGATAAGGTGTCAGTTCTTGAAACACACAGGCCCACTTACCATTCTTAGTTTACAATCTCTTTTCATTTCTGAATATTAATGAGATAAAGTGTTATCCTAATCCTTAGTACTTATGTGGAATCACTCTCTGTTACAGTCAAAACTAATTTGAGGGAATTATCTGTTTAATTCTTACAATCTCCTTTGAAGTGGGAAAGAGCAAGAGAAGATAATGAGTTTGTCCATGAGTTTCTCTCAAATGTCAATTTTCTAATTTTCATACCAGAAAATAAGTGATAGCACCACAAACCGATATATCTATAAAATGTTGGTTTACAGAAAACAAATATTTATGTTGCATGCATATTGAGAAACACACAACAGATGATGAGTTTCAGGTTTGAGTATCTGGGGGAGGCAGGGCTGTGTGGAGAGTCAACAGAAGAGAATCAAATAAAGATAATTTTTGTAAAAAAATTGATTTTGTAAAAATCTATTACAGAATTCAGTAAGTCACTGAATACAAAATTAATATAAAAATCAATAGCCTGGAGCTTCCCTTGTGGTGCAGTGGTTAAGAATCCACCTGCCAATGCAGGGGATGTGGGTTCGTTCTCTGGTCCCGGAAGATCCTACATGCCGTGGAGAAGCTAAGCCCGTGCGCCACAACTACTGAGCCTGCGCTCTAGAGCCCGCGTGCCGCAACTACTGAGCCTGCGTGCTGTAACTACTGAAGCCCACACGCCTAGAGCCCGTGCTCCACAACAAGAGAAGCCACTGCAATGAGTAGCCCACACACTGCAGTGAAGAGTAGCCCCACTCGCCGCAACTAGAGAAAGCCCGCGTGCAGTAACGAAGACCCAACACAGCCAAAAATTAAAAATAAATAAATAATAAATTTATTTTTAAAAAATCAATAGCCTAACTAAATGTAAACAACAGTTGTTAATAAATGTATTGAATGAAATATCCCATTTATTAGAATGATACAAATAAATAACTCAATATAAATTTTACAAAGCATACACATAAAATAGAAGAATAAATCTTTAAAGTGCTACTGAGAGATACAACAGAACATAAATGGAAATGTCTATTCTACTCCTGGATTGAAAAAGAAAAACTTATTGTCAAGAAGCAAATTTAAATAGCCTATTTAAATAGCCTATTCATAGTATTCAGTGGACACCAGTCAATGTATAAGCAATATGGTTTTTTCACATACGTAAGCTAATTCTAAAGTTCTTTGGGACAATATGTGTGGAAGAATATGTAGGACACTTCCAAAAAAGAAGAGAAGTAAAGTTGAACTAGGGAATTCCTTGGCAGTCCAGTGGTTAGAACTTGGAGCTTTCACTGCTGTGGGCCCTGGTTCAATCCCTGGTAGGGGAACTAAGATACCACAAGCCCCACAGCATGGCCAAAAAGATAAAGTTGAACGAATTCTACCAGATACTAAAAACATAACAGCGATTATGGTCAACAGTGCTATATTAAGTACTTCAAAGTCATATATACACTACCAAACATAAAATAGATAGCTAGTGGGAAGCAACTGCATAGCACAGGGAGGTTAGCTCGGTGTTTTGTGACCACCTAGAGGGGTGGGATAGGGAGGGTGGGAGGGAGGGAGATGCAAGGGGGAAGAGATATGGGAACATATGTATATGTATAACTGATTCACCTTGTTATAAAGTAGAAACTAACACACCATTGTAAAGCAATTATACTCCAATAAAGATGTTTAAAAAAAAAAAAAGTACTTCAAAGTTGCTAAGAAACTAGATATTAAATGTTCTTACCACACACAAAAATGGATAATTATGTGACATGACAGAGGTGTTAATTAATGCTACAGTGGTAAACATATTGCAATATATAAGAGTACTAAATCAACAACTGCACATCTTAAACTTACACAATATTATATGCCAATTATATCTTAGTAAAATAAGTAATAGAAAGCAACACTAATTAAAAGATTGTGACACCAGTGCATGAAGAGAGTGGAACAATCAAAAAAACATAATCTAGAATCTGGAAATAAACTGAAAATCACATATATTTAGTAGAAAAAAACCCCACACAGTTGCCCTTACAAATCAGTGGGAAACTATGGGTCATTAAGTATATGTGATCAAAATGTTGCCTAAAGCTCAGCTTCTCTGTGCACCAGTGCGGAATCAAATCTCAGGGACAAAGTTTTGGGTGAAGTAGAAAAGAATAGCTTTATTGCTTTGCCAGGCAAAGGGGGCCACGGCAGGCCCATTATCCATTTATCTAATGAATCCTTTGTCCTTTTTTTTCTATTTTATCTATCATTTTCCAATGGTATTGTCAGGGGAAGTAAATATTCGTCATTCTCAGATTTTAGGAACATCAGAGAAGTGTTAAGATAAAGGTTAGTAAATTCATGAGTATACCATGACACATTAGATGTTTTGCTAATTATAAATCTTCATTTAAGAAAAACATTTTAACACAGTTTTAATTATAAGCATAATTTGAAAAGTCTTTGTCAATTTTCAGTAACTATTAAGTTTTAGGAACCTGGCTTGAGAAATAAGAAGTAGTTAAATCCATGAAAGTCTGCTCTGGGCTGGAAATCATTTCAGGATCTATGTGCCGCTCTTTCACTCTGCTCTGCTTCCTAAAATTAATATTGAAATATGGTGCTCAGTAGTAGATTTTAATTGCATAGGTCATGATTTTAGTGAAAATAACTAAAATATATTGGATTGAGCCAAGGAAAAATCTCAGAAAATGAGATATTCCTTAGTATAACAGTGTAGTAATATTCAATTTAAATTATAATAACTGAGAGGGATTCATATAGACTTCTAATTTAAAATTAGAAAATTCTGACCCAAATATAATGGGAAAACTGTGTGAACTCTTACCCTACCTTCCCCAAAAGACTTATTCTCACCAGTTATTTTTTAAACCAAAACTTCCAAAAGACTAGAGTGTGATAATTTTCTAAGCTTTTCAAGTAAATTCTCATGTGTCTACCGGTAATGATGAAAGTAAATCTTTCTAATCAATTTTGTGGGACTTGTTCTACATAAATAAATGTTTTTCAAAATAATGTAGATTTCCTATAATATCTAATTTGAAGAAATTCTTCAAAACCCAATACGCACATCAAGTAAAATGAGTGCTGTTGGTTCATTGGGTAATTCTGAGGCTTAGATACAGACAGGATCATCATATTTGAAGACTTCAATCTGGCTCTTTTGACCCTGCTTTGATAATTATCCTCACGAGAGTCTTTAAGTTCTTCAGATGTTTCTGAAAGGGTATATGAATGAAAGTGTGCAAACCACTAATGGCTATAGTTTGCCCAAGGAATTGAAGTCAGCTAAAGAAATCAGGCCAAAGGGTTCAATTTAAAGCATGCATTCAGGCTTTGAAAACAATGGTTAAAATATAAGATTACAAAAAAGTATTCATGGGCGTGACCTGAGAACAGTATTTTGTCAATGTTGACGATGATGATAATAATAGTTTGGCATTTACCTATTCTACTCCAAGCACTATGACTCATGAGTTATAAACATTATCCATTGAATCCTTACTTTAACTTATGAGTGAAGTTGATTTCCACACTGAAGCTTGGAGGGCGTGCTCGCTTGCTGGAAAACTGCCAAGTCAGTTGCCAACCGCAGGATTCCCTGACTTTACAGCCCTTAGTTTCCACCCTGGGATTTAATTGCATTTGCCGTTTACATTCTAAAAGGTCAGCTGGGCTGAATGTCTTCACAAATGACTAATGTGAAAGTCAAAGTTAGTGGACCCACAGATTTGGCACTGGACTGATCCAAAATTATTTTTCTCATGATTGTCAATGGAAAAAAAAAATTCTTGTTTTCACTCCTCCCTTTATCACTAGATCAGATTAAGAGAACACAAGTCTTTTTTTTTTCCCAAAATAAATCCACTCCAAATTTAACTCTAGTGATTTCTATTAAAAACATACAAAACTAATAACAAATTCTTTAACCCCGCTCAAACTTCCAGTAATAGAAAACTGGTTAAATAAAAATATGGTTTGTTCACAAAATAAAGTACCACGTTATCATAAAAATATATAAGGAATAACACTTATGTAATACTGTGGAATGATTTCCAGGTTGAATGATAAAAGTATGTATCGTCTGCTACTGTTTGCTTAAGAAAAGGGACACATACATGTATATACAGACATACACATGTGCACACATACACATATATACATAAATACACACACAGTACACACACAGCACATACACACCCACATGCACAAATATCTATGTATATTATATATATATACATATATAGAGAGATACACATTTCTTTATGTTAGAAAAAATAAAGGAAGTATAAATTGTAAAATTTAAGAGAATGATTACCAGTAAGAAGGATATAGGATAGAAGAGACAGGGATAAAACTGTACCTTCTTTTGTAGATTGAATTTTGAGAACAAGTGAATATTTAAACAATTATGAAACACAATTTAAAGAAAGGAATCCACAACTGAAAGCAAAATGAAAGTGAAATGAGGGACCTGTGTATTGAGTTCGTGGCATAATCACACAGAGAGAAGCTCTTCTAAATGACTTTAAAACAGTAATTTGACATGATTTGGAGGGGTGATATTGTGAGAAGAAAAATTAGAGACACCTAGCATAGACAACCCTTTTGAGGTTATTTTGGTAGGTAGATAAATGGGAGAGTGGCTAACGCAAGCTGTGGAGTCAGGGGAGAATATATACTGATGTATATACACACACACAACCAGAGAGGCACATATGTCCATGTACATACTGGAGTATAAGTGGAACGTGCTGTTCACACCCATGTTATTCAAGGGTCATCTGTATTTCGTTTGGATGACACTAAAATAAGAGTATGATTTTATGCTGATGATCAGCTCATGAACAGTAGTTTAATTTCTTGCTTTTTTTTTTTTTTTTATTTCAGCTGTAAAGTGGGATAAAATCTTGCTCACGAGTTTGTAATCCTGATTAACTTCCATAAGGTAACGTGTACTGGGTGCCCAGGAGGGTGTCTGGCTCACAGCAGTCCTCTGTAAATAGAAGTCCTCATTCCATCGCTTGCTTCTTCAATCAATAAGCCAGTGCACAATGGCTGCCTATCTATCTGGGGTGTAAGTCAGCGTGTGAAAGCACTGGGATACGCCAACACAAATCACCTTGGATCCGCTAGGTCCTGAGGAAGGTCATGGTCTTCTTGGGAGCATATGATTGTTAAAGTTAATTGATTATGCGATCCATATGGTGACTCTTCTAGGATTTCCATTCCAGGAAAAGATCATCTTTCTATGTCAACTCATGGGCTTTAGATTTTATTTATACTGCTACCTTACAGAGATATTTGATTACTGTATGTCATTTAATTCTACAAAAACTATACAAGGAATCACTGTATCCATTATGGAGTTGGGCAAATAACTTTTAGCTGATAAATGTTTCAATTAAAATCCAGTCTTATGATTCTGTTCGCGTTCCCTGGGTCTGTGTTTCTCCCCATGAGGCTGACTTGTCCAGGAATGTGAAGTTAGTTGGGCTGAGTGGACGGTGGGGCTTGTTTCTCTTCCCCAGTGGTCCAGGGACTGTGTCCGTACTGTGCAAGGCTGGACGTTTGACAGCTGTGAGAATAACATGATCTAATATATTTCCCAGGACACTAAGCCCAAAATTCAGTGTTCAACTACATAATTCAATGTATTAGGTGTCATATTTTTCTTCTTATTCTTTCTTTTAAACTGATTTTTATTATTTTAAACCTTTTTTGCTGTTTTCTACTGCATTTAATTTCACAAAAATATCAAATAAATAAGAATTGAGAGGGTATACATCTCAAAAATAAACCCAAGATATTTCTTTTCATGTCTTTTATGTGTCCTTTAGAAATGGGAAGAAATTATAAGATAGAAATGTTTATATTTGAGGAACTATAGCAATATAAAAATTTTTGTATATATTTTATATATATATATATACATGTATCATATATATTTTTTAGTGATGCCGTTTTCCATCTTTTCTATGGATGAGTGTTTATACTGCCAAGTTCGTTAATGAGAATCTCAATTTAAACTCATTTTAACTACTGAAGTAGGGAATATTGGTTAACAACATAGTACTAATAAAAATACTGTTACCGTGAACTTATGCTACTTAATTATAACGCATTCTTGTTTTATAATTCCTATTATAATTTATAATAGGTGTAATAGAGCAAATGCATTAGTACGTAGTGCCCAGGCCAGGCTGTAACCCTGGGAACACCTGGAGTGCACAGGATGCAACATCTGAGGGGTCATCTGGGCTGGCACGGGGGGAGAGCTGCCGTGGAACTCAGCCCTGGCACAGCCCTGGGTGGGACTCAGCCATGCCAGGGCCAAGGACAGACGCTCCCTGCAGATGGACCAGCCGGCTGAGGGGCTGGGGGACTTCAGAGTGCAAATGTCAACCCAGATCTGAGTTAAACACATTTTAGATGTAACTGAATATTTACCCCCACACAAGAGTGTTTAAGTCAGAGTGCCTGGAAAAGTTAGTGGATCAGTCTTAGTTTATTATTCAATTCAATTTTGTTTTCCCACTGTGGGGTGGAACTAGGACCTTGTCAGAGGACAGTATGTGCTGTTCTAACAATAGAGTGAACCTCATGCTTAACATATATGACTTGGGTCTCTTAAATCATGGCTGGGACACGTGTAACACAGTAAGAAGGCATGCATGTAAACACACATCTTGCTCTTCTTGTTTTGTTTTTAATCTTTTATCCAGAGGTTATGTGCTTTTCATATGGGGGCATCCCATTCTTTGCAAAATTCTCATTCTCATTTCCACCACCCCACACTCCCCTACTATGCTGAGTGTCACAGATGACCCTGGGGCCACACCACTGACATTTCCTAGTGCGGTGGTCTCAGCAAGTCGTCAGAAATCAAATTTAAAAGCAGACAGCATAGTTTAATTCACACCCAGTACCCCCTCTTATTGTTTGTTTTCATGTTGATTAGTTGTCCTTCAACACTTTAGGGCCCTTGTGTTCTGTATGTTTTAGGAAATTTGGATGATTGCAAATAAATTTTTCTAGGTGTGTGACAGATGTCAAAAATCTCAGCACATGACATGATGCAACAACACACAAATGTGCCATTTTTGAGATACCCCAGAGTCTCCTCAGCTCAATCCATTTCCATTCAAGCTATTCCATGCCTGAGTACAAAGACAATACTAGAATCTCTGATTTCAACAAACATAACTTGTATCTGATGGCTCTTAAAAGCTTACCAGTAGCAATATCATCTCTGCAATAGGAGACAATGGAATTGCCATGGTCTTTATTTTGGGATTTCTTTGCATTCTCTTATTTCTAGAAAGGTAAGGTCAGTGGTATTCATTTTTTAAAGAGGACATACTAAAGTGGTGCCCGAATTTTGATGCTGGTATTTTGTCATCCTTCCAAGAGATAAAGGAACACCTCCAACCTCAAATTCCACAGCTTGGAGAAGCCTAAAGCCTTCACAATTTCCTGACTTCCAGGCATCTCCTGGGAGTCATGGCCCCATGGTTTGGGGTTCTGCTCTTGCACCTTTGTGATCTCTAGGCTGCTCCACAGTGACTCAGACATGAGCCTCTACGCTTCTCCAGATGGACCACCAAGAGCCCCCCCCTCAGCCAGGTGAAACACAACTATGGCTCTCTGGGGAGTCTGGAGGGGAGAAGTTACAATAAACTCCACAGCAGACCCACCTGACATTTCTGTGCTGTCTGCTCTCATTCTGACCACCAGCCGGTGGGGCTGCTTTTTATCCTTCCTCTCCCATGACAATTGTTAAATAAATTCAAGAATGGATAAGCCTATTATGGGTATTCATGAGGAAGCATGCATGTTGAAACGTTATCCTAACCTGTATACATTTAAAACATGAGATACTGTCAGCTCTATTTGGGCAAAAGTGGAAAAAATAGACTCTTTGGAAAAATTCATTCAACCCTAAGTGTTATTTGCTATGATTGCATTATCTAAGACTGACTTCACTGTTGAACCTACAAACTCTTATGCTGATACAAAGTCAAGAGGTCTTCTCTTCAGGCCCTTGTCATGCCTTCCATGTTCACTTAGGCCTTTTTATACAACAAACAAAATGTCATGCATTTGAAAAATCTGTCACTAAAACAGACTGTCCAACTGTGGCTTTATTGCTTTTTATATCAATCCAGAGAAGTTTAAAGAAAGACATAGAGAGAAATAAAAAAGAGCTCACATATATAGTTGTCTCAATAAAACAGTATTTTTCTAAATATAGACCTTTTTGGGAATATAAAATTCATATAAAATGTTTACTAAAATATGTATAATCTACCTTAAATACTATATGCTGTATATACCTTTTGGCTCTTACATGTTCCTCTAGATATATTTTCTCTTCTAGCAAATGTAACAAAATGGAAGATTCTGTGTGATTCCTGTATGTGAGCAACATATTACTGTTGACCCAATTTCCCAATTTAGAAAACTTCTTTGGATTCTGTCCTTTTGTCATCCTAGAAATCTGAGGGGAAGTACAAGTGTGAATATGAATTAACAGAAAGAAAAGCATATAATTACACTTGATTTACTTGTTGGTTTTTCTTTAACCTGCTTGTTCATACCAATGTCTAAGAAACTGTAAAGTTAGCACAAAGCAAAATTCTCTTAAGGAATAGGGAGTTGCAAATGGGTATAAAAAAACATAAGTTTCATATATTATGAAAAGTTGTTTTTTTCTGTGGGCCCAGGCTAGAGAATGACATGCTGATTTCAGTAGAGACGTGTAGAAGCCAGGAATGGAGAAAGGATGCCGCTGCCCAGCCTGGGACATGCGGGCATGTGGAGGTGTGCACGGGGTGGTCTGTGCTGACTATTGCCCAGTGAGGGGGGGATAAGGAGAGGATGAAGTTGAAGGTAAGTCCCATTTTGGAAGTCATCGAATTCTGAGTTTAGGAATTTGAAATTAACCTGCTGATCTGTGGGAAAATAATTAAACATTTGGAGTGGGAAAATGATATCATCAAAGGAATACCCCAGAAAGCTAGAGGGAGTCTGTGGTGTATGTTAAAGCAGGAGAGAAAGTGCAGCAGAGGGAAGGCATGGGGAGGTATTACAGTAGTTAGTCTAAGCAATGGTCTCCAAATTGGGTGCATGCACCAATCCATCCAGACAGGGTGCATTTTTCCAATGTATGTGCACATTTATTTTCAAATCATCCTTTTTAATGTCATCCTTTGTACTTGTTTCATAATGTACATAACATAATAGCAGTTGTGTATAATTTTTGGGTAAATCAATGTAGATGCCTTGTGAGGGGTTGCCAATAACTGTTTACTGGTGGAGATTATGGTCTGAAGGTGCAGATAGGCTAGTGGGAGGGACAATGGAGAGGAAGGGGTAGATGCAAGAAAGCTTCTCAAGGTGGAGTGAGCAACTAGTCTAATGATAATTTTGACAACTGAGGTGTGGAATGAGATGAATGTAATGAAGTTGAGGATTAATAGCTTCTTAATGGCAGGTGGTCAAGATGCCTTGATCAAGAGATCAGATTGTTCTTCTATTTTCCTCTTTTACAAAGTGTAACAAAGAGGCCAGAGGATGAGTTTACAAATGGACCCACCTTTATTTGCACAAGATAATCAAGGACACATTAATTAGCTTCATCTAACACCTGAAGCTGAACTTAAGTTTTTGTTTTCACATCCCCAAAGTAAGTCAGATGTATTAAACTCTAGGAAAATTCAATTAGGCTGAACTTGGTCTTTACAGGACAACAAATACCAGAGGTAGTTAAAAGACAGCCAATTCTTCACTTTCTTAAAGTATTTTGACTTTTGTTTTTTCCATGCAGTGAACTTCCCCACTGCATTAAAAGATGATTCAATTTGAAATATTGTAATTTGCATAAAATTCTTCACAGGCAAACTCCAAGAGATCCTTCACTATTGAGTCTCAAGGTATGAATAAATTTAAGATTCTACTTCAACTACCAGAGGATACTAAAAATTATGCTCACTATAGAGATTGGTCGAATCTACATTTTTCTCTTCTAAGGTATGACAGGCATATATTACAAAAGATGGCGTAAAAAAGAAAAGCTAACATAGCTAGAATATTTAAATTGTCTGTTGAAAGAGCCAAGTGAGCACCAATCGTATCAGAAAATAAAGTGCATGAATTCTAGAAACAACAGAGAATGTTTTTGACAATAGGAGAAAAAGCCTATGCATACACAAAGCCTGCTACACTGTTTTTTTCACTGAACGTCAGAATAAGACTTAAGAAATCTGCCTTGCTTCCTAATTCCTCCACATCCGAGTATGGTTCCATCTAAAATGTGAAATGTTACAACAAAATTAACACAATGGCCTTAAATATTTACTTATCAGCAACCTCATACTTCTCAGCTCATACAATTAAGAGCTTTCTTCATCTGCACCTGAGAATACTAAGTTGGGCTCAGTTGCATGGTTTTAGCACCGACAACAGCTCAGATATTGGAAGCCTGCACATGACCTCTTTGCATGGAGACATCAGTTCCCTACACCTAACACTCAAAGTCCATCTATAAAATGTTTCATAGGAATACTCCTCCAGAGCTAGTCTGAGGGTTTTCCAGTTAGGTGTTTTTTTTTTTTAATATTTATTTTTTTTATTGGAGTAAAATTGCTTTACAATGTTGTGTTAGTTTCTGCTGTACAATGAAATGAATCAGCTATATGTATACCTATATCCCCTCCCTCTTGGACCTCCCTCCCTGCGCCCCCCCATCCCACCCATCTAGGTTGTCACAGAGCACTGAGCTGAGCTCCCTGTGCTATACAGCAGGTTCCCACTAACTATCTATTTTACACGTGGTACTGTATTTATGTCAAACCTAATCTCCCAATTCATCCCACCCTCCCCTTCCCCCACTGTGTCCACATGTCTGTTCTCTATGTCTACGTTTCTATTCCTGCCCTACAAATAGGTTCATCTGTACCATTTTTCTAGATTCCACATATATGCTTTAATATACGATATTTGTTTTTCTCTTTCTGGCTTACTTCACTCTGTATGACAGACTCTAGGTCCATCTACATCTCTACAAATGACCCAATTTCGTTCCTTTTTAAGGCTGAGTAATATTGCAATGTATATTTGTACCACGTCTTCTTTATCCATTCATCTATCGTTGGACATTTAGGTTGTTTCCATGTCCTGGCTGTTGTAAATAGTGCTGCAATGAACACTGGGGTACATGTGTCCTTTTGAATGATGGTTTTCTCAGGGTATATGTCCAGTAGTGAGATTGCTGGGTCATATGGTAGTTCTGTTTTTAGTTTTTTAAGGAACCTCCATAGTGTTCTTCAGAGTGGCTCTATCAGTTTACATTCCCACCAACAGTACAGGAGGATTCCCTTTTCTCCACACCCTCTCCAGCATTTATTGTTTGTAGATTTTTTGATGGTGGCCATTTTGACCGGTGTGAGGTGATACCTCATTGTAGTTTTGATTTGCATTTCTTTAATAATTAGTGACGTTGAGCATCTTTTCATGTGCCTCTTGGCCATCTGTATGTCTTCTTTAGTGTAATGTCTATTTATGTCTTCCGCTCATTTTTTAATTGTTTGGTTTTTTTTGATATTGAACCCCATAATGAAACTTAAAAGCTTTTGCACAGCAAAGGAAACCATAAACAAGATGAAAAGACAACCCTCAGAATGGGAGAAAATGGGACAAAGGATTAATGTCCAAAATATACAAGCAACTCCAATGAGGTTTTAAAAGTCACTGTTACTCAAAAGGCCCTGGAGTCCACCTCCTCTATTTTTCTCATCACAGTGTCAAAGAAGAGTTGCAATGTCATAAAATTGTAGAATGACCCTTTCTCCAGGTTTTTAAACATCTATTACAAAGGCCCTAATGAAGTGTCATAGCAAAGGAAAAGGAAAAAATCAGAACATGTTCATCCTTAATTTTGTCCAAGAATTATGCCTTTAACAACAATATTTATACCTGTTTTCTACCTGATGTCTTTGACCTTCTTTGAGAAAACTGGGGTCAAAGCTGGGGTTAGTCTACTTTTAAGGCTCAGTGGAAAGGGAAGAGTAAAAACCAAGAAGGAGAACCACAACATAACAAAAATTGCCTCCCCATTGGAGTCTCCTTACTGAGTTCTCTTATGGACATGCCTGACTCCCAGGAAATGCAGCTAGGAAGGGAAATAGATGACATTTCTATCTCCCCAGACTTTCTTATCCTTAGAACAGGCAGCAAGAGACATTTTCTTCTTTTTTGCTTTGAGACACAATATCCTCACCACTGGTAGACAAACACAATCTTGTTATCAGTTTCTTTTTATTCCAGGACACAAATGATACAGTGTGTAAAGGAAGACTAGCTGTATCCATTCCAATGTTGCCATTCCTGGGGAGTTGAGTGGAAGGCAGTCTCCTGTGTAGAAACATGAGAAAAGGGGAATACACTTCCCCCTCATTAATTACATTGCAAAGTTGTATTAAATGGTGCATTGAAGAAAATAATATATCATGATTAACTGGGATACATTTCAGGAATGTGAGAGTAGGTCAACATGATGAAATCTATTGATATAGTCCATCATATTCATAAAGCTAAAGGAAAACAATCCTATGATCATCTCCATAGTTGCAGAAAATGTATGTTTAATGATTTTTTAATTTTAATACATATTTATTTATATATTTTTATATTTTATTGAAGTATAGTTGATTTACAACATTGAATACATATTTACATTGAAACACTCAATAAAATGGTGATAAACTTACACAGAAGAAAGTACTTAAAGGCTTAGGATTTAGAACAAAACAGGTAAAACCATATACATTTGTAGGTAATCTGATTTTACATTTTAAAAATTCACAAGAATCAATGGAAGTTACTACACATAATAAGAGAATTTAGTAAAATAGCAGGCTATATAATCAGTAATCAATAACTATCTATGAAGCAAATAGAAAATAGAACAGACCCATTTATAATATCACAAATTAATATAATACATAAGAAGGTAAAATAGCTAGGCATAAAATTAAACTTTTTTTTTAACATCTTTATTGGAGTATAATTGCTTTATAATGGTGTGTTAGTTTCTGCTTTATAACAAAGTGAATCAGCTATACATATACATATATCCCCTTATCTCTTCCCTCTTGCACCTCCCTCCCTCCCACCCTCCCTATCCCACCCCTGTAGGTGGTCACAAAGCACTGAGCTGGTCTCCCTGTGCTATGAGGCTGCTTCCCACTAGCTATCGGTTTTACATTTTGTAGTGTAAAATCTCTTGAAGGATGTGAAGGAGACTTAAACACAAGTGAAGACATTCCATGTCTAGTTTCCCACTGGCTCACTTCTCATATACCTCTGTCCACTAGGTCTTGGCACAGCTCCCTTGAGAACACAGTAAGCGCTCCATAAATCTTGTTGAATGAACAGATGACTGGATATTCATGTGTAAATATTTCAGCACTGAATTATTTGGAAAATGTCAAATGATTAAAGTTTTATGCACCATAAAAATGCCTGTGTCACAGTGTTTTCCTTGAGACCCAGAATTGTTCTTTCAAATCCATACATATATATCCTCACTGGAAAAAGAAGATGATGGAATTTTACAAATTATATATATTTTTCATAATTAGGTCTTCATTATGCCTATTGCACAATAACTTCTCCCCTTATCTAATGGTTTTACTTCAAATTTCCTTTAAATAGTGATTAACTCTAGTAAGTTAAAATATTTCTCAACTGAATAATAAAATTAAACATGGTTTGCACCCAGCTTTCTGGTTCTGTGGTAGAGTGAAGTGCACTCTCTGAGATATATGGAATTCTAAGATACTGAGATCAAATTTATCAAGTTGCCCTGATGAAAACTTTATAGGGGAATTATGATCTGACCATGATTCATTGTCCTGGAATGTCAAGCTTCTTTAGTGGTTATTTTAAAAGGTAATTAAGATAAAATGAGGTCATAAGGATGGGGCCCTAATTTGATAGGACTGGTGCTCTTAAAAGAGTAGTCACCAGTGATCTCTCTCTTCGTGCATGCACAGTGAGAAAGCTCGTGAGAACACAACGAGGAGTCAGTTGTCTGCAAACCAAGCCAACTGGCTTCTTAAACCCATCCTGTTGACACCCTTATTTTGGATTTCCAGCCTCCAGAAATGTGAGACAATAAATGTGTGCTAGTTAAGCTACCCAGCCTGTGGTATCTTGTTATGGCAGGCCAAGCAGAATAATGCAGATTTTGTCTTCCATATTACCAGAAATTTCTTCTTATTAAAAATTAATTTTGACTTTTTTTACTATTTCATAAACATTTGTTGTTCAAAGTGTGAGAGATACAAAGCAGAATGGGCTCTCTGACCTTACAGAGTGTATAACCTAGACAAGATGACAAATACAGGGCTGTTAAGCGTCCAGCCCTTCCCTTGTCCTAACTGCCAATTGATAACAGAAGTATCTCCCAATTGAACATCAGAATCCTACTGAACACAGAATAAGTAACAAATGGTCAAATTAAGAATTCCCCAGGAGAAATGTATTGGTTAGCCTTGGTCCAGTGCTATTGATCTTGGGTGGCCTCAGCCTGCAGCGGGTTGAAGCAGGATTTCAATTCCCGGCCTGATATTGAAGTCAGGCCACTAGACCAGTGGCCAGTGACAAGGTCCTGGCCCATCAGCTTTGAAGAAAAGAATTCCCACCAAGATGGAAAGTAGCAAAACAAGTAAAGTGTTTATTAGAAGGAAAAAGAGTACCTGTGGATAGATACACGGGCAGGCTCAGAGAGAGAGTCGTACCCTTGCGATAGTTTGAATCATTTATATGGGACATTTCTTCCAGGTTTCCTTGGTCCAGTCATCTTGCTTTGCCTGGTTCTGGGTCTGTATTTGGTGTACCTCAGGGCTTCGCATGTGTGCATGTGCATCTCTTAGCCAAGGTGGATTCCAGTGAATAAACCTATAGGTAGGTTGACATCACCTACTATGGGGTGGTGCCCCCTCCCTTTTGACATTCAAGGAGCCTTTTCTGCACATGCATATTCGGGAAGGTCTCCTGGACTTTGAGAACGATGAATATGTGGTCTCTATCTTTTATCTGGGCAGGGTTCAGCCTCTCCTATCTTCATCTTGGAGTAACTGGCCATAGGGAACAACTCCAGCTGTTCAGCCTGGGGCCCATCTGTCTCCTGCCTCACTATAAGGAGAGAGGCCTGGAAAGTAAGGAGGCTTGCTAGCACTAACCACACACCTAAACCTAAAGAAAAAACTCTAAAGAAAAAAAATTGCAAAAATCTTGAAAAACAGTCTGCATGTGCACTTGTGTGCACAGAATAATAAAGAAGTTAGGTAGGTCTTAAGAATAGTATTCTAGCTTTTGTATATTTATGGTGACCACATCAAATCTAAAACATCGACAGCCATCAGATTTTACTCTGTTTTCAAATTGTGGAATTCTTTCAGACGCTTACTTTATGAACTCACTGATTTCACAGTTATTCAATATTTACCTACATTTAACTCAATGGGGAAAATTCATTTGTGACCAGATAACATGCATTAAATTTAGTTTTCACCACTTACTCACCCCTATACTCTCTTCCCAGAAAGTTGCTGAAAATCCAAGGGAACATAAAACTTTGAGTTATGTGCTTATTTAACCAAATTCAGAATGTTTATATTTCCTTCACTAAGTACTCTATTTCTAGACGACTAAAGATGGCCTCTTTATCCTTTCTGCTGTCTTTTTCAAAAATGGTAATTTCTGACATTTTTCAATGAAAAAATATATTTTACCTTATGAAATATGAATAGGATCAATTAAACACAATGAAAAATGCCGAGACTATTTACACCTTTTTTTTAAAAATTGCTATCAATGCTAACATACTGTAGCTCTAACTGAATCCAACAATGGATCAAAATTACCATATATTTCTTGGCTCTTGCTTTAAGCAATGAAAAGCAGTATAGAAACATTACCCTATATACTTTGTCTGGACGACTATGAGTTATTTTCCTTTTTTAATTTGTCTGTTAAATATGTATTTAGTTTGTTCTACTTAAAGTAGTCAATAAAAAGGCTATATTCCTTTCTGGAAAAAAAAAAAAAAAGCTATTGTAAACAACTCTGCAGGATTGGCTAGGATAGTTTCATATCAAAAAATAAATTAAAAAACCTTGTCTACTTGTATTGTTTGACTACTTCTATTGTATCTCACAGCTTTATCTTTTTAAATTTTCAATTTATGTGGGCAATTACTGACTTATGTTTACTTCTTTATTATTAATGAAGAAAATAGAATAAAAAAATTCTACCTCTGCTACATAAACAAAAGATAACAATAAAGGATCAATAAAAAACAAATAATAGGCAAAAGAAAACAAATCTAGCAATGTTAATATCAGACAGGCCCTAATTTAAGATCTAAAAGAAAAAGCATAATATTTTATATTAATTAAAATAACATTCCAAGAAGTTATATCAGTCATTAGCTTTATTTAGTTAATAACAGAGGTTTAAAATATTTTTTAAAATATTGAGAGAAATACAAGGAGAATTTGACAAAAGCATAACATATCTATCTTGGAAACCCAGGGAATAAATTAAGCAAACATATTGAAGGTTTGTAAAACACTTTTACATGGACAAGCAAATATCACATATATCATTTTATATTTACTTCAGAACAAAGTGTACTCACATACACATGGATTTGAGGCAGGAGATAGATGGGCCCCCGGGGCAAGCAGTTGGAGTTAGTTCCCTGTGGACCAATACTCCAAAACGAGAATAACAGGATAATTGAGAGAGGAAGCTGGGCCCTGCCCAGATAGAAGATAAGAGACCACATATTCCTCATTCCTGAAGTCAGGAGACTTCCCTGACTACACATGCACAGAAAGTCTCCTTGGAGGTCAAAAGGGGAGTAACGCTAAGTGATGTCAAGTCTACCCATAGGCCTCTTTGGTAGAATCCATCTTGGCTAAGAGATGCTCGTGCACACATGGGGAGATCCTGAGATATACCAAATACGGACTTTGAACCAGGCAAATCACGATGATTGGCCAAAGGAAACCTAGAAGAAATGCCCCATAAAAGTGATTCAAACTGCCACGAGGGCGTGACTCTCTCTCTGAGTCCACCCATGTGTCTAACCACGTGTACTGTACTTCTTTTTCCTAATAAATACTTTACTTATTTCAGTACTTTCTGTCTTTGTGGGAATTCTTTTTCTGCAAAGACATAGGACCAGGCCCTTGTCACTGACCACTGGTCAAGTGACGAGGATTCAGTGCTCTCGCCGCTGCGACCTGACCTCCATCACTGACTGGGAACAGAAACCCTGCTTCAAGCCACTACAGGCAGAGGCCACCCGAGATCAGATTGTTGAAAAATGATCACTTATCTTTCCTGAAATCCAAAAAAGCAGAAATTTCCATAGTCTGCCATCACTGTGTCATATGCAATAAAGCTTAAATAAAATAAAAGGGTTGGGAAATAATATCCTAAAATTTATAAACACACATTTCTAAATAGTTTTTTTTACAAGAGACATTCAAATAAGAAGTTATAAAATTACTTATAAGTGATCAAAAATTAGAGCACTACTTCTCAAAACCTGTAAAATGTTGTCAAGCAGAACTCAGTGGAACATTAATGATTACAAACACACTTATAACAAAAAAAAGGAAGAAAAGAAACTAATACAACAACATAAAACTAGAAATAACATTAAATAAAACAAAAGAAAATATGCATTTTTTTGTAGAAATTGATTTTAATTTTATGTGGATATACAATGGGCCTAGGAGAGCTAAGATGTATTTGAACAAATAAAAATAAAATTGCAATACTTAAACAAATATCAAGACATTAAAAGATAGTAAGAAAATATGGCATCAATGCAAGCATGGACAAATAGACCAACAGAAGAAAATAGAAACCAAGATATCGCACATACATACACATGCATCACACACACACACACAAGCATACACATACACACACACAATTTATGACAAAGATGACACTTGAGAGCAAATGGTGAAGGATGACCTTTTTAATACATGAGTTCTTTCAATTTTCTCTCCATGTAGGTTAAAAATAAACCATCTTGGCCTCTATATTATAACATAGAGAAAATCAATTCCAAGTAAATTGTAGGTCTAAAAGTGAAAAGCAAAATAATGAATCTTCTAGAAGATAATGTCAGGGAGGAAGAAATTTTCCTCTGCCCTTCGTTTTTCTGGCTGGTCTAAGAGTTAGGTTGATATGAGACAGATTAACAGGAGAAAATCAAACAAAAGTTTAATAACACATATACATAGGGGAGACCCAGGAAAACTGAGTAACTGTCAAGATGGCTGAAAACCTCAACTTAAATAGCATTTTCAGCTAAAGACAAAAGAGGATGTTGGGGGTAGCAGTTTGGGACTTCAAAGGTGAGGAAGGCAATTCACATGGAGTTGGAAGAGCAAATGTTTGGTAAACAAATGTTTGCTGGGCCAGGAAGAGACAGTGGGACACTGAGTGGACTCTGGTCTCTCAGCCCTGCTGAGTTTTACCCAGCACACTTAGCCCGTATTTTTTGCAGATATTTCTGGCAATACCCCTATTCCAGAAACAAACCCTCTATCTCCTGAGTCTTTTGGTGCTTCATTGTTTTCAGCTCAAAATAATCCACATGCCAAAGAGACATTTTGGGGTGGCAAGTTTTGCTTTCTTACAATAACATAGGAGAATATCCTCATGATTTGGGGCAGCTAAAAGTTCTTTAAACAGGTCACAAGAATGAGTAACCATAAAATATAAAGATAGATATTCAAATTAAGAAGGTGTGTTATTAAAATACACTCTTAGGAGTGTAAAACAGCAAGTTCAGTCTAGAGAAGATATGTCTTTACATACTGACAAAGAACTAATACCCCAAATGTATATTGATCTCCTATACACCAATTAGAAAACATATTGCAATGCATTTATAATGTTTGAAACAAAAAGCTCTTTTGTTTCAGTTTGCATATTATGGTCATAAAGCAAATCAAAACTCACAACCAGGAAGTGTGTACTTGGGTCATCATTGACTAAAAAGACCACGACTTCCCAGATGCTTTTTCTAAAAATTGCATGTGAGAGCTGTAAGTCATCAGTTGACTTAAAGTTGAGATTGTTTGCAATTTTGCAGCTGAAATTCTGATTTATGTTCTTTAAAGATCACTCTAGCTGCTCCATAGGGAGAGGATCTAGGAGGTCAAGGGCATAGCAGGGAGACTGGCTGGGGGTCATCCAGTGAGAGACGATGTAGCTGGAGTTAGGGTCAGGAAGGGGGAGATCAGAAGTGGTCAGATTTGGTCAGTGTGATACAGGAAGAGTGGACAGAACGGCTGAAGCACTGGATGTGGGGGTGAATCAGGGAAAACAAAGATTTTTAACACAGCACAGGCATTAGAGATAGTTTGGTTTTCTTCCCCTTGCATTTTATTTTGAAAAATGTCATGTATTCAACAAAGTTGAAATAATTTTCCAATGAACCCCCTTAAAGCCTACACATAGTTTCTGCCATTAATATTTTACTGTACTTATTAATCACATACCTGTACATGTATCCACCCTCTATCCTTCCATCAAATCATTTTTATACATTTCAAAGTAAATTGCAGATAGCAGCACACATTCTCCTAGATACTTCTGCATGCATATCATTAGCTAACTTTCAATATTTGTTTATACTTTTATGTAAAATATGTATGCAATGAAATGCATAAATCATAAGGGTATGCTTGCTGAATTTTGACAAATGCTTACATCTGAGAAAACATTAATTTTATCCAATAGGATATTGAGATGCTGCAATTCATTATGAGTGCAACAGCCTACATTAAGTCACAGGTAATTGCTCAAAGAGGTAAAGAAAAGCCAGCAGAGAAAGCTAGAATCAATGTGTGAGAAAAATGCTTCCACAATTTAATCATTTAAATAGCAATCTAACAGTGATATTTTTTCATCTGTTTCCCTATTAGAATAATAAATGTAATGGCTTTTTTTAAAAAGTAGAATACCATATGAAAAAGATAAGGTTGTTACTTTATATATCAATTACTCAATATGCTTACCCTGTACAAGTATAATTAAAACTCAGGTTAATAAGACTTGCTTTAAGACTTTAAAGAAAGTCAACAGTTTTAGCTAAACTTAATTCCATAAATCACAATTATAATGATAAATCATAATTATAATATTAGCACCATAAAACCACTGTCTGCATTTAGGCAAAATATAATTACATTATTCCTAAAGATATAAACAGTTCTCAATTAAAGAATTCAGTTAATTGTATTATACAATATAGGTTTATTTTGGGGGGTGCCCTATTTAATTTTGAAAGTAACCTTATTTAAAGTAGCCCTACAAAAAACACTCAATACAATTTCTCCTCAATAAGCAAGCACCTTAAACATTATTTACGTGACTTAAATACAATCTCTGGTAATTTAATAGCTGGCAACAATAAGCATTTTATCATTGTTCATACATGCTAATAAATCAATATCAAAGAAAATAAGCTTTTTTAAAAAAGAGTCAAAATTAATTTGGTATTCAATTTTTAATCAAATCTAGAGAAAAAATGACCTCATGTTACTTCTTGAAAAAATTATTTTATTGGCCTTGGCTCTATTAAAAGCAGTTAGTTATAAATGGGGTAACTGATTCCAAGTTCGGTGGCTCATCTGAGAAATTTGTCATCAGTAAGTATTTAAAAACAAAGAAGCAAAGAAACAAACAAAAAACCAACTTCCACTTTTCCTCCTGTAGCAGATAGTTGTTTAATTTTGACCCAACTAAACCTATAGTCCTTTCTTCATCTGTTCAGAACAAATGGGCTGAGTTCACCCAGCTGCAATTGGACAAAGATGATCTAGAGATAATCAGACTACAATTCATGTGTGCGTTACTACTGCTAAATCTTTATGATTCTGCTTCCTGTTTCTTTTATGTATATTTTAAATCTATTTTACCATTCAGACTTGAGATTTATTTTAAAAATAGCTTTAAATTTTGCAGGACTGCCATGGTGTTGTGACCCTGTAATAGAAAGTGATAACAATTCAATCAGCTGCCACTAGAGGTATTTTTTTGGAATGCAAGGCTATTTTTAAGTCTATACTTTAGACATACAAAATGATATTTAATATTGTGGTAAGAAGAGCAATATCACCTTATTAGGAAAAATGATGCTGGCAATTTTTAACAGAGAGAGAGCTTTCCCTTCTTCCTGAAATTGAGAAGCAGAGATTATACAACTTTCTCACGGTTTTACTCAAAACTTATAAACACACAACTTGGGTAAAGAACAAGCCCAAGAGGCTTGTGAAAAGGAGGCCAAAGTTAAGTTCTTCATATTTCAACAGTCTGGAACAAACAAAATTCCTCACATTATCATTTTCATCTTAATTGCCAAAATTCAGAGTCATTAATCATGGCTGGGATTTGGAGAGCAGTCCTGGGGGTTTCGTCATGACGTCATTTTAAATGTCATCCTGGGAGAATTAAGAATCTGTCTTATCACCATCTCTGAGCGTGAGATAATCAGGAAATGTTGAAAAAAGTCAAAGAAAAGCCAAGAATTGAAAACATAAAGAAGAAGCTTGGGAACATCTTCTGAAAGAGGAAATGATGTGAAAAAATATGAGCAAGATTCCCACAGACCATTCAGCTACTGTATCATTTAGTTTCCAAGATGGTAATTTATTTTCCTGCCTTTTTTGTCCGCTCATTTTTTTCTGCACATTCTTTTCACAGCTTAGTTATCTTCTTTAAGCTTTCTCGAAGTATAACTGACAAAACTATAAGAAATTTGAAGTGTACATCATGATGATTTGATATACGCATACACTGTGAAAGATTCCTCACATATAGTTAATTAACACATCTGTTACCTCACATATTTATCTCTTTTTGTTGTTGTTGAGAACATTTAAGTTCTACTCTCTTAGCAACTTTCAATTATATAATACAATGTTATTAACTGTAGTCACTATATTACACATTAGATCCTCAGACCTTATTCTTATTCATCTTATAGCTGAAAATGTGTACCCTTTTACCAACTTCTCCATATTTCCCCAACTTCCCAGCCCCTGGTGACCACTTTTCTATTCTGTTTCTATGAGATTGGTTTCACTTAGCATAATGCCTTTTAGATCCATCCATGTTGTTTCAAATGGCAGGATCTCCTTCTTTCTCATGGCTGAATAACATTCCATTGTGTGTGTGTGTGTGTGTGTATTGCATATGTTCTTTTCTTCTTTATCTGTTCCTCCACTGATGGACATTTAGGTTGTCTCCACATCTTGGTGTGGTATGGTTATTCTGAATAATGTTGAGATGAACATAGGTGTGCAGATATCTCTTGGAACTCCTGTTTTCATTTCCTTTAGATATATACCCAGAAGTAGGATTCTGTATCATATGGTAGTTCTATTTTTAATTTTATGAGGAACCTCCATACTGTTTTCCATAGTGGCTGCACCAATTTACATTCCCACCTAGAAGAGTTATTTTTTGACATTTCAACTTAAAACAATGGGTCAGCCAAAAACAAAACAAAAATCAAAGTTTCCGCCATGGCTTACTTTATTTCTCTGGCTCTGGGGAGTCCTTTTTTGGGTTTCCTTTATCTTTCCCCCTTGAAACCCCTGTGAGGGTCTCACATGGGTCCAATAAATTGTGATTCTCAAGAGAAATCAGTGAACCCACACTAATGGAAAGCAGAGCTTTGCAACTTGGTCTCAGGGCGGGAGGATTGCCAATATGCTGGTGAGAGAGCTAACAAAGAGGCCAAAAGATGCAGACAGGCTGGACGCTTCCCAGCTAACAGACCGTTAGGTAGACTTGCCAACACACAGACATTGATGGAAAACGAACCACACAGAAGACCCCAAGTGCCTTGATTTAATGCCTCTGCTTTGTTGTAAATAACAAAGGCACCATTTGAGAGAGAGAGAACTACTGCCAAATCTTCAAAAAGGAAGGAAATGGCTTGAAAAGCCAAGCCTGTATTATAGTAGCATTTAGTTATGTGGAATCTTGCTTTCGAACCTGTGGCAGTTGATGAGATGGATAATGGGTCTTGTATTATAATACAAAAATTGTAATATTTCAACACAAACTATAATTGGTTATTTAAAATAAATGTTTTTCAAAGTTTTTCAAACACTGTATTCATAAAACAGTCAGTAAAGCTTCCTAAACTAAGTTTCCCCAGAAACTATTGTTCCCTGAAGTACTTATTGAGAAGATAAACACACAATGTTTACAATCTCTATTTTTTACGATGTCCTTAAACACTAAACTTTTCATTTCAATGAGAAAAAGAACTGTTTGACTCTTAAGTAATATGTACTCATAGCTACCCTTTCACATAATATCATAAGGAAAAAGATTTTGCTATAATAACACTGACATCAGTAAGTACTTGTAAAGTCTCAATGGAATTACCATGCTTTGGAGTTTTTCTTCTTGAAGGTAAAGTAACTTCAAATATTACAAATGTCTATCACCTTCCACAAAAATCCCCCCAGGCCCAACAATAACAAACACCCATGCATACCAGGGTTTACCTGTAACTGTCTAGCAAAACCACATGTAATATACTTTTTTAAAAAATTGAAGTATAGTTGATTTACAATGTTTCAGGTATACAGCAAAGTGATTCAGTTATACATATGTTTCTCTACTCTTTTTCAGATTCTTTTCCATTACAGGTTATTACAAGATATTGAATACAGTTCACTGTGCTATACTGTAGGTCCTTGTTGTTTATCTTTTTTATACACTGTAGTGTGTATCTGCTACACTCTATATACTCTTAACTTCACCAGTAAGTATTTTCTCACATCTCCAGAAGGAAAGAGAGTCTAATTGGTCATCTTTAAATGTAATTAAGCAAGGGAGAAGCTCTACAAGATGTATTGCTTTGTCTCCGGGTTTCTATTACCTCAACTTGGTTTAAAAATCCAGGCTCCACAAGATTGAATACATAGACCTGAGACTGCAGAGGTATATTTGTATATTCACTTAATCTTAAATTAAGATGACATCTTACTTTAGCTGAAACCCCATTCCAATAAAAATGAGAGCAATATTTTTCTAGGTTAGGATACAAAACTCTATGTTGAGTGCAATCATGGATAGATTGTGTCAGTCTCAGAATATTAATATTATAAGGATTTCCCACAGAGTATTGACGGATTTAATGTGAGATACAGTAAATCTGAGCAGGAATAGTCAGAAATAGTTATTAATAGTGGTTTAATGTTTTTCAGAGTCTTTCCCCACAAAATAACCTTTAAACTAAAAATTACACTGTTTGATGGGTACATGGAGCTGGTACAGAAACTTAGGAATCTTTTAATGAATAATTTTTACATAGAGTGTTATGAAATTATTTCATTCAAAGCTCATGGCGTCTGGAGATTAAGGTGCAAGACTAGGAAATAGAGAGAAGATGAGCTGAGCTTCAATTAATTGTGGTCGGTTGTGATGTACTTTTTATGCTAAACAAGTAAAACTTTTGATATCTAGAATTTAGTGGAAAATAAAGGGGTGCTACCTGACAGGGTATATTCATACTGTCCACCGGTGACCCTAGCAGACCTTCACACTTGTTTTGTTTTCTGTTGAACCAAAATATCATTCCGGAATCAAAAGCTGAAATTCCCTTGAAGACCAGAGAGAAACTGGTCCTTGAGGTTCGGAGGCACAGAGAGGAAGAATGATGATGGAATCCACCTACTCTAATTGGAAGACTAATCTTTGAAGAGTAATCTCTGAAGCTAAAATATCCCTGGCAAACTCCCTAATACTGTCTAATATGTTAATATGCTGAAATCCACTCTACCCTCTTGAGCACAGAGGTGGGCTGCATTTCGCACCCCCCCCCCCCCGCCGTTACGTGTCGTGTGACAGGGTCCTCCCAATGGAATGTTGACAGAAATGATATGGGTCCACCGTCTTTAAGGAAATCACCCATGCCACGTTCTCTATTCTCTTTCTCCTTCCAGCTGACTGGCATGGTGAGCCCACACACCCTTGGAAACCACACATTTAAAGTGGCAGAGCAGTTGGAACAGCCTTAGACTGTTATGCAAGCAAGAAATTAAATCTCCGTTGTTCTAGCCTTTGCATTTTGGTTCTCTTATTTTAACAACAGTTTAGAATGCCCTAATGAATACAGCAGATAATAAAAGTTCACTGAAATTGTAACAAGTCACATTTGGTTTTGTTTAAAATTGTCTGTTTGTGCAGGAAGGAAGTAATCTATCACTCCAGAAAGTGCACGCCTGTATTTGGCAAAGTGAGTTTGATAACTTGCAATGGACCTCTTCTAGGCCACTGCTGCCCCCCAAAATGCCCCCCCAAACAGCAGCCTGAGTGAGACTTCCAAATTGATTCCCCATTTACTTTAAAATAAAGTCCCAAAGTCCTTAACACAACAACTTTGTCCAGGTTTCTGGCTTTTCCCCATGTCCTCTTCTTCCTGTCACACTGATGCTATTTGACTTTGGCAAACTGGCTGAAACTTTTCCTGTTCCAAGACCTCCTTGGATTGTTTTTTCCTGCTTTTCTCTTTGCTTAGCTGACTCTCTCTGACTCCCCACTGTCACCGGGAAATTTCAGTTTCTCCAGGACCCTTTCTCATCCCCCAGACTAGCTGATACCACCCAGATCTCCTCATTGTACCATCATGTGGTAACTGGTTATGTATTTGTGCAATGATTTAATGTCAACATTTCCCACCTTGGGCTTGAAGTTCTGTGTTTACCTGGTAATTCCCTGCACCTCAAATGCTAATGACAGACCCTGTAGGTCCCCCAAAAGTCCCTTTTAAAACGAGGGTCAGAGTTAGATCCATGGCCTTGTAAAGACCATCCTTTGCTCTCTGGTAAGCCACAGGCATCAACACCCCTCAGGAAGGTGGAGACAGAGGTTTTAAAGACTCTGTCCTGCTGGCAGTTTCCCCAGCCCAAGAGTGTGCACATTTCAACACAACCTGTACAGCTTGCAGGTCACACCCGTTCCTTTCAGGGAAACTCTTACTATAGAGGATCTTCATGACCATGCAAGCTCTAGGGCAAAGAGGAAGCATGGTTTCCAAGCTCACATCCTCCCTACTGATCTGAGCATTCTAAGATCTTGTCATTGGGATGAAACATTTTGCTTTATTATGCTTTATTCTTTCTCAATATTCCATTTCTTCCTTGCCCTCATTCTAAACTTGCTGTTTCCAGGAAGGGCATGACAACAGAAAATGAAGGCAAAAATAATATTTTCTGGAATTTTGGTTTTCAATACCTTACCCTCTGAAGAACATGGAAAAGACTCCTGAAATAGACCCAAATAATGGGAGAAAACACCAGACTGGTTTGGAAAACTATCTTCCATGCTGGGGGACAGGGAAGAATGAGATGGAAGATATGATAAGAGAATGACCTTTGAGTTTCTGGGACCACAGATGGAGTTAGGAAAGGAGGGGAATCCTTTCAACAAAGGTGATCTCCCCGTCCCCAGGTTAACTGGAGTAAGCACCAGCTCTTGAGCAGAGGCTACACTAGTCATCCTTTCGTGGTATCTGAAGAGTTCCTCTTTGACAAAAGTCAGTGTGATGCCAGTTCAAGAACCAGGAGAAATAAAATCTGAGACTTTGCTCAAATTCACCCCAGGGGTTGGGCAGTGTCTCAAGACACCTGTAACCTTCCAGAGAAGTAGGGTGGAACTCGACACAGCTGGCAGAGTGATAGTCATGCCAGAGGTAAAATGTGAACAAATCCAGCACCAGCATAAGTCAGGATTCCCTATGTACTGACGTATAAACATTCCCAACGGGACTACAGGCAGCCTGGAAGGAGAGCTTTAGCAGAAAGTTCTTCTTTCAAGAATCCAGATATTGCTTCTGACTTCAGCTTCACACATTCCCATAACTTATTTAGGTGAGGATTGATGGTCTTTTTCTTCTACATCTCTGTCACTATCTGAATTTCCTCAGATTTCCATAGCTTATTTGGGTGAAAATTGATGATCTTTTTCTTCTAAAACTATGTCTGAATTTCCTCTACTATTAGCATGAAAATTTTATAAGCCACTGAACAGGTAAATTGAAAAGGGAAAGAGAACATCTCCAAAAAGTGATGAAAGAGTCATTGTGTTAGGGAACATATGAATTTTCAAGGTGGTTCCCAAAAAACTTCTTCTCGAACATCAGGTTGGTTTTTTTTGTTTGTTTGTTTTTCTAAGTCCTTTTAGAGTTCTGAGCTAACTCAAGTGAAAAAATACTGGAAATTTGTGGAAGAACATATCCTCTTGTTATAATGAAAGAGGTCTGTCTTCTCCTGCAGGAAGCCAATTGGCTGGTGTGTGTTCTAGAGCCCATTGCTATTCCTCTAATCAACAACAACAACAACACTCTATTCTCTTTTACGTCTTCACTACTTCCCACTATTTCTCCTCTGCCAGCTGGTCCTAATATTCACAGCTAAACTGCAGGAATGAACTGTTTACACTTTCTGCTTCCATTTCTGCACTTTCTATTCCATCCCAATTCATCGCAGTCTGGCTTCTGCCTCCTGCTCCCCCACAATGGAACTGTCCTAATCAGGCCACCTCTGACCCACATGTCATTAAACTTCAGATCTTTTCCCTTTTGCAACTTCAGCTACTTGGCCACTTCCTCACTCTCTTCCGTGGATCTTGTGGCACCATCCTTTCCTGGTCTCACACCTACCTTCCCTGTCTCTTCGTTAGTCTCCTTTGCATCTCCCTCTCATCAGATGTTTTCATTCCAAAGGTTCTGATACTGGCCCTTATTCTTCTATTTCTACTTGCTTTCTTTGTCTTAAGTAACTTTCTAGCTTTACCAGATGACTGTCAAGGTTTCTCAAGTATCCATTGTTATGCAGACCAATATCCTGGGGGCCAGACACATTCATTTTTCTATTGCACATCTCAGTTCAAAGTCAAATTGTTTGGAACTCTACTGACTTATCATTTCCCCTCAGTACTGCTACCAACTCCCACCCCCTCCGTCATGGACCCTAATTCTCCTCCTACCTTACACTCACAATTTCCCATTTGCCCAGGGTCAAGGCTGGGACACAGTCTTTCATCATTGGGCTCTTGAGTTCTTCCATACTGCACAGCTTCCTCGAGAGATTCTCACATAGATGTAATGACAATGGAACCCTTGGATTGGTTCGTGCACAACCTGCACAGCTGTATGGGGTGTGCTGATATTTTCCTTCTCCCTCATCATCAACATTCAAACAATCACCAAATGTGTTTAGCTCTGCTTCTAAAATAACTCTTGCCTCTATTTCTTTTTTCCCATTCCACTCCTGGTAGAGTCTATAATCATCTTTACCCTTGACTATGGATCTAGCTCTCTGGCTTCTCTCTTTTACCCATGATACCTCTCCAGTCTCTGCAGTCAGAGGGACATTTATAAACACAAGTATGGAACTTAAACTCTTTAACGGCCTCCCCTGGCCCTGTAGATAACAAACCACCGGCTCTCAAGTCCTCCAAGTTCGTCCCCTCCTCTCTCATTCTCACTGGTCTTCCTCCAGGGTCCAGTCTTGGTGACCTCCTTCGTTTGTCCCAAAGGTGCTGAGCTCTCTCACCCACAGGCCTTTGCTGTGTCCTCTACTCTCTTCCCCACCCTCATCCTTCACCCGTTGTTCAGGTCCTACCTTAAATATCCCTTTATAAGGAATCCCTCCCGGGACCTCAGACCAGGCTGAATGGGACAGCTACATTCCTCAATGACCTGGGCTGCCCTCATTATACCATGACTGATCATCATGGTGATTAGTTTCCATTGTCTGTCTCCCAGGAAGATAGGATGGCTTCTTCACTAGCGTATCTCGGGCATCTGGTAGGTACTTGAAAAATTGCTGCTAATTGGATCAGCTCTATTATTCCCTTAGAATATCAAATATATATGATAAAAACCACAAAAACATAAATCCCTATCTTTTACAATACTATGATTTCTGAGACAAGTTAGATGTTTCAGTTTTCTTCTCTCAACTTGATCTTGAAAAGAACAAGTTTCTGAAGAGTAAATAAAGCCTCAGAGTCTTAGAAGTTAAATTTAATGACCTCCAAACTGAAATCTGCACTAAAAATAAGTGTTTTTGCTCATGCAGTGAATGGTGTGACAGCTTTCCTGAGGAAGATAAACTGGTTTCTTTTTTTTAAATTTAAATTGCGCTCCTCATTGAAATCCTTAAGATTTAATTTCCATGTGGGGAAAGGGGAACTAAACTAATAAGTGAGAAGACTCATCATTTACCAAGTTTGTGAATTTAGCAGAAATAGTCCAGAGACTTAACATTATGGGAAGACATATGGCATATTATCCTATGGCTGTATTGTTTTGTTTTGTTCTGCTCTGTTTTTCTGTCCCAAGGGAATAGTTTATATTTTCCTATTATTTCTTTTTCTCACTTCCCTTCATAAATTATGCCCGGGATCCATAAATGACCAAATATAAAAGTGTGTCCTTGCTGAATACAGGCCCTAAAAGAAAAAGTATATTCTTACCTTAAAATGTAATGAAATACTTCTCGAATGAGAATGCATTATTAGAACTTCTTGGATATTTATTTTGACATGTAATTGTTTGACCCAACATTGTAACCTATAAATTGTTACCTGAAATAAATAAATAGCTAAAAATGTTTGCATGCTTTTTTTTTCTTTTTGCCTTCTGACGTTATTTTATCTTCTAGATTTTGATGAGAGATTTTCAGATTCTCAGGTTATAGAAAAGTTTGTATTAAAATCCTCCTGGTCATGGATTCTCCAGTGAAGACTACAAGTCCTTGGAAAGTCAGGACTATCCCCAGCTGTGTGCCGAGGGGTCAGATAATCCCAAGAGGCATCTCAGAGCCTGGCTTCCCTCTTCCAGAAATGGTCTATCAATTCTATCAGGAAAGACATAGATGACACAACTAGAAAGCACAATGAATCCTGACAAATATTGCATAAGCTGTATTGCATTGGGTTGAATGTATGCTCTAGAACAACACTGTACAAAAGAGATATGATGCAAACCACATATACAATTTTAAAATTCCTAGAATAAGTAAAACAAAACTGGTGGAATTAGTTTTAATAACATGACTTATTGATTCTTGTATATCCAGAATATTATCATTTCAACATGTAATAATTTTAAAAATTATAAAATTATATATTTTACATTTTTTCCTAACAAAATCTTCACAAGTGTAAAATATACACTTACAGCTCATCTCAGTTTAGACCAGTCACACTTGAAATGCTCAATAGCCACATGTGAATAGTGGATGCTGTGTTGGAGAAAACAGATCTAGACATTCAAAAAGGGGGGCATGGTTGGGTCTGGAACAATCAGAAAAGGCTCTTGGAAGGAGGAGAGTCCTCCTCCTTATCTTATCTTTACTGTTGCTTTCAACCAGCAAGAAGAATGAGCAGTTCAATTTCAGGGAACTGGTTTGGGGTATGATAGTGGTCAAGCAAAGACCACTGTCTTTCACTGCCAAAGATAGCATCTGAGATGTGATCCCAACTTAGGTATGGAGAATGGAAACAGAATTACTGGAGGGACTTGGAAAGAAGATAGAGGGACTCAAAATTAAAGCTACCTGAGATTGTTGCCTAATGGAGTTGCTCAAAATTTATTTTTCATTTATATCTACCGGACTCTTTATTATAAGAGTATGTTTTTTTAAAAAAACAAAACATTTTATTTTAGAATAGCTTATATTGAAACAAAAGTTGCAAAGATATTACCCACATACCCCTCCCCTCACAGAGTTCCTATTATTAACTTCTTATATTGACTATTTGTCAAAAATTATGGGCCAACACAGACAAAATATTAACTAAAGTCTACATTTTATTCAGATTTCCTTAGTTTTTACTTCATGTCCTCTTCTGTTCCAGGATTCCACCAGGACACCACATTAGATTTACTTGTCATGTCTCCTTAAATTTCTCTTGGCTGTGACACTTTCTCAGACTTTTCCTGTTTTTGATGAACTTTACTGTTTTGAGGACTGGGCAAGTGCTTGGTAGAAAGTCCTTCGATAGTGACTTGTCTGATGTTTTTCTCATTAGACTGGGGCTATGGGTGTTTTGAAGGAAGACCACAGTGGCAAAGTGCTATTCTCATTATATCACCAGGGCACCTACCATCAGCACGAGTTATCACTGCTGGTGTTAACTTTGATCACTGACCGGGCTGAGCTAGTTTGGGCAGATTTCTCTACCGTATAGCTACTTTGTTTCCTGCTCTTTCCAGTTTGTACATTTTGGAAGTCACTGTGTGTAGCCAACACTTATGAAGTGGAGAGTTATGCTTCACCTCTTTGAGGGTGAAGTATCCATAGAAATTATTTGGAATTATTCTTTATGGGAGGGTTATCTATTCTCCCCCATTTACTCACTGATTCAATCAGACATTTATTTCTGATTATTTTAATATCTGAGTATAGACTCATGGATAATAGTTTTATACTTTTGGTTAAGTCCACTGCTACTTTATTTTTTTGCTCAAATCAGTTCATCCTTGGCCATTGGGACCTCTTTCAGTTGGCTCCTGTCTTTCTGACATACCCCATCACTGTGGGGTCATTGAGGACTTTCATACTTTCTGGAACTACAAGATGCTTGAGCCTTATCTTGTATATATATCCTGCCCCAGCCCCCAAATCAGCCATTTCTCCAAAGAGACCTAGTTCCTTTTATTGGAGAATGGTATTAGAAACTAAAATCTGGGAACTAGCTGTGCTCATTGCTTTGAGGTGTCATTGCTTCTAGACTCCCTCAGCTTACAGAGCAAGGAAATAAATGTACGTACGTATACTGACACATGAATATAGACACATCTACGAATGTTTCTTTGTGTATCTATCTGTATTTATATTAAGTTAAACATTAGTTCACATTGATGTTCAACTCTAATCAAATTCCATATGGATTATTCTAGCCTCCCCAATTCCTTATCTGTAATCTTCCACTTCAACCATGAGAAACCAGGCTCCCACCATCTGCCATGCATTTACTTAATTCTTCAATGCCAATATACATGTACAGTGGTTTTAGAATTGTTATTTTGTACCTCTGTAGGAATAACTTTATCAGATTCAGTGTGGTGCTTATGTATATTTCCTTGTGCTTTTCGTCTTCAAGAATTCACTCATTTTCAAAGTTATATAGGTCAGCACCTCTTCCCTTTCCCTCTCTTCAAGGAGATTCTTCTATATTTGTAATGTAGTTGGATTCTTTTGCCATATTCTGCATTTCATCCTGGGATTTTCTGACCTCTTAAATGATTTCTTAATATTTTCACGCCTTAAGTTTCATTCTTTGTGTGGTAAAGTTCTGTAGGTTTTGGCAAATGCACTGTGTTGATTGTCCACCATTACAATATCATGAAGAATAGTTATTGCCCTAAAAAATGCCCTGTGCTTCACATGTTCAATCCTCCTCGACCTCAAGCTCTTGAAAACCACTTATCTGCTTCCATCTTTATTTTTTTGCCTTTTCCAGAATGTCAAATAAATGGAATCATACAGTAGGTCACCTTTCAAACTGTCTTCTTTTACTTAGCAATATGCATATATAATAAATCCATGTTTTTACATGGTTTCATAGCTCTTTCCTATTTATTCCTGAATATTATTCCATTGTGTGGATATATTACTGTTTGTTTATCCATTTACATATGGAAGGATCTTGGTTGCTTCCAGTTTTGGGTGATTACAGATAGCATTGCTATAAACATTCACATGGAGATTTTGTGTGGACATAAGTTTTCAAATCAATCCAATTGCTGGATTTGTTGACTATGGTAAGACCATATTTAACTTTGTCAGAAGCTACCAAACTAGCTCAAACTGACTGTATCATTTTGCATTACTACGAGCTATATCTGCGTTAGTAATTGTTACTGTCATTTTTGTGGATTTTAGCCATTCTAATAGGTGAGTAGTGATACCTCATTGTTTTAAATTTTATTTTAATGTTGAGAAATAATTTTGAGTGTCTTTTCATAGGCTTATTTGCCATCTATATATCTTCATTGATGAGGTGTCTGTTGAGGTCTTTTGCTTATTTTTTGATCCAGTTGTTTGTTTTCCTATTTTTAAGTTTTAAGAGTTCTTTGAATATTTTGGATATCAGTCATTATCAGATATGTTTTGCAGATATTTTATCTTAGTCTGTGGCTTGTCTTTTCATTTTTTTAACCAGTATATTTGCAGAGCAGAAGTTAAAAAAATTTTTTTTTATAAATATATTTATTTTATTTTTGGCTGCATTGGGTCTGTTGTTGCATGCGGGCTTTCTCTAGTTGTGGCGAGTGGGAGCTACTCTTTGGTGCAGTGCGCAGGCTTCTAATCGCAGTGGCTTCTCTTGCTGTAGAGCATGGGCTCTAGGCGCGCAGGCTTCAGTAGTTGTGGTACATGGGCTCAGTAGTTGTGGCTCGTGGGCTCTATAGCGCAGGCTCAGTAGTTGTGGCACACGGGTCTTAGTTGCTCTGCGGCATGTGGGATCTTCCCAGACCAGGGCTCGAACCCGTGTCCCCTGCATTGGCAGATGGATTCTTAACCACTGCGCCACCCGGGAAGCCCAGAAGTTTTAAATTTTATTAAAGTCCAAAATTATTTTTGTTGTTGTTTCATGAATTTTGCTTTGGTGTTGTATTTAAGAACTGCTCAAAAAAATCTAAGGTCATGTAGATTTTTCTCCTATGTTTTCTTGTAGAAATCGTATAGTATTGCATTTTACGTTTAGATCTATGTTCCATTTTGAGTTAATTTGTGTGAAAGGTGTAAGGTCCTTGTCTAGATTCTTCTCCCTCTTCTTCTTCTTCTTTTTTATCTCCTTCTCCTCCCCCTCCTCCTCCTTCTCCTCTCCTTCTTCTTCTTCTCCTTCCTTTTTTTTTCATATAGACAACCAATTGTCCCAGCACCACTTATTGAAAAGACTATTGTTTCTCAGTTAATTTGCCTTTGCATCTTTTCCAAAAATCAGTTGACTGTATGTGGTTCCATATTTCATCTTCACTGTGTTTCATTGAGGTGTCTTGTGTTTCTTACACAGCACTCTATCTTAATTGCTGTAGCTTTAGAATAAGTCTCACGTGTGATTTCTCCAACACTGGACTTGTAATGATGTTTTAAGATGGGAAGTTTAAGGCAAGTTTCTTTTAAATTAGGGGGATGTAGGAAACAAACTCTAAAATTCCTAATTCCACAAAGTTCCTAGTTCCATAATTGTCCACAGTGAATTACAGAAAGAAAATCAGAGCACACATTTATACAGCTGACAGCAAACTAATGGGGTTTGTTTTGTTCATTTTTTGCAAGTCTCAAGTGTAAATATGTCCTAAAAAATTTAAACTAATTTGTGGAATGTGGATTTGTTAACATATACAAAGGGAAGTAGCAGTATTTGGTCTAAAAGTGAGTGACAGTGTCTGTAAAGGTCAACACATAAATTCATAATACTCCAGAAGAAGTAATGAAAAATGTAATAGAAACTGAGATACTATTTGCATTGACATTAGTCTATAACCTACCTAGGATTAATTGGAAGTATTACTTATGTATAAATTGAAAAATTCAATTAAATTAGGCCAAAGAGTGAATAAATGAGAAACATAACATTGTAAATATGTCCATATTTCCCAAATTGGTTAAAAAAATACAACCCAGTGATATTTGGGGGTATTGGACAAAATATTTCTAAAATATATACGAAAATAAAAACACCCCCAAACTTATAAGACAATTCTGGAAAAGACAGTAAGAGACTCATCCAGCCTTGTAGAAAGGAATAGTCTGTAGTCATAGCAATGGAGCCAGAGCAATAGTCTTAGTTAGAGCAGTGGTTCTCAACCAGAGGCAATTTTGTCCTTCAGTTTGAAGACATTTTTAGGGTCAAAACTGGGGAGAGGGGTGTGCTATTGGCACATAGAGGGTAAAGATTCTATAGGGTTGCTGCTAAATATTCTACAACACACAGGGCAGTCCCCACAACAAAGAATTACCCAGACCAAAATGTTATCCATGCTGAGGTTGAGAAATCCTGCCATAAAGGAGTAGAGAAATGGACCCATATCACAAACAGATAATGGAAAATGTGGCTCATTCTGTAGAGGAAATAAAGTCATATCACCACTCAGATTAAGTAAAAATATGACTCCCAATGGATTAAAGATCTGAACATAAATGGCAGAAGTATGACACTACTGTAGAAAACCAGCAAATATATTTCAGAAATTTGCCCTTAATATGAAGTCAGAACAATTTCTCATAGTAATCATTTAATAGTAAAAATATTAGTATTTATATGGTTGCTTCTTTGATTAAAACCCATCAGAGCTATCTCAACGACTACCAGATAAAGTTTAAAATTTTAGCCTATTTCTCCCTGATGAAATATAGTCACACTTTCTAAATGTCTCCATTTTCCCTGCCTCTCTTGGTCCCTAGGGGTAGAGTCAGTTGCTCTGATCCAGGCATATTTAATACATGGTGAGCTATTATTGCACTTATAAATCCCTAATTAACTTTCCTTTAAAGCCCTTCTTTGTTACCTGAGCAAGAGATTCTCCTGGGGCAAACTATGCCCTCCACATTTTTACCCTTGCACAGAGTAAAACGCCCACAGCAGCCAGACACATGTTTTTGATTATGTGAATTGATTAACCTCTACTATTGGCATGTAATCATTTTTTCTCACGCTCTTGCAGTCTGCCTTGGATGAACTATGACAATTAATTATATAACTACAAACTCAGATATAGTAAATAAAAGTCCATTTCTGCTTCTCAATTATCAGGGGCTATTAAGAACCTCACTAAGAAATGACAAGCAAAACATTCTGAAATAAATGCAGTTTAATAATGCAACTTAAAAAGCAATACTCCTATAATCAAATGGCCCTCGTAATGTAATACTAATATATCACTAAAAATTTTACAAAATAATTAAAATCATGACATATGCCCAAGCAGAAAGCATTTTGATTTCTTTTGTTCTCATATGGATTGACACATAGATTTTTTTTTTTTACCATGAACATTGTACATTACATTCCCACATTTATTTTTTAGTCAGAGATGATTTTTTAGAATCTTGCCTATCTTTGAAACTAAGACATGCAAAAGTAAATATTAGTGACCCGGTTTGCACTCTCAATAATGTACATAGCAGATAAGAATGCATTGAAATACAAAATGGAAGATGTAAGTTAGCTTTACATTTAGAATCCACAGCAGTTCTTGCAAACAAAAACTTAATTTCTAGCACAAGGAAGCTTAAATAGCTTTACCATGGCCATGAGGTAAGACTCCTGTGTTGGTCTAAAGGTAATCTTTGTGACTCAATTACACAATGATTGGTTTCATTGGTTAATGAGAAAAACTCAAAGGGCTAAAAGTTATGCACCAAGTCTTATTTTCAGAATACTAAATTTCTTTTGCAAAATACCCCCCAAAATTCAACCAAGTAAATTTGAAGATCTAACTGGCTTTATTCAACAATTCATGAATCGCATAGCGTCACATCAAGCAAGTAGAAAGCTGCTCCTCCTCCGAGCTGTACGAAGTGGAAGTCTTTTACAGAAATGTAGCAGGACAAAAAGGTTATTAGCAAAAGAAAATAGAGGATTGTTTCAGGCAAGATTACCTCACTAGTGCAGACCAGGAAATTCCAGACTGATTGGTATAAAATTCCACTTCTGGGAGAGGCTGAAACTGACATTAGGTTAGGTATTATGATTTGATCAGGTTTTGTAGAAGTGACTCCATTTTGGGCTTGTTTCTTTTTAGCACTTTCTGGCAGTAGGTCATTTAGACATGGTGGGTGAGGGAAGTCCACTTGTTCAGGTTGCTTCAGAACACACTTCATTGCACTGTTGCAAGATCTACCCTGGCTACTGGGAAAGCAATGTAATAAGTCACAGGAGACAGGTAAGGTGAGGGCGGAATGAAAAGTACAACTAAGCATCTAATTCCCTTTTCACGCCAATTTCCTGTAAATGTTTTCTTTCCTACTGAGATGCCCTGGAAGTTAACCTTGAGGATTGCATTAGGATTTTCAAGGAAGCTTGTTTTGGCCCTTTAATTGGGATGGGCTAAAGGGCCACGCTGATGGGTTAAAAGGTCATTTTAGCCAATATGAGTTGTGGGGTCTTTTCTCAGCAAACTGTGATCAATAATTCAGCTGGGCCACAAAGGGGAGCTTGTGAAAACTGACAGCAGGCAAGACAGAGTAAATTAAGAGGACTCAAAAGGAATGAGATTACCACAGTCATGAAACTGTGAGCCTAGAAGCTTCATTTCCACACCAAAACCAGCTCGTTTCTTTATTCCTTGTACCATATGCTCATTTCTCAGCTGAAATATCCTGTGAGTGGTTGTCAAGAACTAAGATTTGCTAAATTTGTTTATTTTTGCTTTTCTCTTAGCTCAAATTAGAAGCATATGTTCATCACCTCTGCCTGTGAATAGTTCAGCATGAACTGTTTTCCTCATTTTATTTAGAGCAGATCAGTCAAAATAGTTATCATTTCAAAGTTGACTTGCAAAGAAATATGGCATGCACAACGTCTTTTATTAATTGTGTTTCTTCGCAAACTAGCAGATAAACTCAGTTAACTGAAATATGGCCATTCATCTTAGTGCCGTAATTAGTGCAGCCTTCATTCAGGTAGGAGATACTGATGGTGTCATTAAGCTGCGGAAGCCACATGGAGAGCTGTCAAGTCCCAGCATTTTTGTTTGAAGTAGGGACTGATCATGGGATCCAGGACTTTTTATCTCTAGAGTTATGTCTTTAATGGGGTCACGGCTGCAGCTGAGAAAAATTACCATCTGAAGATAGCTCCCTGCATGGTCCATATAGGTCTGGAGGAGCTGGGACAAAAATCGCTCCTGGGTCAGTCCAGCATTACCAGGTGCTTTCCTGCAAGAGAGGAAGCTCAGAAGGTTATCAGAAAGGTCAGAAGTCATTTAGGGGCATTTAGGAAGGCGCAGGCCACATCCTGGCCCAAAATATACAGTAGAATCACTGTGTTACAGTACAGAAGCTGAGAAGAAAGGGAAGACAAATATATTATATCATGTACCAAGCTCATTCCTTTCTCTCTCTCTCTCTCTCTTTCTCTCTAGGGATAGAGATATATCTGTGTATACATACACTCACATATTATATCTATAAATAGGTATAGATATATTTGAGAATACATATGTATATATTATATATGTATATATACAATTACTTATCTAGTTCTCACAGAAACCCTATAATTTTATCTAAACTGAGGCTTAGATTGTTGCTATAACTTATGCAAGATTCCACAGATATTAAGTGGCAGAATGAGAATTAAATCTACCTATCTATCTATCTATCTATCTATCTATCTATCTATCTATCTCTATCTATCCTCATCTACTATTCCATTGGTGTTATCTGTCTTGTTTCCACAGTCCAGAGCAATGCCTGGCACAGACTGGGTATGCAATGAATGGTGTTGCCAAACCGCACTTTGACAACCCCACGCCCATATTCTTTCTACAACATCCATGGGCCTCACCAGAAGGGACTGCTCTCAATGTTTCTGCCCATGCTTCTCATTCTAATGAGAGAATTTTCATCCAGAGATGGGAGGTATCAGGGCTGCCATACACCTGCCCCAGAAAAGGCAAGGACCTGCATAAATAAATTCTTATTTATGACCACTGCTGATCTTGACCTTGAAGGAGCAGAATTAGTGAGAAAGATGGGCAGCAGAAGAATATAATAGAGAAGTACATGATATATAGGGTGCTGAAGATATATGGTTCCCAAAGTATGTGTGAAATAGAACTCAAGGATTAGTGTAAATTAATTCCTTTGTATGACCAGTATTCCACCTGACCTTGAAGATGCAGGGGCTAGTGAGAATGATGTACAGAAGAGGCAATTAATAGTGCCTGCTTTCAAAAAATATATCGTGGTTTAGTTATTCATTCACTCCACACACTTACTCACCACACCACGTGGCAGCCATCCTACTGGGTGCTAGTGACAGGAGAGTGAAAAATAGCCTCACTTAGTTCCAGAAGCTTCCACACTATTGGCCCCTGTTTCCAACCGTTTCAGCACAGCCAGCTCTCCCATGCCACACTTGGGTGATGCCAGTAAAAGTCAGACATTTTTGGAATTTTTCAGGACTTGCCCTAGCTGACTCTTGATCTAAGGCTCTTCACTCTGTTATTAATGTCAGAAGTTAAACTGTAGCAGCTTTCCAAATGCCTCTGTCTTTACATGTATTATCCTGTTACTAATAATGTCTTCATTTTATAGATGAAGAAACAGAGGCTCATAAATAGCTAGTATTTTCTAAAGCATAGTGGTTAAATGTGTAAACTGTGGCGTTTGCCCACCTGGATTTAAGTGTAGCTTAACACTTACTGATGTCGGATTTCTGGAAAATTATTTAACATTTCCACACCTCAGATTCTTTGTTTGTAAAATAGTTCTAATATTGGCACATATGTCAAAGTCCTGTATAAGAAGTAAATAAGTTAATACATGTAAAGTGTTTAGAACAGTGTCTTGAATACAGTAGTTCTATTGGGTTGAATGCTGCCCCCCCTGAAAAAAGATAGATTCAAGCCCTAATCCCCAGAATTTATGGAGGTGAATTTATTTGGAAGAAGGTTTTTTTCTTTGTTTGTTTGTTTTCAGATGTAATTTTGTTAAGGATCTCAAGATAAGGTCATACTGGGTTTAGGGTGGTCCTTAAATCCCACGATAGGTGTCCTTATAAGAAGCTAGAACACAGACTTACCAAGAAGAAGGACATGTAAGGATGGAGGCAGAGATTGGAGTGATGCAGCTATAAGATAAGGAATGCCAAGGGTTGCCAATGGTGCTGAAAACTCGGCCTCTGTGCACCGGTGCTGAATCGAATCTCAGAGACAGAGTTTTGGGTGAAGCAGAAAAGAATAGCTTTATCGCTTTGCCAGGCAAAGGCAGACATGGTAGGCTCATGCCCTGAAAAACTGTGTGTTCCAACCCGGGAGGATTTGGTGAGGAGTTTTATAGCAGGTTCAAGGGTAGGGGTGCTGGTAAGGATCAGGGTGTGGGCAGGGCCTGCACTCCCTTAATCTGGCCTCAGGTGGTCTCCTAATGAACTTCTCAAGGTTATCAAACTGTGATCTTCTCTGGAATGAAGAATACTAACATCTTCCATTTGTTGAGAGTTTAGTTCTGTAAAGAGCTCAAAGATATTGCTATGTGTATCCCTTGAGGCGGAACCAGGACCCTGCCCCAAGGCTGCACTATTGCTTCTTGGCTGCTCCTGCCTTGTCTCTGCATCCCCTCCCTTCCCTGATTAGCAACTGTTTGAAAGGCTTCCATGCCCAGGAGCCCCACTGGGTCCTGCTTGGTTTCACCACGAGGCATGGGACAGATTCTCCCTCAGAGCTTCTAGGAGGAGTGAACCCTGCTGACACACTGACTGCGGACTTCTGCCTCCAGAACTGTGAGAGAATAAATTGCTGTTGTTTGAAGTCACCAAGTTTGCGGTCATTTATTGTGGCAGCCACGAGAACCTAATACAGCAGTTAACACACACACACACACACACACACACTCTCTCTCTCTCTCACTTGTTTTTGTTAAGTATTTACACAGCAGTTGAGGCCCACAGAAGTCTCAAGCTCAGCCATCTGACTTCGAATCTTTAATCGCCTGGCTCTTCCGCACTCACCCCTCGGTTCCTGGTTTTACATCCAGCTTTTATCCCTCTGTTTGAACCATCATACTCCTTTCTGTGTCTTACTGAGGTTGGCTGCCCACTTGGGGCTCCATTTCCCATGCACCCCTGCTTTGGACTTTCCCCGCGACCATCAGGTGCCAGACCCGCGCTTGCAGACCCTCCCCACTGGGTGGGCTCCTCAACAGAGCAGGAGACTCAGCCGTTTAGAGCAGGAGCTGCAAGACCTGCACTTAGTGCACACGGGCTGAGTAGCTCAGGCAGTTTATCAATAGAAGCTACAGTGAGTATAATGCAGAGTAGACGCAGCGTATACACTATTTCCTGCAGCGATCGGATGGCGAGCGCGATGGAGGAAGAGAACAGGAAGATGTGCAGCGAAGAACAGGAAGATGTGCAGCGAAGAACAGGAGCTGAATGAGTTCGGGAAGCACCCCACAGCCCAAGGCAAGAGCAGGTGACACTGAAGGAACGAGTCATCTAAGACAGGTGGGATTGTGAAGGGCTCTCAAGGTAGATTTTCTCAAAACATGGAGTCAAATGGGGGAAAAGTCCAACTCCCTGTACTCTTAAAGTTTATGAAATACGTACATCTGGCATCCTTCCTTCGATCTCGTGTTTTAAACCACTACATAGAATCATGAGGAATAATTTTTAAAAGTCCCACATATATTTATATAGAAATTAATGCTTTAAAGTTTAAATATTTTAGGAAAACATTTTCTTCTAATTTATCAACATGTAAAGCACACGGAGCTTTAAAGAGAATTAGTCCCCCAATTCCCTTTCGTGATAAAGAAGGGGGGCACAAACAATCCTGAGGTGACAACTAGTCCCTGACTCTCTGGCTTAGTTATTTGACTTACAGAGCAGTTGAGGAGGTGAGCAGGTAGAGAGAGCCCCAACTCATTCCTCCAAGTGGGGCAGATAGAGCAACTGGACCCTGACTCCGTTCACTGTAAGAAATCTCACAAGAAGTGCTTCTGGAAAAAAGAAAATGATATCAGGCAGGTGGGTCTACAAAAGGAATGAAGAACACTGGAAATGGTACCCACAGGCGTAAATGTATAAAAGTGTTTTAAAATGTTATTTACATTTCTTTAAAAGATAATGAGTTGTTTAAACAACAAGTAACAAAATGTAGCATAGAGTTTATAATATAGGTAAAATTTAAAAATATAACGACAAAGGGATAACAGCTGGGAGGAGAGAAATAGAAATATACTATTGTGAGTTTTTTACACATAAAATATAACCTGAAGGGTTCCTGTGATATCTACCAAATACCCATTAGGATAACAAAACAAAGAAGATAATAAGGAAGGGGAAAAAATAAAAAAATAATAGATGGGGCAAATAGAAAACAAATAGCAAGATGATGGGCATAAACTTAACTATATCATTAATCCCATTAAATATAAATAATCTAAACATCCAAATTAAAAGTGAAAGATTTCCAGATTACATAAAAAAGTAAGAGCCAACTATGTGCTGCTGGTGACAGATGTAAATAAAATGATCCAAATAAATGAAAAGGAAAAGCAAAAATATATGCCATGCTAACCTGAATCCGAGGATACCCGGAATGGCTATATTGATTTTAGACAAAGTAGGTTTCAGAGAAAAGAATGCTACCAGGAGTAAAGGAAGTCAATTCTCAAAGACAGTGGGGTCAATGCATCAGGCAGACATAATGGTGTTCAGCATTTATGATCATTTTATGCTTCAGACAGTGACACCTTCTCCCCCGCCCCCCTTGTAGACATTTGGTCAGATTTCACAGAGCACATTCCTCCAGTCTCCTTCTATAGGGTGCATTTTGTGTGACTGCAGAATTTGGGGGCTGAGTAGGAAAAGGAGGCTGGTGAAGTCAGAATCCAGCTCACATGTTTTGAAATTATTCCCCTGTTTCTAGAGACATATCCTGCCTTCAAATATACCCGAAATTCCTCAGTCCACAGTCCCTCTGTTTTGTCTTTTAAAGAGCACAAACCCCCATTATTTTGCCATGATTGAGAAGGGTAGCCTCTCAATGCATGGATTTGGAAAGGGGTATCCAGGGATCTATGTGCTCTCAAACAGCTTTCAATTAATCCTCCTTAAGTCCCAGTGTCACAGTCAGTGTTTAATTAGAGGCGCAGAAACACTATGAGTTATGGGATAAGGTATTTATTATAGAAATCAGCTTTGACACAATTATGAGATAAGCCGGATAAATGAAGGTCTACCAAAGGGAGCTAGAGCGTAAGAGGAGACACCCTTCCGGCAGTTAGAGAAGCCAAGCTCATCCAGCTGCTAAAGTCGGGCTGCTAAGAAATCCATGCCACAGGTCTGTGCACCCTCAGAAAGGTCTATGCAGCCCCCGATATCCAGGGGGTATCCCAGCATTATCAGCTGGGTCTTGATGTTATCACAAGTTGGTCTGGCATCCAGAGCTAGGCTTTGGTGTTCTCTTGCTGGATGTAAACAATTTCACAGAACATCAGTATGAGACAAGGCCACTCTGTGACTGATAGATCAAGACAAGAAAATTTTTAAAAGACCATTTTGTAATCTTGCTTAAACACAGAATGTCATCCGAACCACAGACTATAAACATCTCCCTCTCTCAGCTGATGTGAGTGACTGATTGCTCTTTCTCAATTATAGCTTTAATTTCCCTTTCAGTCTGCCCTCCTTACAGATAGGATTTATTAAGATGCCAATCATAACGTTATTCTCACGTCATGACTGCTTCCAACAGAGAGCAAAGCTCCACTTCCCTAAAATCTCCCCCAAATCACCAGCCAAAGTCCAAATCCTATAATAGGTTCTTTCTAATACCTCCTGCTGGGACACCTGCAATTCCCCCTGGTGTGGATGTGCTCCTTCATTGCAACAAGTAACAAACTCAACCTGCTCAATTACAGATGAACTCTTGGTGGCCTCTGGCTGAAGGACATTGACAACCCACAGCCAAGCATGTGGTCATGAGCCTGGGGCCACTGTGTTCAGTGGGGTCAACAGTCAGGAAGATCTAGATGGAAACAGAAGAGTGTGAAGTACAAGCCAGAACCTTCCCTTCCGGGAACCCTGATGTCTATTTCTCAACCTTCTCAATCTTCAGAGATCAGTGGTTGCTGCTTAACTGTTGCCTCCCTAAATCTCAAGAAAACACCTCTTTGGGCCACTTAATTACCTACTCACTCAGAGCCAGATGTGGGAGTTCCAGCCTGACCAAGCCTAAGGAAGCACTCCCACGCACAGCCTTTAGCCTCTTTCCAGAGGAAACTGAGTCCTGCTTTGTTCCAGAAATCCTCTGTGTTCCCACTGCAGGGTTAAGACTTGATTTCCTCATGTCTTAAAGCCAGTTATCATTTAATAAGTTTATTCTGTAAGCTACTCATTTTTGTTGTTCTTTGTCTCTCATTTTCACTGTTTTTGTGTGCTGTTCGTTATTATTATTTTTCATCTCTTAACTGGAAGCTGCAGTGGGTACTGGAATAGGGTGACATCACAAGTGTTTTCAATCCAATATCTTCACTAAAAAAATCAGGTCCTTTGTCACCTATGCAGGTGGTGGAGACCACTACATGCCAACCAGGTGTTCATGCCCCACCCCACTGTAGTGAGGAGCTCCCCTAGTGGTCCAACCAGGGACTCCCTTTACTATCACAGCAAGTGTGGTCACATGACTTATTCTTGCCAATATTATGGGGGAGGAAGTGAGGTGTGTTACTTTTGGGCAGGCATGTTTAAAAATGACTGTGCCTTCTCTACTCTTTCTTCCTCTCCCCCTTTTTTTTTCAGCTGGAAGTTGAGGACGCAGACACTCGATGGATGGCTACTTCAAAGATGGTGAGCCAGATCCCTGAGCCTCCAATGGTTGGCCAGAAACACATGCGTGTAAGGATGTATGGGACAGCTATGTAAGGGAGAAAATGCACTCTACTGTGTCAGTCCTCCAAAAGTGGAGGTTTACTCCAATTGAGTTATTCCAAGTATGGTACTGGTGTTCCTCTAACTAACAACATGAGTATGTCGTTCTTTTTGAAAGAATAGTTCCATCAACATTCAGTCTTTGCTTTAACTGGCAAAGTTAGGATTGTTGGTTTTGTTTTATAATTACCTCAAAGACAAAGTTAACAGCACACGCTCTGTGGGAAGGGGGCAGGGTCAGAACGTGTGATAAACCATCTCTATGTCTAATTATCCTCTAAGCATCCTCTAAGTCAAAAGTAAGGAAACTTTTCCTGTGAAGAGTAAAAGAGTAAATATTTTCAGCTTTGTGGGTCACACAGATCTCTGTTGCATATCCTTTTGTTTTTTTAACAGCCCTTTAAAAATGTAAAAAGTATTCTTAGCTTATAAGCTGAACAATAACAGACCTTGGGCAGGATCTGGCCCATGAGTCCAAGCTTACGAATGTCCGCTCTAAGTGACTGGAAGATGTAGGGCTTGAAGGGGGATGTACTGATCAGTAAGACCCCTCTAGGGGCCATAGGTGGATGCATTCCACTTTAAGGCTATGAACTCCCTGAAGACTGTTGGAGAAGATCATTGAGAGGACGTGACCACTGGTTGACACACAAGCTGGACCTCGGCAATTAGAAGCTCCTCACTCTCTCCCCTGTCCTTGGGATGTGCTTTCTGCCCACTGTTCCTACAGTGGAGCCATTTTCAAGGATGTAGCATTGAGAGGGCAGTGTGTTGGTGAGACCATATGGGTGATACACATGACTGAACCCACTGAAGGCCTCTATACAAGCTCTTAAGATTCTGGTGGCACATATATACAATGGAATATTAACTCAGCCATAAAAAGAAACGAAATGGAGTTATTTGTAGTGAGGTGGATGGAATTAGAGTCTGTCAAACAGAGTGAAGTAAGTCAGAAAGAGAAAAACAAATACAGTATGCTAGCACATATATATGGAATCTAAGGGAAAAAAAAAAAAGGTCATGAAGAACCTAGTGGCAAGACGGGAATAGAGACACAGACCTACTAGAGAATGGACTTGAGGATATGGGGAGGGGGAAGGGCAAGCTGTGACAAAGTGAGAGAGTGGCATGGACATATATACACTACCAAACGTAAAATAGATAGCTAGTGGGAAGCAACCGCATAGCACAGGGAGATCAGCTCTGTGCTTTGTGACCACCTAGAGGGGTGGGATAGGGAGGGTGGGAGGGAGGGAGATGCAAGAGGGAAGAGATATGGGAACATATGTATATGTATAACTGATTCACTTTGTTATAAAGCAGAAACTAACACACCATTGTAAAGCAATTATACTCCAATAAAGATGTTTTAAAAAAAAAAAGTAGGGCTTCCCTGGTGGCGCAGTGGTTGAGAATCTGCCTGCTAATGCAGGGGACACGGGTTCGAGCCCTGGTCTGGGAAGATCCCACATGCCACGGAGCAGCTGGGCCCGTGAGCCACAACTACTGAGCCTGCGCATCTGGAGCCTGTGCCCCGCAACGGGAGGGGCCGCGATAGTGAAAGGCCCGCGCACAGCGATGAAGAGCGGTCCCCGCACCGCGAAGAAGAGTGGCCCCCGCTTGCCGCAACTAGAGAAAGCCCTCGCACGAACCGAAGACCCAACACAGCCAAAAATAAATAAATAAATAAATAAAGTAGCTATAAAATTAAAAAAAAAAAAAAAGTAATATATTGAAACATAAAAAAACAAACAATAAGATTCTGGTGGGAAGCAGGGGCAGAGATCTACTCATATTGTGGTTGTCTGAGACAAGCCTCCTTTGTAAGTCTCTTGCTTATTGAATCTGCCTCTTTCTTTGATCTCTCTTTGCCCTTCGTGGGGGGGCAGTTTCAGATTTTACCCGGGAAAGCTCCTGAGTCTGCAAACAAACAAAGGCAAGAATCATGTTCTATGTTTTCATCTTAACCATTATTTCACTTAATATAGGGCTTTAAATTTTATTCAGTTTTAACTCTTTTGTTGCTATGTGCAAAGCTCTGTTAGACACTCTAGACTTACACATAAAATATATGCCCCTCCCCAAAATAGAAACAGTTGAACTGAAATAAAATTTAGCTATTTAATTTGAATTATACTGGAAAATTGCAGTCATAATTCCAGAACAGAATACTAAGCATTTTATAATATACAGCTCTGTCATGGTACTCTTTCTAGTAGCCATAGCCTTTGCCATCACTGAATGCCTACATCACTTTCAATTGTTAGTATCTAAATGTGGGAGCTTCAGAGAGAGAAAGTAGTGCTTGCTTTTTACTTTGACTTGATACACGTGGAAACAGTAAAAATACTTGTAAATTTTATGTGAGGCCTCTATCTCAATAGAAATAAAAAGTAATATAAATTCTATCTGATAAGATTATGGTGATCTCACCTAGGGATTTGCTCTCATAGGTTATTTTTACTTTCTCCAACTCACTCTAAGACATATTTGGATATGTAATTATTCTGCACATAAAAATCCCTTCACAAAGGTCAGAGGTTGGGAAAGTCTGGACTCCCAGAGAAAGTTGGGGGTTAAGTAGCAGGAGGAGCCATAGTTTCCTTGTTGGCTTGAGTTGATTAAGTTCTTTGCACCTGATGGATGAATATCCCTGCCAGAATGAACATACTGGAATTCCATTCTATGAGCAAAACCAAAGACATCTGGTTTGTGCCCTGCTGAAACTCACTACTCATGCCAACATCCTTTAGTGGGTTTAACAATTGGGAACCCAAAGAACTCATGTGGATTTGCGACACCATAAAGGATTTTGAGCCTGTATAATTAATGAATGAATCCCTAGCAGATGTGTTTGCTGAACTAAGATGTGCATGTTGTTTTTCTATTTTAATCTCTGCATCATGTATCAGGTTTTTTAGCTCTGGCTCTGGAAGTAGCTGCCTTTGAATTGCTACAACTTCCCCTAAGGAGTTTATCTCCCCGTAGTAATACCTCCACTAAATTGAATCCAAATTTTTACTTGAATAAATACAACTGGAGAGACCCATAGTAAAAAAAAAATTATGATTATAGCAAAGAAACCCAGTGCAATGAAATCAACAACAACACTGTAACTTATCTGTTTTTCAGAACTCTTCATGATAACAGAATAGGTCCAGAGCACACATTGCAAAGCTCTGTGCTAATGAAGACCATCTCTACAACTGGACTTCTTATGTGTCTACTGTGTCCATGATGCTCATCTTTTGATCTGGAATTTTCCTTTCTAACTTCTATACCTGATTCTCACAGGACATACTTTTCATTGAATGCACAGTGGTGGGATAGAGTTTTCTTCATCCTGCTGGGATACCTGAGATTATTATCAGTATGTGGAAGAAAACATCCTGTGTTCAGGAACAGACTCTTAACAGTCCTGACAGCTTCTGCCCAGAGACATTCTCACTATAGACAAATGATTTTTTTTAGAGAGAAATCTTGCTTATTAAGAGCTCCAATATCATAGTGATAATCACAAGTCTAATTAGCATTAGTCATTAGGATAATTCTACAAATACAACTCTACCAACATTTGAAGGTGCCTTCTGTTATAAAAATGTATGCTAAAATATCACATTTCAAATGACAGTTTTGTTTTGTTTTGGTTTTTGTTTTTTTGGTTATTTTTGGCTGCATTGGGTCTTTGTTGCTGTGCACGGGCTTTCTCTAGTTGCAGCGAGCAGGGGCTACTCTTCGCTACAGTGCGCGGGCTTCTCATTGCGGTGTCTTCTCTTGTTGCAGAGCACAGGCTCTAGCCTCGCGGGCTTCAGTAGTTGTGGCACATAGGCTCAGTAGTTGTGGCTCATGGGCTCTAAAGTGCAGGCTCAGTAGTTGAGGCACATGGGCTTAGTTGCTCCGTGGCATGTGGGATCTTCTCGGGCCAGGGCTCGACCCCGTGTCCCCTGCATTGGCAGGTGGATTCTTAACCAATGCCCTCAAATGACAATTGAATACTAATTTTTATAGGATAACTTATTTTAGACAAATAGCTAATGCAAGTGTTAATCTTTTAAGTCTCATCGGTTAAAACATAATTTAAATGTATTTATTTTGAGTGAAAAATATGGCCTTCATAGAAAATAAGCATTTGCAAATACCTTTAAATATATGGAGTGGCTGAGTTCAATGAATAAATCTATCAGTAGATAATAGCTAAAATTTACACTTTCTTTCTTAAACCAGATATTCTTTCTGATTTTCCTTAGTATGTAAATGACATACATTTTTTTTTTTTTTTAATTTATTTATTTATTTTTGGCTGTGTTGGGTCTTCGTTTCTGTGTGAGGGCTTTCTCCAGTTGCGGCAAGCGGGGGCCACTCTTCATCGCGGTGCGCGGGCCTCTCACTGTCGCGGCCTCTCCCGTTGCGGAGCACAGGCTCCAGACGCGCAGGCTCAGTAGTTGTGGCTCACGGGCCCAGTTGCTCCGCGGCACGTGGGATCTTCCCAGACCAGGGCTCGAACCCGTGTCCCCTGCATTGGCAGGCAGATTCTTAACCACTGCGCCACGAGGGAAGCCCGACATACATTTTTCTTAGGTATCTATATCCAGGTTCTAATCACTGAATCATCTTTAGGCCCATCTCCAGCCTACTTTATGAAATTTTTAATAATTTTCTCTTTTCCTGCATTTCATTGCCACAGCTCTTGCTCTTTCACACATACGTTATTACCAGAGCCCCTTCAGTAATGTTTACTCTCCAGGTCTACCCAGCCTAATTCGACACAGCAGGCTGCCACAGGTGACCTTCCTCCATTCAGATAATGTCAATATCCTACTCCAAAACCTTAACGTTTGTCCTTAAACAGTTTTGGAAAGTTGCATAGTTACAAGGCACCATCCTTCCCAGGCACAATAGATGGATCACACAAGGTGCTTGTTGTTTACATCTCCCCCTTCTGCCAAGCCTGGGAGCCCCCAGCTTCTCCCTAAACTCTCCAGGTGTTCCTTACATAGAGATCTCTGCACTCACTGTGGTCCAGTTCTCCCTCCAGCCACAGGTCAGTCAAACAAAGATGCTCTGTGTTGGAGAGAGACTGACTGTGCCAATGAGGGTTATATCACCCCCAAGGGGATGGAAGTTGGTGAAGAACAAAACCCATTCTTTTCATGTGATATAGACAGAGACACATAGTACATAGAATGTATCTGTATATGTTTGGGGGTGGGAGATGATTAGAGGAAAAACGTGTCTGAAATTTCATTTTTAGGGGGATTATAGGGAAACAAAGATGAAGCTCTAGTGTTTTCTGATTCCAATGAGGCTGACAAGCATGGGCTTCTGGAACTGGTCGCCGTGACATCGTGGCATTGTGGGCAGCAAGACCTCCTCAGAACTGCTGAAACACTCATTCTCAGCTGCTGCGTGTTGGCTGCTGACAGGAGAAAAAGTATCATCCTCTATCACTACATTATGCAGCAGAATGTCCAAGAGTTTCTTTTAAAATTTCTATTGGTAAATACCTAGAAAGAGTAAAATGCAATGCAATGCTGTCATCAAAATGAGCAATAATTTCCGAGTGTCCTAAGTTCTTCCTTCCCTACATTTTTAATATTAGAAAGGAATATTAATTAATGAATAACTCATGTAGTCATTAGTAAATAAAGGAATAATTAGTAGTAATGATAGTTACTGTTTGAACATGAATTATGTCTCTGTTGTCAGGCTGAAATTCTCAATTCTATTTTTCCTTTTCACCCACAAAACAACCTTATAGGTGTGTAGTATTGTCAACATTTTGCAGGTGAAGAAACTAAAACCAGGAAAACCCAAGTGATTTATCAATGGTCAAAAGTTAGCATCTGAAAGTTAAGATTCAAACCTTGGTCTCTTTGATTTGAAATCCTGTAATGTTATCCACGAATATACCAGAAAGATAACCTATTAAAACCCACTATAATCAAGGTCCAGCAAGTGGAGCTCTACGGTAAGGTAAATGCATTCCTGGGAAAATGGAATTGGGACTGAAAAGTAAGGGGCAGGGAGAAGAAACTTCCAAGCATGGTTATTCCCCATAAGGATAGGTCTATGCTGAATGTCAGAATCATGGGTAAGACAGTGCTTTTGCACAGTCTACAGTTGAATTCTAATTCTAAGAATAGGCAGAAATTTATTTTCAGGGACTAAAACGTATACAGACTCCCCAAGGATACACACCCATAATGTCAAACATTTGTGTTTGAATTAACGATGTTCACTGTAACAGATAAGAATTCACCAAGTAAATGCTGTTTGTTAGCTCCTGTGAGCTCAGCAGACACTAAAAGGTCATCTCACTTCTGTGCTGGTCCTACACAGGCTAGGCTGTGCTAGGGTGAGTCACCCTCACAAACACGTTCAAAGTGGCCTGGAGAGCATGACCCAGTGCATCCCAAAGAGGAGTCAATATGATACCTGAGTCTCCCACCATGTGGCCTGGCTGCATTTACACCATCACAGCTGCCCGTCACACAGCTCACAGCACGCTGTGGGCATGTCTACTGCAAATTTCTAAGCCACTTATGTGCATGTCATGCCAGCACATTCTTTTTTTTTAGAACTTTTATTTATTTTTTTTTTAAACTTCATTTATTTATTTATTTATTTTTGGCTGTGTTAGGTCTTCGTTGCTGTGCGCGGGCTTTATCTAGTTGCGGTGAGCGGGGGCTACTCTTTCATTGAGGTGCATGGGCTTCTCATTGCGGTGGCTTCTCGGGCTTCAGTAGTTGTGGCATGCGGGCTCAGTAGTTGTGGCTCGTGGGCTCTAGGGTGCAGGCTCAGTAGCTGTGACACACGGGCTTAGTTGCTCCGTGGCATGTGGAATCTTCCCAGACCAGGGCTCGAACCTGTGTCCCCTGCATTGGCAGGCGAATTCTTAACCACTGCACCACCAGGGAAGCCCTCACCAGCATGTTCTTAATAAAGACGTCTACACACAAGGAGGGGCTGTGATGACGTTTTCACGGCCAGGAATTGTGATGAAAAGAGATCTTGAAGAGTTTTTGGATTTCGTAGGGCCTCAGCCACTAAGATATCGTGATGAATGACTGTACCTCTTCACTTTGGTAGTGACTTGAGTTGAGACCTATTCACAGGGCTGTTACTCAGAAAAATCTGCAGATACAACCGTGAATCTCTATGCAATACTCATATACGGTTTAAATTATTTTGTTTCTCCTCTTTGGAGTCAATAGAGCATCACTTATACTTCTCCTGATCGCTCAAGGATATTTGAAATATACTCAGGGTGTTGAATCTTGACTCTTGATCTGTGGTCCTAACTTTATATTATTACTTTAAGGAGTCACACAAATGACTACTTAAAAAATAACACTTGTCTGAAGGTCACATCTGGGACTTCTTGGCAAAGCAAGGAGGAAGCTGATGTTATTGCTTCAAGGATGTTTATTCACAAGTTGTTCTCCTCCATTTAATTGTATTTTCATGTTTTAGCGTCAACATTTAGTATTAGTGAATGAATGAATTCATTAAATACGAGTAAATAATTGCATACCTTTTTTGGGGCTTTGAGTATACAGTATCTCCCTCAAAATTAACTAGGTTGGTTTTCTAAAGGGTTAAGACAAAACTTCTGATAAAATAAGCTTAGTGATTAAAATATATACACACGACTGTGGAGGGTGAACATGTTCTTTTACTCTTGCGTCCATTTTCCCACTCTTTTCAGATTAGCTTGGGGTAAATTAATTAAGTCTGCTTCCTGCTGGGCAAAGTCCTTTCCTCATGACTGTATTTCTGCTGCCCTCTCTTTCTTATTGACACTGATAGACCTTGAGACTGAAAATAGATACTAATTATTTTCCACCTTTACCCCTCACTGTTCAAAGCAGTGAGTGATGTTTTGACTGTGACATTAACACAGAGCTCACGAAAGCCACACAGAGTGAATGAACTCACGAAGAAAGATTTTGTTGAGTTAAAGGTACAAACAACACAAGGCACAAACAAGGAAACAAATGTTATATAGAAAATGTTCCCCACTCTATTTTTAACGCTGTTGGGTACCATACAGAGGGTAATGCTTGTCCCGGTGGGCAGAGGGCATCTCTCCTTTGCTACCACCACCAGTACTGCCCAGCTCTTGCCCAGCACACTGTCCTGCTTCCAAGGAAACAAAACTAACTTATTGGAGAAATTACGTGAAAAATAGATTCTGGATTCAGGGGGGCACCTGTGTTGACGGAACTTTGTGAAGATTTGAGACTCCAGAATCATCTGTTACCTGAACTGCACCCAAGAACAACCTCTTGCCTCCACACTGAGATGTTTAGGAATCTCGTCCTGCAGTCACTGAGTGGAAAATTTGTTCCCAAGGAAATTAACACTCTTCACCTTGAAAAAGAAAGAGAAAATAAGAAAATTCAAAGCAAACGAATTACCAGCAATATGTAAAAAATGGCAATCGGTTGACTAGCTCATTGCAAGGAATGTTTTGTGGTCTGAAAACACAACAAAACTATCTTGTCTGTAGGGTATTAACATGCAGATAGTGAACTGAATGATCAACCTATCATTGTTTCCATAATAGAATTTATAAAGCAATTTTGGATTTACACCCAACCTCTACATAACACCCCCATGGGGTAGAAAAGACAACTATTTTATTCCTTTTAGAGAGGAAGAAACCCAGGCTCAGAAACCTTCAGTAATTACGTAAAGTCACCAGTTCAAAAATGAAGAAGCTGGAACCAGACCTCAGGTATCCTGATGTTTACCCAGGGCTTTTCCTGATGCCCAGTGATAAAAATGTGTCAATGTATAATATAGTTAGTATGATGGTTAGCTGTACGTGTTAACTTGACTGGGCCGTGAGGTGCCCAGATACTTGGTCAAACATCATTGTAGATGTTTCTGTGAGGGTGTTTTTGGTGTGTTTTGCTTGAGATAAACATTTAAATTGGTAGACTGAGTAAAGCAGTCTCAATCTCTTTGTCTCTCTCTGTCTCTGTTTATCTCTGTCTCTCTTTACACACACACACACACACAAACACACACACACACACCCTATTGATTCTGTTTCTTCTCTGGAGAACACTGACTAATACAGTTAGCCTCTCTGACTGAGCAAAATTCTGATTCATAGGTGGCACTAAAGTTTCATCATTTGGGGTTCTATGAAGCCAAAAACGAGGTGAACAAATTTAAGTGCACAAATGTCTGGCTTTAAAACACAGAGAAGAATTAAATGTATAATTTTTGTATGGCCTCTGTCATTTGTAAAGAAATTGTATTACCTTTTAGTCCAGAGCACTTCGACATTTTTGTCTGCATAACCTCTAAACAAATTTTTAAAAACTACTGACCACGCAAACATTTTTATATAAACATCTAAAATTTGTTAACATACTTTCAAATATCTGTAAAGAATATGTTTTTATTGTATTATGCACTGCATATGAGGACTAAATCTATTTTCACCAAACTGTGAAACTGGAGCTGCAAGTTTACCTCATTCCTTAAAGGAAAATATCCACTGCGCAGACAGATTGACATGAAGTCTTCTTTCTCACGTTCACCAAATCAAACTTATATACTTCCAGAAAATAGTCTGAATTTATGTTTTATTTCAAATAAACATGATAATAGATGTCTATACAACAGCTTTATCAGTTCTGAGTTCTATTTTCAATGTAGAGGATAGATAGATAGATAGATCATAGACAGATAAATAGGTAGAGAGATAGATAGATACATAGATGCATAGATACATAGATCGATCGATCATAGATAGATAGATAGACTGACAGGGCCTTAGTGTACCTGGCCAATACGGTTTGACACTTCAGTATTTCTTCCTCAAGTTTCTCTTTTCTCCTTTCATGGGACTCTTCCTCAAACGTGGAAATTATAAATCACACCTGGGTTTGGTGCCTGCAGGTTTGCACACCTCAAAGCCAGGCATCATAGGAAGATGGGATGAATGGGAAGTTTGCCTTCCTTCTGTAGGGTGAGGGAAGCACCATTGTGAAAGGGGAGGAGAGAAAAAAGAAACAGCCAACCACAGGGCACCAGGCACATCAAGCTTAGGAAAGAGCTCATGGGGTTGGAGGATCTGGAAACTGACTCCCTTAAAGCTCAGTCATCCCTCTGCTGCCCAAGGAATCGTATCACTGCAGAGGTTTGGATACCGCACTGGGACAACAGCTCTTCTTACCATTGTCACCAAAGTGTATGCTCCCTAAATCTGTGAGGTGTTCCACAAAATAAGGGTTCCAAGGCCAGTATCACTCATATTTTGCAAATAAGCAATTGAAAGGTTCTGTTACATCATGAAGAACATAACAAATAAAGATTTTTAAGATATTGATACTAAACCAAAAAAGACAGTGCTGGAAGTAAAACCACGGGCCAACATCTGCTACGTATGTCAGTAACAAAATCCTAAAGAAAATGTTAGCAAACTGAAGTCAGCAAGTTAAAAGAAAAAGTATAAAGCCTTACAACTAAATTAAGTTTATGGTAGGACTTCAAGTTTGGTTTAACAATCAAGAATCCAAAAATATAATTAGTAAATAACAAATTAAAGGAAAAATATGAGCATCTCAATAGATAAAGAATTTGCATGTTGTACAATTCTTTAACCCATCTTGATAAATGCCTTTGATACTGGGGATAAAAAGAAAAATTTCATAGGAATGCTTATACAATCTAGGAACATATAATTCTTATATAAACAATGTGAAAAAATAGGAAAAGTTACCAAACTCATCTTATGGGGTGTCACTATAATCTTGATAGCAAGAATAAAGTAAAATAATGGGCCACTTTTATGTATAAACATAAGCAAAAATCCTAAATAACAGATTAGAAAAACAAATCTAGAAATTCATGTAAAATAAAACATTGTAATTAGTTAGGGTTTTCTCTAGGAATTATGAAATGTTTTAACATTAAAAAAGTTTAATGTTATTTTTCACATTAACAAATGAGAAAACATACAAGATTATCTGAAAATATGTAGAAAAATAAGATTCAGCAACCATTCAAGATTGCTACATTTCTTAACAAACTAAGAATAGTTAAAAAAAACTTCTTAAGTTGTAACACTACCAAAAACTAAAATGAATAATATTCATAGCATTAAAACATTAAAATTATTCTCGTTAAATTTAAAGTCAGAACCATCTCTATTATTCAATAATGTACCTGAGGTTCTTAGCCTGTTTAATCAGACTAGAAAAATATATTGATATAAATATATTCATTAAGTACAGAAAATATAATTGGCTACATAGAAAATTAAAAAAGAATATTAAGATAAATAGATTTAAGTGGTAATTTCTAGCTGCATGATTAATATAGAAAAATAAATAGCATTTCTAATCATCAGAAATTACCAAATTAAAAATAAATTAAAAAATAAAACTCATTTAGAATAGTAACCAAATTCTTTAGTGAAAAGGGGAATACAAGCATGTATAAGATTTTTATGGATAAAAATTGTAAAGTTTTATAAAGTATCAGAAGTCTTGAAAAAAATAAAGGGAGCCATAGACCATTTCCATGGATGAAAGATTCAGTATTTTAACGTTATTAATTGTCTCTATATAAAATTGAATGAAACATATTGAATATACAAAATTATGTATAAAATTCATTATATAAAGTATAATGAATATGCAAATTAAATGAAAACCAATTAAATCTTAAAAGAATTTCCTACAGACATTAACATGCTCTTTCTAAGATTCATGAGATGAAGGAAAGCTTCTAGTTATCAAGTATATTATAAAGCTATATTCTTAGAGGGAGAAAAGTTTGGAAATATTCTATCTATGACGAAAAGTTGGTATATGAGAGAAACTGCATCTTGAATCTGTGGATAAATGAAGAAATATTGATACTTCATAGATGGTATTAGGTGAATCCACTATGTACATAGGACACAGTACAAACACAGGAAAAATTAAATTGGGTCTATATACCTCATACTATTCTTAAAATTAGCTTCATCTATATCAAAGTCCTAAAAATGAAATAAGTATAACTTTTTACTAGAAAACTAAGAAGATTATCTTTATAACCACAAGAGAATTCTACCTTAAATCGTGACACAAAAGGTACCCATACCAAGGGTAAATTTTAATAGTGTGACTCTTAAAATTAAATCTAGTAACCATGAAAAAAATACAATAGACAGAATTAAAGAGAAAATCACAGACTGAGAGAAGATACTTACAACATAAACAATAGTGTATAAGATTAGTATCAAGTACTTATACAAACTTTAACAATGGAAAAGAAGCCCACGATACAAGCAATTAATTTGCAAAAGGCCATCATTAATTTCTATTAACATGAAAAAATACTCATCCTCACTAGAAATCAGAAAAAAATGTGCAACACACTGATGAGCTAGCTCAGATCCATCACGTTAGTAAAGTTAAAAAGTCTGATGATACACATTTTGGCAAAGATATACAGAAAAAATAAATCGTATATGTTATTTGTGAAAGGATCAGTAGGTAGAAACAAGTTTAGGAGCAATTTGGCAAAGAATTCCTAAAGACAATGCTATGGTAAGTATCATCCAAAAATTTCATTTCTAGAAATGAAGTGAAGCGGGGGGAGTAGATGAAGTAAACACAACAATAGTCACGGGGTTGGTTGTTGGGCTGGTTGTTAAATACATGGGGGTTAGTAATACATTCTCTCTGCTCTTGAGTATGGTTATATTTTTCATAATAAAAGCCATTTTAAAAATGAACAAGGCATTACATTTTACAGTGTTGAGGAAAATCCACCCCCCCACCCACCCACCTTTCTCGTAAATCCAAAAGAAAAAGCACAAATTCACAACAAACACAAATTCACAACAATGAGTTAATATGTTATTTCCCCCCCAATTGTTCTTTCAGTGTTTCAAGACGTTTGAAAGTTGTGTGCCGTACACATCACAGAAACATGTTCCCTTGAAACTGACTTGTTATTTTGCATTGGAATTTGAAAGCTGCAAAGTGTGAGATGGGCCACCCCTTTCCCTAATTAATGTAACTAATGTACCCTAGATTGATGAAAAGACATTTTCTGAGTGAAGGGCTTGAGCCAAAAGCTCAATTTCTAAACATCGCATATCGTCCTTTGCTAGCTGGATGCAGGGTTTTTGTTTGTTTTGTTTATTGTTGTATCTCTTGTGCCAGGATGGGTGTCTTGAGCACAGTAGGTCCTCAAAAAAGACTCGATACACGAGAAAAATCACAATATGCGTGATTCGTCTAGCATTCGGAGTGATCCATTTCCCTGTGTATTATGTTTCTTCTGTAAAGAACATGTATCACAGGTGCATGGAAAATGGACCTTTTGAGAACACGGTAGTCTTCTTTTTCCTAGCTGCTTCCCGTAGGAATTCACTTCTACTGGCATCTCTTGAGAAGTGGAGATGCCCCCAGAAGTGCCTGTCTGAAGGACAGGGACTGAAGTGACTTTCTTTTGACTCCATTGATCATTAGCTGAAGTTTGCCCCCAGGGGATTTTAGTCCGGGAACTTCTGAACTGCATTTGCACGTGGGCCAACCAGACAATGTGCCATCAGAGAAGGACATGGCGTGGAGGTGGAGAGTGTGTGCACAGCTGAGGGGAGGGGCTGTAGGCACAAGCTGAGCCTGAACCTGCATCACACCGCCTGCTCTGGCCTTCGTCAAAATCAAAGGTGGGCTGAGGGACGGTGATGCCTGGTGGCGAGGGGACTTGCTACAGGTCAACACTCACACCATTCAGAGCTACGTGCACCAACATTAAGTCACTTTGTCACCGGGTCTTTAAAGCCATAACTGGCTGCAATGTCCATAAAAGAAGAGTTGATGAATATGTAGTATCTGCTGCCTCTAAAGCCTCTGTAAAGCTGCAGTGTCAAGTCTTAGCTTGTGGCAAGTTGCAATAACTAGCTCTTTGGATTAGAGAGGTTTTCCTGAGCCGTCACACACAATTGGCCCCTGAATGTATCACCATGCAGCCCCGTTATTGTCTGGTGTTTTTCTCCCACTGTTTGGCATGTGACTTAGTAGGGCACACAGGACATCCTGACCCCCTGTCTGGCCAGCATGATGTGCTCAATCTAGTGACTCAGCCTGGCTCTCCATACAAGGTCAAAGCATCAAGGTCATTGTCTGTATTTTTACTGAGAAGGTGGTTGAAAAAATGGTAGCATTAACCTAGCCTGGGAGAAGTCAGTGATTATATTTGGCTGGAGTTGCCCAATTTAAATGAGAATGAATTTTGATCCCTTTTATTGATGGGAATTGAAAAGGATGCATTTGTGTATCAGATATTTTTTCCTGCATAACAAGCAAACCCAAAATGTAGTGGCTTAAAAGAACTCTTTATTTTACTTATAGGTTCTGTGGGTGAGTGATTTAGCTGAGGTTCTTTGAAGGATTTATTTGATTTATCCAGGGCACACTCAGGTATCTGTGGTCGGCTGCTGGGTCTGATGGCCCGAGCTAGGTGGCTCACCTCTGCTCACCTTGCATGCGAGCTCATCTAGCGCTGGAGACCCCAGGACAGGAGGCAAGAGGTACACAAGGCAACTGAGCCAGGAGCTGCCAGACCACCAGGTGAAACAACGGCCAGAGAGAGAAGGTGGGACTAAAAGATAACCTGCCCAGTGGCTGGAGAGCCATTGGTGCTCCTATAGCTTGAAATAATGCTTCATTTTGAGCTACAAGAATAGTCACATTTTCTCTTTTAAATTTTTTCAGGCCTTAATTGATTTACAGTTTTCAGAATCTCCTCATTTGAAAATAAAAATTGATGAAAATTAGATGAGGAATACAGAAAATGTATAATACTTTCATTAATAAAATTATCAGAAAGTAATACAAATTACAAATATAAGCCCCCCGATAATATAATATTATTGCAAGACATCATGTTAGTGTTACCAGGAGAGGCTCAGCGCTGTGCGAACAGCTCCCAGCTCTCAGGTTTAACAATAGAATTCACTTCTCAACCACAAAGCCATCCAATGTGGTTATGGGGCTGGTGACCCTCCCCGCTGGGACTTAGGGCCCCAGGCCTTCCCCCAAGGCCTCCGGGTCCTCTGTTGGGTCCTCTGCAACTTGGGTGCAGAAGAGGGAGGGAAATGCCTGGAGGAGCACAGGGGACTTGTCCTGAGCCAAGTCTGGAACTGGCTGCCCTCCTTTCTGTACACAAACCAGTGGCCAGGTCCCAGATAAAAGACTAACACAAAACATGTGTCAAAGCTCAGAAGGAGGCAAAATTAGAGGGTGATCTCAGCAGGCAGGATGGTGGTTACCTAGGGGAGGAGAGAGAAGACGCTGATCAGGAAGAGCGTGCAGGAGACACGGTGCCAGCACAGCCCTGCTCTTAACCTGGGGATGTGGGAGAGACCGCTTTGCCGTATGTTAAGTCCCCTACATACGAACGAGTTCTGTTCTCAGAGTGAGTTCATAAGTCCAACTTGTTTGTAAGTCTAACACAGTTAGCCGAGGTACCCAACTAACACAGTCTGCTACATAGTACTGTACTGTAATAGATTTATAATACTTTACTTTATTCTCCAACTCCCAAAGTTGCCCTTGAAAAACACCCCCAGTGTGGGTTTAAGTGTCTTCTAAGTAGTGCTCAGTTATTCACTTTGAAAATGAGCATTTGGGTTAGGTATCTACCATCTGATAAATTACAGTCTTTAACTCCATTCAAAACATCCATTTTTACTTGCTAGGATTCTACAGTCTTATGAAATAGCCAATGAAGAAATTAATTGTGTCAACCTAATTTCCCCACTATTGTATCCTTCCACTGAGGGAAACGATATCTCTTTTGAGACAAGATTTCTCATTTTATTAAGCTTATTTTTAATTCTATATGCATGGTAGAGAAATAATGAAAATAAAATTCACAAGAGAGCCAGGAGTGTTGGCAAGATGGAGGCCCATGGAATGTTCTAGAAGTGGAGAAGGGAAGTCCAAATAAAGGGATTGAGGTTATGGTCTGTTCTCATTGTCTGGAATGCTAATAGTTACAAAAGAAAGATAGTCCCAAACACAGAGACAGTGGAACCAGTAATTATTCCAAGTAATAAGATAAGGACATTTCTTTGGTACCAGGAGCAGGTGTCCCAGCCAGGAGAAGGGAGTCTGAGAGCATGAGACAAGACAGGTGAGTCTCTTGCTTGGGTTTCTGCCCCCGTCTTGGACATGAAGCAGAGCCTCTGATGAGGGCATCCATCTCCAGCAAGGGACCTACAAGGGCAACTGAGTATATCTGAAAATAATCATTTTGCTGTTTGTCATATGCACAAGTAAATTGGACATATCTGCTTGTCTCCACACTGAATTGAAACAGAAAATGAGGTGGCGGCCAGGTAGGAGGGCTGGCAGATCCAACTGTAGGCAGCCCCTCCATGAAACCAACTCCAGAAACTGGGGCAGCTCTCGGACAACTGGAATGTGTCTGTGCTTCAGATTCCTTTCAAAAGCTGGAGATTTGGTGGGAAAAAGTGGTGCTGGGGGCACATACAAGTGGAGGGGAGGAGCTGAGTGGTCTGGTGGCAGGGAATGGGGGCCCATGTCTCGGGTTCCTTTCGATGCCTGGCCAGGTCTCAGCAGGCCCTCTGCCCAACGGTAAACCTGGCCTTCTAGGTGCAAAAAGATAACAAAGAAGAAAAAATCCTGAGTCCTCCTTCCCCAAACCAGATGCAGCACGATGCCCCCTGTCAAGTCCTCTTGGGGCTTCTGGTAATATTTAGGGTCTCCGTCCCCAAAAACACACATAGGCTTGTGAGAATTCTCAGGGGTAGGCTAGAGTTTTTATGTACATTGCAGAGCTTTGTCAATATAGTTTGTGACAATTTCTGATTGATAGATCGACTGATTCAGAAGGATTTTAACAAACGTCGGCAGCAGGAAACATTGTTTCAGCCTCGCACACCTTCACCTGTCGTTCCCAACGCACCTGCTGTATGTACCGCAACCACAGACCTGGCGACAGTGCAAACCCACCTCATGCCCTTTCTGTGAATGAGAACGTCTAATGATTCAAAATCTCTTCTGCTCTAGACTCCCAGGAGGAGAAAGAGTCCCTGGCTTTGAATGAGCTGTAGAATAATTTTCTTTTTTCCCCAGAGCTGAAAGAGGCAGGTCTTGTTTGTGATGGCTACCTCGTCACCCACCCAGCAGCTGGTTTTGAATCCCGGGATGCACGGTATTGTTTTAATGCTGCCTTCTGTGTGGTCCTTTGGCCCAAGATGACAATGACGCTCATATCGGGTGAAGTATAAATGTTAGGGGAACCACTGACTTGAAACCGCCCGCCCTGGCCAGGCACAGTAGTAACCACTTGCATGAGTTCTCTTACAACAGGAGGTCCTGGTAAGGAACTCGGAACTAACCGGCTACCACCAACCGGAAGAATTCGGGAAAGGTCAAAAGGAGGGAGGAAACGCCAGTCCATATGTCCTAGCAACCTCCCAGGATCCTTCTGGCTGGAATCGATCTTGGCTGAGCGATGTGCGGGCCACCGGGAAGGACCCTGAGTCAGAATGATTGGCCAGAGACAACCCGGAAACTAACCCCATCACCGTAAAACCCGAGACTGCGAGCCACATGGAGAGCAGCTCTCCTGGGTTCCCTTTACCCTGCTGCTCTACGCCCGGGCACCTCTTCCCAATACGGTGTCTTGCCTTGTCAGCACGTGTGTCTCCTCGGACAGTTCACTTCCGAGTGTTAGACAAGAGCCCACTCTCGGGCCCTGGAAGGGGTCCCCCTACCTGCAACTTAAAGACGGACAACTCCCCTTTCCTGTATGATTGTTTCAGATGTTCACCTGGTCACCTTCTGAACGACGGCAGGTGACAGGTCTGTGGTCTGTGCTTGCAGAGTCGCTGCTACCTTTGAAAACCTTTGAACATTTGAACATGGAGCTCAATAATCTTGAGTTCTCCCTGTCAGGAAAAACGTCGCTGAAATTGCTTCTCCAAAGCCTGCTCTCTCTTATCCCTACCTGGGGAAAGCATGAAAATGTCTGATTTCCAGGGGAAAGGAGAGGGCCTTGTAATGTTTCTATAGAACTTAAGAGAAAGCAGAAGCAGCATTTATATGCCCTGAGACACGTTACAATCTCAAAGGGGAAAATTTACCATCACAAAAGCCATTTGTCTTTTTAAGTCAGCGGAGGGAAAAAACCTGAATAGATTTCATTATTTTTTGGTATTGCAAAATAGATGCTTTGTTTAGAAAGGATGAAATGTCTGGTTTTGATCATAATTAATTTTTTTTTCCTTCTGTGTAATTTGTGATAATTACTGGTCAGTAACACTTTCTAGAATAAATTACTATCGGGCTGTGGAATAGTTCAATGGTAAAAAGTCAACTTGGTCTTTTCTCACTCCTTTCACTGCATCCTTCCATAGAACGTGTGTGGTGTGTTGTGTGTTTGGTGTGTGGTATGTAGTGTGTGTAAGCACTTTGCCCTCTGCTGTAGATGAGCGCCCACAGGGACAGCCCTCCTGCGGGAATTTGCAAGTCAGGCTGCCCAGTCTGCGTTCCGTGCAGCGCAGTGGGAGCCCTGGAGACCCCGTATGCCTTAGCCAGGAGCGCTAGTGATTCAAAGACCTGCCCGGAGCGAGACGTGCCCGGCGGCGCCCAGATGGGGCTGCGTGGAGCAGGTTGTGTGTGGGGCGTGGCGACCCCAGGGCGCACGCTGGCCCCCGCGAGCTCCTCCTCTTGAGCACCCGGCCTGTGAAGGACCCGTGGAGACGTCCTGGGCGCAGGAGGGCGACCTTCCAGCCCAGGGAAGGGGGCTGATTTTGCAGCCACTTTTGGTGTGATCGGAGTGAGGTGTTTCGTCTGTTTTTGTTTGTTTGCCTCTGAGTGTTTAAACTTCTTTTGAGAGAAAAGATGAAGTGGTGAGGAGGAGAGGCCCGGGGCTGAAGGCAGGCGTGGGTGAGGAGGGGAGGGGCTTTTGTCCCTGGAAGCAAGTTTCACAAACCGTCCATGCGCCCGCGTCGCCTGCCTCCGGCTGCCCTCTGAGCTACACTGTCTGTACTTTCACCAAGTCATCAATAACTCTGGTTAGGAGGCCGCCGGACACACCATTCTCCACCCAGCACAGGAGGTCCAGGGGCCCAGGGTGCCGAGAACAGCAGGAGGGCTTTGAAGGTCGGTGCAGGTCACCCTTCCCTAATGCGATGCCTTTATTTTGTCAGCAAACAGCAGGATCTGTGCATTTTCCATCAGCGAAATAATGCTGGTAACATCTCTCATCTTGAGAACGTAAAGTCACGTTGTACCAGTTGTTCTTTGCTGTCCTGCTTGTCATAGAAGATGCCCCCAAACCGCTACATTTGGACACTTCATGAGTAACAAAACGCCAGTGTGGTGTCTATGTTACTTGCATTGCAAGAAACAAGTTCTAATTCACGTGGCATTCTGAGCTGTTTTTGCCACCATCTACTCAACTGGGAACCACTTTCTTCTCTACATGATTCATAAGGGCTCACCCAGCTCTCTGTTTGCAAACATTTCTGTCTTTGACTGCACTTTGAGAGCTCAGAGAAGTTAGTAATTGGTAAAGTAGGAGAGAATGTTCCAGAACAAAGGCTTCTATTGCCAGGATGGTGGGAAAAAAATCTGCTGCTGCTGCCCAACATAGGGTCTGATGGAGAGAAAGAAAATTGTACTCGGTGTCATCACATAAGCTTCTGCCCATTTAAGGGTGTTACCAAATGCAAGTTCATGTGCCAGACACACAGTGAGGCCAAACAATACTGAAATGTCAGAGAAAGGATTATTGCAGGGCCCTCCAAGGAGACCGGTGGCTCATGCCTCCAAAAGCCCCAAAGTCTCCGAAGGGTTTCAGCAAAGCACTTTTTTTTTTTTTTTCAGCAAAGCACTTTTAAGGGCCAGGTGAGGGAGGGGCGTGGTTGGTTGCTGCAAACTTGTTGATGTCGGAATCCTTTGTTCCCGCAGCTGTCCACGTAGGTCAGGTCACGATGTTCCTGTAAACCTCCAACAAAACAAATGTTATTCTCTGTTCTGCAACTTTTTATCTCTGTAAGAATGGACTCTTAGAGGTCAGAGCCCTGAGAATAGGCTATTCTGTACATTTCAGGCTACTGGCAACATTCTTTTACAAAAGGTGCAGAGCCAGCATGACTAAGCACAGGCAACAGAGCACGAAGGTTAAAGTAAAAGGAACGGATCTCATATGAAGTCAGATTTGTCCTTCTCTATTGCAAGGGGGCTCCTGTTCTTTTTCTGGGTCTCCGCCTAGTCATGGGGCCCTGCCCTATATACCTGCTGACTATGCTGGGAGAACAACAGCCCCCAAAGATGCCCAAATCCTAATCCCTGGAACCTGAGACTATGTCACATTGCAGAAAGGGGATTAAGGTCACAGATGTAATTATGGTTGCTAGTTATCTGATGTAAGACAGAGAAGTTCTCCTGGATTATCTGGGTGGGCTCAGTGTCAACATGAGGGTCAATAACAGTGGGAGTAGGAGACAGGAGGGTAGGTGAGACCGTGACCACAAAAGGTGGTCACAGTGAGAAGGTATGAAAAGGACTTGACAAGCCATCGCTGGCCTTGAGGAAGGAGGAGGGAGCCATGAGCCAAGGAGAGTGGCAGCCTCTAGGAGCTGAACGGCACCATGAAACGGACCAGACCTGGCTCAACAGGGTGGAACGCAGCCCCGAGAACCTTGATTTCAGTCCCATTAGACCTGTGTGAGTTTCCCGAACTCCTGAACTGTAAGATAATGTTTGTGTTGTTTAAGCCACTAAGTCTGTAGGAATGTGTCGCAGCACTTTTGGGAAACCAGTGCACTAGTCTCGCTGTCCTGAGAGAATATGCGTTTTGCTTTTGTTTTTCGTTTTTACAAGAAGGAGCCTCCCTGGCCCTGGCACCCTGGTCTGCTGCTCTCCTGGCCCAGCCGCCACTCCTGCAGGTGGGCTAGTTCTGAGCTCTCCACCCTCTCATCTGCTCCTCGCTAAAGCAGGGGTTTGCATTTATGGGAGTGGTGACTGGAGCTCTCTCTGAGACAGGCTGGAACCTGGGACCCTTTGCTGCCCTGGTACAGTGCCGCAGTGCTTGCACCTGGACAAACTTCTCCTAGAGCTGCAAAATACGAAGAAACTATGAGGGACTAAAAATAACAGCGTGCATGCGCAGTTGGGGCAAATTCTGGACAAAAGATACAAAAAGACCAAAAAAAAGCAACTACCCCTTCTGAAGAGCGGGGAGCAAAAGCAGGGCACTGCGCATGCCCCCAGCGCTCAGCACCAACAAAGGGGTGGGCAAACACCTAAGCCACCCATCCAGCCCGACCCCTGGACACACCCCTACCCTCACCCCGTATAAGGAACAAGTTCGCACCCCGCGCCCCCCCCCCCCCCCAGGAAGCGAGCAAGGGAAACTGTTACTTGTTTTCACTCCTTTCTGCAGCTGTAGGAGCCCCAGTAAAGCCTTGCCTGAATTTCTTGTCTGGCCTCTAGTCAATTTCTATGGATTGGGGAAGGCCAAGAACTCTGGTCAGTATCATGTCGACGCTCAGAGTAACGGCTACTGTTTGCAATGGGTGCACATCCTGGGCTGAGAACCCCCTTTGTCTCGTGCACCTGCAGATGGCATGGGCCAGCATGTCCCCACACCTGTCACCCCACTTGTCCTTCACCTGGTCTGGGGGGAGGAAGTTTCACTCACTTTCCACCAGGATGGAAGGGGTGTACACTCACACAAACACGTAAAGCTTGTGTTTTATAAAATATGCCTTTGGTGCGTTTCTTTATTCATTCATCCAGAACTGGCTGTTGCCCCTTTGTTTTATTTTGGGCATGTGGGGATAAATCAGTGAGAAGATACAAGTCTAGTCTCAGGAGGCAGTGTCCCTACAGGATTTATAAGGTGCTTCGGCATTAATAAATGTACGTGTTTTCAGTTGTTGAGGGTAACCATTCCTTTAATATGATCCTGAACTCTGTGAATAGAGAACGATTTTCAAATAATTTCAAAGGAGGGCATTTGTTCAGTGGATCTCAACAGAGATTCTGATTTATTTGTCCTGGAGTGGGGTCTGAGAATCAGCATTTTCTTTCTTTTTTTTTAAAGTTCTCCATGGGATTCTAATGAGTGGCCTGAATTGGGAACTATTTGGGCTGATTTAGCAATTTCACACAAAAAACAATAGTGAGGTGCTGGACCAATTAAGGAAGGGCTGCAGGAATGCTGAATCTCTGGGAGTGAGAAGGGGAAGCGTAGGGATCTGCTTGGCTCTGCCAAGCTCTTTGCACCTGGAGACAGAGGCCAGCCCAGCATGTGGACCAGGGTACCCTAAGCCAGGAGACATCAGGGCCCAGGGCCCTCGCTCATTGGCTCAGCCCCGGCAGTCTTGCTGTAGGTCCTGATTACCACGTATGCCCTGGCCGCTGGGGCTGGTCTCTCTTGTCTGGTCACTAGGCCACTGTCTTAATTTGTTTCTCTAGCTATGCCACAGAATATCACAGCCTTCCCTGTCCCCTCCAAAGCCCCCCCATCACCACCCCCCTTACACTCTGCCTTCTACCTTAAATTCAGTTGCTCTCTGCAGAAGCCCTGCTTGACCCATGCTGTTCTCTTCCTAGAGGTCGGAGTTATGACCTGGAGACTTAGTTCATTTTGGTAGATGTTCCTCCACCTTTCTGCTGGACTGCTGTCAAAGGACCCTGGACACCGGCCACACTCTCCTTGTCCCTGCTGTCAGACGGACACATTCTCCCCTTTGTCTGGGGCATCTCTCTGGCTCCTGGGCCGTCTTCCCAGGCTGCCTGCTCCTAGGACCTCCCTGGCTGCCCATCCAGGCCCTGGCCAGCCGGGTCTTTGTGCTATGTCCCAGCCATCTCTGATGTGGCCTGCCCCACCAAGGCCCCCAAGGGGTGACGAATCTACGTCTTCACTAAGCACAGACTTTACTAAGACAAAGGGGCAGCTCTGTGAACAGGTCCTGAGTCGGGAAGTATGGCTGAGAATGAAATGAGAAATACTGATTCTCAAGATAGAAAATGTTCTGGTACACATGTGGCTTTCCATTTGTTGGAAGAACAGGAATTCAGCTCTCTAAAGGAAACCTTCAGGAAGACTGATTTAAACCCAAGGAAAATCACCAGTACTTATGACAGATGCTTTATAAGCCTGGGATGAAACTTTTAGAAGGAAAGAGGATGCAGTGGCAGTTGAAATCCTCCAGTGCCAACTATGCGACTCCTGTGATCCCAGACGGGCAGACAGAGGCAGAACTGGTCCTTCTCCATATCTCAGCAAATATCCCACTGTTCTCAGGGGTCATGCAGGCCTGGTTCAAACTAGTCCAAGCACAATTCAGTTCTTAGTTCCCTGAAAGATGCCAGAGGCTCCTGCTCTGTATACAGTTAGGCCAGTTTATAATAGGCAGCCCTATGTTTCCAGTGAGCTAACACACCTGGGAGCTACTTGAATAATAGAAACATTTAATTTCACAGTTCTCAAAGCCAGAAGCCCAAGATGAAGGTGTCAGCAGTGTGTATTCCAAGGGCTGTGAGAGAGAATCTGGTCCATGCCTCTGTCCTGACTTCTGGGGCTTTACTGGGAATCCTTGGCGATCCTTGACATGTAGAAGCATCACCCCATCTCCGCCTTCCTCTTCACATGTGTTTCCATGTGAGTGTGTCTGTCTCTGTGTCCAGATTTCCCCTTTATTATAAGGGCACCAGTCATATTGAATTAGGAGACACCCTAATGTCTTTAATCTTCACTAATCACATCTGCAATGATCCTATTTCCAGATAAGATCACTTTCTGAGGTACTAGGGATACAACGTATGAATATTTGGGGGGGACACAATTGAACCCATAAAACATGCCATCCTGCCACACTGATCCCCTAGACCCAGTCCTTCCTCTAGGGAAGATGACTGAAGAGCCCCTGTCCCCTCCTGGTGACCAGATGTCCACAGTGCTGTTTACAAACCTGAGGACATTCCTGGGTCTCTGCTGAAGATGTCCCCAAAGTAGAGAAAACCAGGGGTGACCTTTGGGTGTTCATCGTTCCAGCAGAAGTGCAAGCTCAGGTTTAATGAACATTTCATCTATGACAACTTTCCATTTAATTAAACAGGAGCTTTGCTGCTTCTTTATCTAAATTCAGACATCTCCACGGAAAAAGATTCTTCATGATCAATACTCAAAAGATGTTCCAAATATTACCCCAACTCAAAGGTTAATTGCTACACTTCTATCAAAGATTCCTTGAAATAAGTTTACCAAACTCTGCTGAAGGGACGCTCACAAATGTGTCTTCCTGCCACAGCGGAAGGTACTGTTTGCCAAAATCTACGCAGCAGATGTTCAGCTGTAGAAAACCCGCCTGAGACATGACTGACGTCTGGGTAAATGTGTACAGAAATGTGTTCTGTCTCATAAATACCTGCAATATTGTTTAGCCTGTTTTGATTCTGCATCTGCTTAACAAGGAATAGTGCAGTTGGCAGAAATACCCTGAATGGAGTGAAAACTTGATCAAGTTAATAGAAATATTCACAATAGAAAGCAATTTTAAAAAGAACATATCCCAAAGTTATTGCAATCTACTATTTCCCTTGAAGGCAATTATATGATACTCTATCATGGAGACTTTATATTTGCAGAGTTATTCAAACAGAGGTTGGCCTCTCAACGTTGTGCTTGGGTCCAATTTGTTGCTGAAACTGGAAACTCTTTACAGCTGTAATTCAGTACAGGCCAGCTACATGTAATTTTGAAAAAAACAAACAAACAAACAACCCCACCTCAATTAAAAACTCTTGTAATTAGAGAATCTAATTGGTATCTAAAAATGCAAGTGTTTTTCCAACCATCAGGCCTTGAGCAGCAGTAGCGGTGTGGGTGCACCCGTATCAGAGGCAGACCTGCTCCCCAGTGCCATCCCTGGGCTGCATCCTTCTCAGGGGCTCCTCCCCACAGCCCGTCTCCCATCCCCGTGCCCCTGACTGAGCCACACCACCCTGGGCAAGGAGCCCGGTCCTTCAGAATCCCTCCGTGCACATCTGCACATGGAGATGATGCAGTCCTGTACCTCATGGGACTGTCATGAGGAACAAACAGGATAACTCGGGAGCAAGCATTCTGTAAACCCCAAAGTCTCCTCCTGGACCCTCAGCTCCGTGTTTGCCCCTCTGATGCAGCACCCACCCCCATCCCTCCGCCCTGGGACCAGTTTTAGGTGTGAGCAGTGGAGTTGTTTGCATTTTTGGAAGCACTATGACCTCTTCCTGACCCGCAAGCCTCCTTCCTCTACCGTAAATGTATGTGCCACAAAGGAACTGTAGATATTTCAGACAGACAGAAATAGTAAGATATTTGGTTAAAACCAAACTATTTTCATCATTCCAATAGCTTTGAATTTCAGTTCTTTCAAAACAGTACAGTAGAAACAAAGTTATTGAGGATTGGGGGGAAAATTCTACACCTACTCTGCCGATAATCTTTTTCCTTCTTTAATATCTTCCTCAAAGAATTGTTGACCTCTGCTCTAGGATATGTAGTTGAAAGAATGGTCGAAGAGCTCTAACACTGCAGAATCTAAACACTCCATATAAACATGTTAAATGTCTGCAGTTTACCTGAAATTTCATATCGAATGAAAATCAGAATGCACACAGTGGGCTCTGGGGTCTACCACGTGCATTCGCGTGCGGTACGGATTCCACCTGCACCGCGGACGGGCTGTGTGCACCTGGGCAGGTTGCCGCCCTCTCTGTGCGTCCTCATCTGAGGCCGAGGTCACCGGGGTGAGGTCACGGGCCTGGAAATGTGGAGACCGGGTGGCCCACAGAACGCTCCCGGCACTTATTCCCAGGGGTCAAGGATGAGCTCCGGCGAACTCATCCCACCCACCTTGGGCTCCTGTTCCCGGCTCCTTATTAACCCTTAACTCACGGGACTTTCATTATTTGCCCACCTTCTGGTCTCCTTTTGGAGACTCAGAGTTTCACGAGGGCGGGAGCCATGACTTTCTCCCGTTTTGTCTTCATCATTATGTTGCTGGAGAGGCGGCCGGCAAATGATTGTTGAGTGAATGAATGAGCAGTGAATGAAGTTCTATTCATCAAAACGTCCAGTGGTTCCGTAATTGACCACAAACTCACGGACCTCACATGGAAAATCCCCCGCAGTCTGTCTGCACCCACTTTAGAGACCAGGCTCCTCTAGGGATACCTACTGCGGCTTAGTCCTGAGACCACATGGGCTGTTCCTGCCTCCCAACACAGGCTTTGTGTTTTCCTGTTTCTGATGATTCTTTCTTCTCCATTATCGTGTACCTTCATCCAAAGCAGTCACTTAGAGTTGGTAAAACACGTGGAGCAAGCATAACTTAAGACTGGTTAAGTACATTGTGGAGAATTTATTTTAAAAAAATTATTTACACAGTTTCAGGAGCTGTAAATTAATGCATATTCCTAATCATGATGAAATAAATATGGTTACATCTTGTTTGTAAGGTTTTTAAATAAGTGCTCTAAATTTTGTTTGCCTCTTGTTCAAAATTAGTTGAAAAACTTTAAACACAATATTCACAGAATGGAGCGCCAAAAAGATTTAGGTTTTAATTAATTGTACTTACTGAAAGCAAAATTTGCAAACAGAATGACACTGGAGTTTATTCTACAAAAGCAAACGAGAAATACAGGCAGACTTTGGAGATATTGTGGGTTCGGTTCCAGATCACCCCAATATAGTGAATATTGCAATAAAGTGAATAACACAAATTTTTGTTTTTCCTGTGCAAAAAAGTTATGTTTACACTATACTGTAGTCTATTGAGTGTACAATAACATTATATCTAAAAATGTACATACCTTAATTAAAAATTACATTATTGCTAAAATATGCTAACCATTGTCCAAGGGTTTTGCCTCGATGTCGATGGCTGCTGGCTGATCAGGGTGGTGGTTGCTGAAGGTGGGGTGGCCGTGGGAAGTTTTTAAAATAAGACAACAGTGGAGTTTGCCTCATTGATTGGCTCTTCCTTTCATAAACAATTTCTCTGTAGCACACAATGTTATTTGATAGCCTTTTACTCAGAGTAAAACTTCTTTCAAAATTGAAGTTAATCCTCTCAAACCCTGCTACTGCTGTATCAACTAAGTTTACATAATATTCTGACTCCTTTTTGTTTATTCAACCATCTTAATACAGTAGCATCTTTACCAGGAGTAGATTCGATCCCAAGAAGCAACTTTCTTTGCTCTTCCCCATAAGAAGCGGCTCCTCATCGGTTAAAGTTTTATCATGAGATTGCAGCAATTCAGTCACATCTTCAGGCTCCACTTCTAATCTTAGTTTTCTTGCTGTTTGCACCACATCTGCAGTTACTTCCTCCAGTGAAGTCTTGAACCCCTCAAAATCACCCATGAGGATTGGAAGCAACTTCTTCCAAACTCCTGTTCATGTTGATACTTGAACCTTTTCCTGTGAATCATGAATGTTCTTAATGGCATCTACAATGTTGAGTCCTTTCCAGAAGGTTTTCAACTTACGTTGCCCAGATCACACCGAAGAATCACTATCTCCAGCAGCTACAGCCTTATGGAATGTATTTCTTAATTAAGACTTGAATGTCAAAATTCCTTTTTGATCCACGGGCTACAGAATGAATGTTGTGTTGGCAGGCATGGAAACAAGATTCATCTCATTGTATATCTCCATTAGAGCTCTTTGGTGACCAGGTGCATTGTCAATGATCAGTAATATTTTGAAAGGAATCTTTTTTTTTCTGAGCAGTAGTTCTCAGCAGTGGGCTTAAAATATTCAGTAACCATGTTATAAACAGATGTCCTATCATCTACGATTTGTTGCTGCATTCATAGGACACAGGCAGTGTAGATTTAGCATAATTCTTTTTTCCTTTTTTTTTGAATTTTAGAATTTTATTTATTTTTTTATACAGCAGGTTCTTATTAGTTATCCATTTTATACATATTAGTGTACGTAAGTCAATCACAATCTCCCAATTCATCCCACCACCACCGCCCCCCCACCCACCACTTTCCCCCCTTGGTGTCCATATGTTTTTTTCTCTACATCTGTGTCTCTATTTCTGCCCTGCAAACCGGTTCATCTGTACCATTTTTCTGGGTTCCACATACATGCATTAATATACGATATTTGTTTTTCACTTTCTGACTTACTTCACTCTGTATGACAGTCTCTAGATCCATCCATGTCTCTACAAATGACCCAATTTCATTCCTTTTTATGGCTGAGTAATATTCCACTGTATATATGTACCACATCTTCTTTATGCATTTGTCTGTGAATGGGCATTTTGGTTGCTGCCATGACCTGGCTCATGCAAATAGTGCTCCAATGAATATTGGGGTGCATGTGTTTTTTGAATTAGGGTTTTCTCTGGGTATATGCCTAATGGTGGGATTGCTGGGTCATATGGTAATTCTATTTTTAGTTTTTTAAGGAACTTCCATACTGTTCTCCATAGTGGATGTATCAATTTACATTCCCACCAACAGTGCAAGAGGGTTCCCTTTTCTCCACACCCTCTCCAGCATTTGTTATTTGTAGATTTTCTGATGATGCCCATTCTAACAGGTGTGAGGTGATACCTCATAGTAGTTTTGATTTGCATTTCTCTAATAATTAGTGATGTTAAGCAGCTTTTCATGTGCTTCTTGGCCATCTGTATATCTTCTTTGGAGAAATGTCTCTTTAGGTCTTCTGTCCATTTTTAGATTGGGTTGTTTGTTTTTTTAATATTGAGCTGCATGTGCTGTTTATATATATTGGAGATTAATCCTTTGTCGGTTGATTTGCTTGCAAATATTTTCTCCCATTCTGAGGGTTGTCTTTTCATCTTGTTTGTAGTTTCCTTTGCTTTATAAAAGCTTTTAAGTTTCATTAGGCCACATTTGTTTATTTTTGTTTTTATTTCCATTACTGTAGGAGGTGGATCAAAAAAGATCTTGCTGTGATTTATGTCAAAGGGTGTTCTTACTATGTTTTCCACTAAGAGTTTTATAGTGTCCGGTCTTACATTTAGGTCTCTAATTCACTTTGAGTTTATTTTTGTGTATGGTGTTAGGGAGTGTACTAAATTCATTATTTTATGTGTAGCTGTCCAGTTTTCCCAGCACCACTTATTGAAGAGACTGTCTTTTCTTCATTGTATATCCTTGTCTCCTTTGTTATAGATTAGTTGACCACAGATGGGTGGGATTAACTCTGGGCTTTCTATCCTGTTCCATTGATCTATATTTCTGTTTTTGTGCCAGTACCATATTGTCTTGATTACTGTAGCTTTGTTGTATAGTCTGAAGTCAGAGAATCTGATTCCTCCAGCTCCATTTTTTTCCCTCAAGACTGCTTTGGCTATTTGGGGTCTTTTGTGTCTCCATACAAATTTTAACCTTTTTTGTTCCAGTTCTGTAAAAAATGCCATTGGTAATTTGATAGGGATTGCATTGAATCTATAGATTGCTTTGGGTAGTATAGTCATTTTCACAATACTGATTCTTCCAATCCAAGAACATGGTATATCTCTCCATCTGTTTGTATCATCTTTAATTTCTTTCATCAGTGCCTTATAGTTTTCTGCATACAGGATTTTTGTCTCCCAAGATAGGTTTATTCCTAGGCATTTTATTCTTTTTGTTGCAATGGTAAATGGGAGTGTTTCCTTATGTCTCTTTCAGATTTTTCATCATTAGTGTATAGGAATGCAAGAGATTTCTGTGCATTAATTTTGTATCCTGCAACCTTACCAAATTCATTGATTAGCTCTAGTAGTTTTCTGGTGGCATCTTTAGGATTCTCTATGTATAGTATCATGTCATCAGCAAACAGTGACAGTTGTACTTCTTCTTTTCCAATTTGTATTCCTTTTATTTCTTTTTCTTCTCTGATTGCCATAGCTAGGACTTCCAAAACTAGTTGAATACTAGTAGCGAGAATGGACATCCTTGCCTTGTTCCTGATCTTAGAGGAAATGCTTTCAGTTTTTCACTGTTGAGAATGATGTTTGCTGTGGGTTAGTCATATATGGTCTTTATTATGTTGAGGTAAGTTCCCTCTATGCCCAATTTCTGGAGAGTTTTTATCATAAATGGGTGTTGAATTTTGTCAAAAGCTTTTTCTGTATCCATTGAGATGATCATATGGTTTTTCTCCTTCAATTGGTTAATACGGTGTATCACATTGATTGATTTGCATATATTGAAGAATCCTTGCATTCCTGGGATAAAATTCACTTGATCCTGGTGTATGACTCTTTAAATGTGCTGTTGGATTCTGTTTGCTAGTATTTTGTTAAGGATTTTTGCATCTATGTTCATCAGTCACAATGGCCTCTAGTTTTCTTTCTTTGTGACATCTTTGTCTGGTTTTGGTATCAGGGTGATGGTGGCCTTGTAGAATGAGATTGGGAGTGTTCCTCCCTTTGTTATATTTTGGAAGAGTTTGAGAAGGATAGGTGTTAGCTCTTCTCTAAATGTTTGACAGAATTCGTCTGTGAAGCCATCTGGTCCTGGCCTTTTGTTTGTTGGAAGATTTTTAATCTCAGGCTCAATTAAAGTGCTTGTGATTGGTCTGTTTATATTTTCTATTTCTTCCTGGTTCAGTCTCAGACGTTGTGCTTTTCTAAGAATGTGTCCATTTCTTCCAGGTTGTCCATTTTATTGGCATATAGTTCCTTGTAGTAATCTCTCATGATCCTTGGTATTTCTGCAGTGTCAGTTGTTACTTCTCCTTTATTATTTCTAATTCTATTGATTTGAGTCTTCTCCCTTTTTTTCTTGATGAGTCTGGCCGATAGTTTATCAATTTTGTTTATCTGCTCAAAGAACCAGCTTTTAGTTTTATTGATCTTTGCTATTGTTTCCTTCATTTCTTTTTCATTTATTTCGATCTGATCGTTATGATCTTTCCTTCTGCTAACTTTGGGGTGTTTTTGTTCTTCTTTCTCTAATTGCTTTAGGTGTCAGGTTAGGTTGTTTATTTGAGATGTTTCTTGTTTCTTGAGGTAGGATTGTATTACTATAAACATCCCTCTTAGAACTGCTTTTGCTGTATCCCATAGGTTTTCAATTGTCGTGCTTTCATTGTCATTTGTCTCTAGGTATTTTTTGATTTCCTCTTTGATTTCTTAAGTGATCTATTGGTTTTTTAGTAACATATTGTTTAGCCTCCATGTGTTTGTGTTTTTTACGTTTTTTTCCCTTTAATTGGTTTCTCATCTCAAAGTGTTGTGGTCAGAAAAGATGCTTGATATGATTTCAATTTTCTTAAATTTACTGAGGCTTGATTTGTGACCCAAGATGTGATCTGTCCTGGAGAATGTTCCATGTGCACTTGAGAAGAAAGTGTAATCTGCTGTTTTTTGACAGAATGTCCTATAAATATCAGTTAAATCTCTGTGGTCTATTGTATCATTTAAAGCTTGTGTCTCCTTATTAATTTTCTGTTTGGATGATCTGTCCATTGCTGTAAGTGAGGTGTTAAAGTCCCCCACTATTATTGTGTTACTGTTGATTTCGTCTTTTATAGCTGTTAACAGTTGTCTTATGTATTGAGGTGCTCCTATGTTGGGTGCATATATATTTATATTTGTTATATCAATTATATCAATTATAAGGGATCAATTGGATTGATCCCTTAATCATTATGTAATGTCCTTCCTTGTCTATTGTAGCACTGTTTATTTTAAACTCTATTTTATTTGATATGAGTGTTGCTACTACAGCTTTCATTTGATTTCCATTTGCTTGGAATATCTTTTTCCATCCCCTCACTTTCAGTCTGAATGTGTCCCTAGGTCTGAAGTGGGTCTCTTGTAGACAGCATATAGATGGGTCTTGTTTTTGTATCCATACAGCAAGCCTGTGTCTTTTGGATGGAGCATTTAATCCATTCACATTTAAAGTAATTATCGATATGTATGTTCCTATGGCCATTTTCTTAATTGTTTTGGGTTTCTTTTCGTAGGTCCTTTCTTTCTCTTGTGTTTCCCATTTAGAGAAGTTCCTTTAGCATTTGTTGTAGAGCTGGCTTTGTGGTGCTGAATTTTCTTAGCTTTTGCTTGTCTGTCAAGCTTTTGATTTCTCCATCGAATCTGAATGAGATCCTTGCTGGGTAGAGTAATCTTTGTTGTCGGTTCTTCCCTTTCATCACTTTAAATATATCATGCCACTCCCTTCTGGCTTGTAGAGTTTCTGCTGAGAAATCAGCTGGTAACCTTATGGGAGTTCCCTTGTATGTTATTTGTCGTTTTTCCCTTGTTGCTTTCAATAATTTTTCTTTGTCTTTATTTTTTTGTCAATATGATTACTATGTGTCTTGGCATGTTTCTCCTTGGGTTTATCCTGCCTGGGACTCTCTGTGCTTCCTGGACTTGGGTGGCTATTTCCTTTCTTATGTTAAGGAAGTTCTCGACTATAATATCATCAAATATTTTCTTGAGGCCTTCTCTCTCTCTTCTCCTTCTGGGACCCCTATAATGTGAATGTTGTCCCAGAGGTCTCTTAGGCTGTCTTCATTTCTTTTCATTCTCTTTTCTTTATTGTGTTCTGTGGCAGTGAATTCCACCATTCTGTTTTCCAGGTCACTTATCCGTTCTTTTGTCTCAATTATTCTGCTATTGATTCCTTCTAGTGTATTTTTCATTTCAGTTATTGTATTGTTCATCTCTGTTTGTTTGTTCTTTAATTCTTCTAGGTGTTGGTTCTTTAATTCTTCTAGGTCTTTGTTAAACATTTCTTGCATCTTCTCGATCTTTGCCTCCATTCTTTTTCCGAGGTACAGGATCATCTTCACTATCACTATTCTGAATTCTTTTTCTGGAAGGTTGCCTATCTCCACTTCATTTAGTTGTTTTTCTGGGGTTTTATCTTGTTCCTTCATCTGGTACATAGCCCTCTGCCTTTTCATCTTGTCTATCTTTCTGTGAATGTGGTTGTTGTTCCACAGGCTGCAGGATTATAGTCCTTCTTGCTTCTGCTGTCTGCCCTCTGGTGGATGAGGCTATCTAAGAGGCTTCTGCAAGTTTCCTGATGGGAAGGACTGGTGGTAGGTAGAGCTGGGTGTTGCTCTGGTGGGCAGAGCTCAGTAAAACTTTAATCCGCTTGTCTGCTGATGGGTGGGGCTGTGCTCCCTCCTTGTTGGTTGTTTGGCCTGAAGGGACCAAACACTGGAGCCTACCCGAGCTCTTTGGTCGGGCTAATGGTAGACTCTGGGAGGGCTCACGCCAGGAGTACTTCCCAGAACTTCTGCTGCCAGTGTCCTTGTCCTCACAGTGAGACACAGCCACCCCCCTGCCTCTGCAGGAGACCCTCCAACACTAGCAGGTAGGTCTGGTTCAGTCTCATCTGGGGTCACTGCTCCTTCTCCCTAGGTCCTGATGCACACACTACTTTGTGTGTGCCCTCCAAGAGTGGAGTCTCTGTTTCCCCCAGTCCTGTGGAAGTCCTGCAATCAAATCCCGCTATACTTCAAAGTCTGATTCTCTAGGAATTCTTCCTCCCGTTGCCGGACCCCCAGGTTGGGAAGCCTGACGGGGGGCTCAGAACCTTCCCTCCAGTGGGTGGACTTCTGTGGTATAATTGTTCTCCACTTTGTGAGTCACCCACCCAGCGGTTATGGGATTTGATTTTATTGTGATTGCGCTCCTCCTACTGTCTCATTGTGGCTTCTCCTTTGTCTTTGGATGTGGGGTATTCTTTTGGTGAGTTCCAGTGTCTTTCCGTCGATGATTATTCAGCAGTTAGTTGTGATTCTGGTGCTCTCGCAAGAGGGAGTGAACACACGTCCTTCTACTCCATCATCTTGAACCAATCTCTGATTTAGCGTAATTCTTAAAAGCCCCAGGATTTTCAGAATGGTAAATGAGCAATGGTTTCAAGTTTGAGTCACCTAACAAGAGAGTCAGTCTGTCCTTTGGAGCTTTGAATCCAGGCATTGACTTCTCCTCTCCAGCTATGAAAATCCTAGATAACATCTTCTTCTTCAAAAAAAGACTTTTTTTGTCTCCATTGAAAATAGGTTGTTTAGTGTAGCCACCTTTGTTATTATCTTGGTGAGATTTTCTGGGTAACTTGCTGCAACTTCTACATCAGCACTTGCTGCTTCATCTTGCACTTTTATGCTGTTGCGGAGATGGTGTGTTTCTTTAAACCTCATGAACCAAATTCTGTTAGCTTCAAACTTTTCTTCTGCAGCTTCCTCAATTTTCTCAGCCTTGATAGAATTGAAGAGAATTATGGTCTTATTCTGGACTAGGCTTTGGCTTAAGGAAATGTTGTGGCTGGTTTGATCTTCTATCCAGACCACTCAAACTTTCTCCATGTCAGCAATAGGGCTGTTCTGCTTTCTTATTATTCACGTGTTCACTGAGTAGCACTTCTAATTTTCTTCAAGAACTTTTCCTTTGCATTCACAACTTGGCTAACTCTTTACGTAAGAGGCCTAGCTTTAGGCCTATCTCAGATTTCAACATGCCTTCCTCACTAAGCTTCATCATTTCTAGCTTTTGATTAAAAGTGAGAGACATGCGACTCTTCCTTTCAATTGAACACTTAGAGGCCACTGTAGGGTTATTACTTTGCCTAATTTCAATGTTTCTGTATCTCAGGGCATAGGGAGGATCAAGGAGAGGAAAAGAGATGGGGAAATGGCCTGTTGGTGGAGCAGTCAGAACACACAACGTTTATTAAGTTCACTGTCTTATATGGATGTGGTTTGTGGTGCCCCCCAGACAATTACAATAGTAACATTAAAGACCACTGATCACAGAGCACCATAACAAGTATAATAATAATTTAAAATTTGAAATATCAGGAGAAGTACCAAAATGTGACACAAAGATAAGAAGTGAGCAAAAGATGTTGGAAAACAGCACCAATAGACTTGCTTGACACCGAGCTGCCACAAATCTTCATTTAAAAAAGTGCAATATCTGTGAAGGACAATGAAATAAAGCAAGATAAAATGAGGTATGCCTGTATTATTTTAATCCTATAATTGAATTTTTGAATATATCAACTCATGTAAAGAAGATTTGGATAGAGTTTTTTAGATAAATTTATATTTTGTACTAGAATACAGTAAAATTTACATGTTTGAGGCTTTCAAGTCATTAAAAATGAATACATTTCCAAATAACTTTACAAGAAGAGTATAATTCAAACCTACACAGTCAGACACACATATAGAATCTCTCTCTCCATGTATATGTATGTATATATAAATATATGTATATTATTTTCAGATAAGAGAAAAAGCTTCATTTTAAAGCCTTTGCACAGGTGTGACTCATGTCAGGGGTCCCCCTTCCTGTCCCGACCCCTCATTTTCCACACACTCAGGCTCTTGTCATCCCCCAGTGATAAACGTGGTGGCAACTAATTGTGAATAGTAACAATGGATTAATCCTGACTTTCATGTCTTCCAGGGGTCTTTAGTTTCCTCGTTTTCTCATGAAAATTGTACTGGCCAATGACCATCGTAAGTATTTATACATATGAGGTATGTGCACAGCACCACAAAAAGTCAGGAAAGAAATAGATTAGGGAAGTAACTGAACTTTGGTGAACTGTCTGGGGAGGCACCCAACCCGGAAAATTGGAAATAAGGGAAGGAAGGAAGCAGGATCTTGAGAATCGAAAAAGTAGAGCCCATGCTACCAGGGTCTTGTTCAGCTCTCTCTCTCTCTCTCTCTCTCTCTCTCTCTGGCATTCAATTTTTTCCTTCAAGCACAGAAAAAAATTTGCTAGGGTCAAATGATAAATAGCATGTTGTAGGAAAAGTAAAATATGTATAGATGATGACTAATGGCAGGGCAGGCACCAATAAGGGAGAAAAAATGTTGGAGATAAAGAATTTCAAAAATTAGATTTATTTTGATCAAAAAAAAAACCTCGCTTGCTTTAACTAGAAAAATAGGAGTACCAAACAATAGCAAAAACCAAAGCTCATTTGTTATATTTATTGGCAAAATAAAATACAGCTGGTGTCTCCTTGAGAGCAATTTGTTCCACTGAAGAGAAAGAAATATGCAGCCGCTAGTGGTCTTTTATGCACCTCTTCCTCTTGCCTCCCTTTTACTTTATTCTTCCAAACGAAATCATAAAGGTTCAGGAAAAGAAGCAAAAGGAAACTTTCTCAATGAAAAACAAGGGTGTGAATTCATTGTGAGTGAACGCAGCATTTTACTTAAAACAAAATCTTTTAGAATTACCGTCCCTTTTCCCTGGTCCCAGGAGGCCTGATGCGGGAGCTCCTTGCCTGTGGAAAGACCGTTGGGTTCCAGCCCTGCTGGCCTCACCAGGTTCTCCTGAGGAAGTCAGACAATGGCTTATTACATCGTGGGTTTGTTGCATCAGCAGGAGAACAAAACGTTTCCAAGTCTGGTGAGGGGTCTTGTGAGTGGAAGTCAGAGGTCCTGAGTTCCCTCAAGCAGGCTCCTAACTTCTCTGATCTGTCTCGTCATCTGAAAACTGGGAGAATAATAAGATCTGCTCTGCGTGTGTCCCTGGTGTCAAATAAAACAAGGTAAATGGGAAAAAAAATTTGAGAAGTGTTATGGACAAAATTGTGTCCCCCAAATTTCATATATTAATGCCCTAAACCCCAGTACTGTATTTGTAGACAGGAGCTCACAGAAGGGATTAAGTTAAAATGAGTCTGTTATGGTGGGTCCTGATTCAGTCTCACTGATCTCCTTATAAGAAGAGGAAATCTAAACAAAGAGGCACCAGGGATGCATGCACAGAGGAAAAACCATGTGCAGACACAGCAAAGAAGCAGCACCTGCAAACCAAGGAGAACGGCCAGAGGAGAAACCAACCTGCCAACACCCTGATCTTGGACTTCCAGCCTCTAGAATTGTGAGAAATAAAGTTGTCGTTTAAGCCCCCAGGCTGTGGTATTTTGTCATGGCAGCCCTAGCAACTGAATATAAGATGCAAGGCATTATACAAATATTAGTGATAATTTGAAAAATATACCTATTGGATGTGTAGTACAACTGTGTAGGGGCTCCAGTGCAGCCTTTCACCTTCTCATCAGCATCCTTTCCCCTTCCCCAGGCATCCCCACTTCAGGTCAGTGACATTTCCTTTGAAGAGAAACAGCGTCCTCTGCCTTCCTTTCCCTACCCTCCCCACACCCACCCACTAGTAGCATTATCTGGACCCTAATTACCAAAAACCAATTTTACATCCTCTAGCCCTGTGATAGCAAACGTGAAGATGAAAAGGAAATTAATATTTATAAATGAAAAGGACAGGAGTTAACTATGCAGTAGAATATAATTAAATATCCTTTTCCTTAAAGCATTAAATATTTTGTGGGGATTTTATACTTTGTGAAAGTGTTACAAATGTCAATATTTATGCTATGCAATGCTAACAAAGAATGCAAAATATGATGATTTTTCACAGCCCAATACTAATTTAAAAAACAATGCCAAAATGAATTCATAATTATATGGTTATGGAACTGTCTTTGCCCCTTGAACTCCATAAATCACCAGAATGTGATTTATTTTTCATTTTTCTTGCTGCCTAAAAATCTTTAAAAATTTAATCTCTGTTGTTTTTCACAAGACAGATTACTTGGGCAGTGGATTTGGGCCAGGAAAATGAGCCTCTCATAACCCCTGTCTATATATCCTTTCCACCTGGATTGCCACTGACACCTGCCCCTTTCAATAACCACTGAAAATTAATTATTGGTCCCCCAAAATTACAAGTTTAAGTTTAAATTCAGAGCTGAGAGCAAAAACTCACCAAAGATTCCCTTCATCCTGAGAACTCCCACTGTGCACAAAGGCAAGTGATTTATTTTTATCCTCTTTCCATGTCACCCTTCAAGTGATGTCTTCAGAAATTAATCTAAACTCTATTTCAGAGCTCAATGTCAAAATGCCAAATGTTGCAGGTGTCCAGGGATCCTGGTTTGGCAATTAAAATAAAACAAAGCAAGACAAAAACCTAGATTGGTGCAAAGAGCTAATGGTGACTATAGTTGTCAAGTTGGGATTCTTTTTCTTCTTTCAAGTCTCCACATCAAGAGGTCTGTATCTCAGTGTCTCAGTGCTGCCTTAACTCAGGGCACTTAAGATTTTTGCTCTGCCTTTGGATGCCAAGATCCTGAAGGGCATGGACTATCACACGTATCCCAGGAGTTCCCATCACCACTCCCCAGAGCAGCTCATGGAAGGATAGTGGGTCAGATGGACAGATGGAGATGGAGGTATCAGAACATGGGGAGATACCTCCCTCACAAGGAGACTGGAACTTTGGGTCCATCTTCACAAGATGAAGCAGACCATACTCATGGTCCTTATTCCCTGTCTACTAGGGGACACATCTAAGCTGACACAAAGGAGGTATTACAAATAAGGTAGCTGCCCACCAGCCATCACCCAAGAGACATTTTGTCCCAAGGGACCTAATCATTGGCAGGGAAACTGGTGCTTTGTTTTTGCAGAAACTTTCAGTAATCTTATAGAAATCAAAAAGTCTACAAACAATAAATGCTGGAGAGGGTGTGGGGAAGAGAACCCTTTTACACTGTTGGTGGGAATGTAAATTGGTGCAGCCACTATGGAGTGGGGTGCATGTGTCTGTTTGAATTATGGTTTTCTCAGGGTATATGCCCAGTAGTGGGATTGCTGGGTCATATGGTAATTCTATTTTTAGTTTTTTAAGGAACCTCCATACTGTTCTCCATAGTGGCTGTATCAACTTACATTCCAACCAACAGGGCAAGAGTGTTCCCTTTTCTCCACACCCTCTCCAGGATTTGTTTGTAGATTTTCTGATGATGCCCATTATAACTGGTGTGAGGTGATACCTCATTGTAGTTTTGATTTGCATTGCTCTAATAATTAGTGATGTTGAGCAGCTTTTCATGTGCTTCTTGGCCATCTGTATGTCTTCTTTGGAGAAATTTCTATTTAGGTCTTCTGCTCATTTTTGGATTGGGTTGTTTGTCTTTTTAATATAGACCTGCATGAGCTGTTTATATATTTTGGAGAGTAATCCTTTGTCTGATGATTCATGTGCAAATATTTCCTCCCATTCTGAAGGTTGTTTTTTGGTCTTGTTTATGGTTTCCTTTGCTGTGCAAAAGCTTTTAAGTTTCATTAGGTCCCATTTATTTATTTTTGTTTTTATTTCCATTACTCTAGGAGGTGGATCAAAAAATCTCTTGCTGTGATTTATGTCAAAGAGTGTTCTTACTATGTTTTGCTCTAAGAGTTTTATAGTGTCTGGTCTTACATTTAGGTCTCTAATCCATTTTGAGTTTATTTTTGTGTATGGTGGTAGGGAGTGTTCTAATTTCATTCTTTTACATGTAGCTCTCCAGTCTTCCCAGTACCACTTATTAAAGAGACTGTCTTTTCTCCACTGTATATCTTTGCCCCCTTTGTCATAGATTAGTTGACCATAGGTGCGTGGGTTTATCTCTGGGCTTTCTATCCTGTTCCATTGATCGATATCTCCGGTTTTGTGCAAGTACCATATTGTCTTGATTACTGTACCTTTGTAGTATAGTCTGAAGTCAGGGAGTCTGATTCCTCCAGCTCCGTTTTTTCCCCTCAAGACTGCTTTGGTTATTCGGGTTCTTTCGTGTCTCCATACAATTTTAAGATTTTTTGTTCTAGTTCCGTAAAAAATGCCATTGGTAGTTTGATAGGGATTGCATTGAATCTGTAGATTGCTTTGGGTAGTATAGTCATTTTCACAATATTGATTCTTCCAATACAAAACATGGTATATCTCTCTATCTGTTGGTATCAGTTTTAATTTCTTTCAACAGTGTCTTATAGTTTTCTGCACATAGGCCTTTTGTCTCCCTAGGTAGGTTTATTCCTAGGTATTTTATTCTTTTCATTGCAATGGTAAATGGGAGTGTTTCCTTAATTTCTGTTAAAGATGTTTCATCATTAGTGTATAGGAATGCAAGAGATTTCTGTGCATTAATTTTGTATCCTGCAACTTTACCAAATTCATTGATTAGCTCTAGTAGTTTTCTGGTGGCATCTTTAGGATTCTCTATGTATAGTATCATGTCATCTGCAAACAGTGACAGTTTTACTTCTTCTTTTCCAATTTGTATTCCTTTTATTTGTTTTTCTTCTCTGATTGTCGTGGCTAGGACTTCCAAAACTATGTTGAATAATAGTGGCAAGAGTGGACATCCTTTTCTTTTTCCTGATCTTAGAGGAAATGCTTTCAGTTTTTCACCGTTGAGAATGATGTTTGCTGTGGGTTTATCATATATGGCCTTTCTTATGTTGAGGTAGGTTCTCTCTATGCCTACTTTCTGGAGAGTTTTTATCATAAGTGGGTGTTGAATTTTGTCAAAAGCTTTTTCTGCATCTATTGAGATGATCATATGGTTTTTATCCTTCAATTTGTTAATATGGTGTATCACATTGATTGATTTGTGTATATTGAAGAATCCTTGCATCCCTGGAATAAATCCCACTTGATCATGGTGTATGATCCTTTTAATGTGTTGTTGGATTCTGTTTGGCAGTATTTTGTTGAGGATTTTTGCATCTATATTCATCAGTGATATTGGTCTGTAATTTTCTTTTTTTGTAGTATCTTTGTCTGGTTTTGGTATCAGGGTGATGGTGGCCTCATAGAATGAGTTTGGGAGTGTTCCTTCCTCTGCAATTTTTTGGAAGAGTTTGAGAAGGATGGGTGTTAGCTCTTCTCTAAATGTTTGATAGAATTTTCACCTGTGAAGCCATCTGGTCCTGGACTTTTGTTTGTTGGAAGATTTTTAATCACAGTTTCAATTTCATTACTTGTGATTGGTCTGTTCATATTTTCTATTTCTTCCTAGTTCAGTCCGGAAGCTTATACCTTTCTGAGAATTTGTCCATTTCTTCCAGGATGTCCATTTTATTGGCATAGAGTTGCCTGTAGTAGTCTCTTAGGATGCTTTGTATTTCTGCGGTGTCTGTTGTAACTTCTCCTTTTTCATTTCTAATTTTAACGATTTGAGTCCTCTCCGTCTTTTTCTTGCTGAGTCTGGCTAATGGTTTATCAATTTTGTTTATCTTCTCAAAGAACCAGCTTTTAGTTTTATTGATCTTTGTTATTGTTTTCTTTGCTTCTCTTTCATTTATTTCTGCTATGATCTTTATGATTTCTTTCCTTCTGCTAACTTTGGGTTTTGTTTGTTCTTCTTTCTCTAGTTTCTTTAGGTGGAACATTAGATTGTTTATTTGAGATTTTTCTTGTTTCTTAAGGTAGGCGTGTATAGCTATAAACTTCCCTCTTAGAACTGCTTTTGCTGCATCCCATAGGTTTTGGATCATCGTGTTTTCATTGTCATTTGTCTCTAGGTATTTTTTGATTTCCTCTTTGATTTCTTTAGTGATCTCTTGGTTTTTTAGTAAGGTATTGTTTAGCCTCCATGTGTTTGTGTTTTTTACGTTTTTTCCCCTGTAATTCATTTCTAATCTCATAACGCTGTGGTCCGAAAGATGATTGATATGATTTCAATCTTCTTAAATTTACTGAGGCTTAATTTGTGACCTAATATGTGATCTATCCTGGAGAATGTTCCGTGTGCACTTGAGAAGAAAGTGTAATCTGCTGTTTTGGGATGGAATGTCCTATAAATATCAATTAAATCTATCTGGTCTATTGTGTCATTTAAAGCTTCTGTTTCCTTATTTATTTTCATTTTGGATGATCTGTCCATTGGTGTAAGTGAGGTGTTAAAGTCCCCCACTATTATTGTGTTACTGTTGGTTTCCTTTTTTCTAGCTGTTAGCAGTTGCCTTATGTATTGAGGTGTTCCTATGTTGGGTGCATATATATTTATAATTGTTATATCTTCTTCTTGGATTGATCCCTTGATCATTATGTAGTGTCCCTCCTTGTCTCTTGTAACATTCTTTATTTTAAAGTCTATTTTATCTGATATGAGTATAGCTACTCCAACTTTCTTTTGATTTTCATTTGCATGGAATATCTTTTTCCATCCCCTCACTTTCAATCTGTATGTGCCCCTAGGTGTGAAGTGACTCTCTTGTAGACAGCATTTATGTGGGTCTTGTTATTGTATCCATTCAGCAAGCCTGAGTCTTTTGGTTGGAGCATTTAATCCATTCACATTTAAGGTAATTATCGATATGTATGTTCCTATGACCATTTTCTTAATTGTTTTGGGTTTGTTTTTGTAGGTCCTTTTCTTCTCCTGTGTTTCCCACTTAGAGAAGTTCCTTTAGCATTCGTTGTAGAGTTGGTTTGGTGGTGCTGAATTCTCTTAGCTTTTGCTTGTCTGTAAAGCTTTTGATTTCTCCATCGAATCTGAATGAGATCCTTGCTGGGTAGAGTAATCTTGGTTGTAGTTTCTTCCCTTTCATCACTTTAAGTATATCATGCCACTCCCTTCTGGCTCGTAGAGTTTCTGCTGAGAAATCAGCCGTTAACCTTATGGGAGTTCCCTTGTATGTTATTTGTCGTTTTTCCCTTGCTGCTTTCAATAATTTTTCTTTGTCTTTAATTTTTGCCAATTTGATCACTATGTGTCTCAGCATGTTTCTCCTCGGGTTTATCCTGTATGGGACTCTCTGTGCTTCCTGGACTTGGGTGGCTATTTCCTTTCCCATTTTAGGGAAGTTTTCAACTATAATCTCTTCAAATATTTTCTCGGGGCCTTTCTCTCTCTCTTCTCCTTCTGAGACCTGTATAATGTGGATGTTGTTGCACTTAATGTTGTCCCAGAGGTCTCTTAGGCTGTCTTCATTTCTTTTCATTCTTTTTTCTTTATTTTGTTCCACAGCAGTGAATTCCACCATTCTGTCTTCCAGGTCCTTATCCGTTTTTCTGCCTCAGTTATTCTGCTATTGATTCCTTCTAGTGTAGTTTTCATTTCAGTTATTGTATTGTTCATCTATGTTTGTTTGTTCTTTAATTCTTCTAAGTGTTGGTTCTTTAATTCTTCTAGGTCTTTGTTAAACATTTCTTGCATCTTCTTGATCTTTGCCTCCATTCTTTTTCCAAGGTCCGGGATCATCTTCACTATCACTATTCTCAATTCTTTTTCTGGAAGGTTGCTTATCTCCACTTCATTTAGTTGTTTTTCTGGAGTTTTATCTTGTTCCTTCATCTGGTACATAGCCCTCTGCCTTTTCATCTTGTCTATCTTTCTGTGAATGTGGTTTTTGTTCCACAGGCTGCAGGATTGTAGCTCTTCTTGCTTCTGCTGTCTGCCCTCTGGTGGATGAGGCTATCTAAGAGGCTTCTGCAAGCTTCTTGATGGGAAGGACTGGTGGTGGTTAGAGTTGGGTGTTGCTCTGGTGGGCAGAGCTCAGTAAAACTTTAATCCACTTGTCTGCTGATGGATGGGGCTGTGTTCCCTCCCTGTTGGTTGTTTGGCCTGAGGCGACCCAACACTGGAGCCTACCTGGGCTCTTTGGTGGGGCTAATGGTGGACTCTGGGAGGGCTCATGCCAGGAGTACTTCCCAGAACTTCTGCTGCCAGGGTCCTTGTCCCTTGGTGAGCCACAGCTGCCCCCCACCTCTGCAGGTGACTCTCCAATACTAGCAGGTAGGTCTGGTTCCGTCTCCTATGTGGTCACTGCTTCCCCTGGGTCCTGATGCACACACTACTTTGTGTGTGCCCTCCAAGAGTGGAGTCTCTGTTTCCCCTAGTCCTGCTGATGTCCTGCATTCAAACCCCACTAGCCTTCAAAGTCTGATTCTCTAGGAATTCCTCCTCCCGTTGCCAGACCCCCAGGTTGGGAAGCCTGTCATATGGCTCAGAACCTTCACTCCAGTGGGTGGACTTCTGTGGTATAAGTGTTCTCCATTTTGTGAGTCACCCACCCAGCAGTTATAGGATTAGATTTTATTGTGATAGGGCCCCTCCTACCATCTCATTGTGGCTTCTCTTTTGTCTTTGGATGTGGGGTACATTTTCTGGTGAGTTCCAGTGTCTTCCTGTCGATGATTGTTCAGCAGTTAGTTGTGATTCCGGTGCTCTCGAAAGAGGGAGTGAGAGCACGTCCTTCTACTCCGCCATCTTGAACGAATCTCGGAAATGTGTGTTTTAGAGAATAAGTATGTCTATTGAATCAAACTGTCTTCATGTGCACCGAAATCACACTCAAGCATATCTCAACTAAGATTAAACCAAAACTTCTCTTTGTCCAGAAACAGATCCAATTTTTCCAGATTCCCAATGTGCTACAGAGTCCCAGCCCCTAGTTTTGCACCTGGATGAACCATTCCCATTCTGTGCATTTCCTCGGACTAGCATTTCAAGTTTTTAATGAGTGTTGAGGCTTTGCAAACTTGCAGTCAACCATAGGTGATTAGAATTGACATATATACACTACCATGTGTAAAATAGGTAGCTAGTGGGAAGCTGCTGTATAGCACAGGGAGCTCAGCTCGGTGCTCTGTGGTGACCTAGATGGGTGGGGGTGGGGGGGGTGGGAGGGAGGCCCAAGAGGGAGGGGATATATGTATACATACAGCTGATTCACTTCATTGTACAGCAGAAACTAACACAACATTGTAAAGCATCTATACTCCAATTAAAAACAAAACAAAACAAAACAATGGGTGATGGTAAGCAACACAAGGGACACCACTGGTCAGTGGGGACTGGGCTGTCGGCCTCTTGAGCACCACTCCACACAACATCAAGTATTTATTCCCGTTTTCTCTAACCATCCTCTAGTACTTGAAGGTCAGGTTTGCAAAATAATTTCTATTTAGTTTCTCAACCATCAGAGTGTTTAATTCTCACAAAACAAGCAAAAGAATGGGCAAACAGTCCACCTCAGTCACCCATTAGTATTTACTGTACTGGGGATGAAGATAGAGTGAGGTGCAGCCATAGGAGAGAGAGAGTGAGGAAAGAGCAGATGCTTACTGGGCAGAGATGCAAAGAAACTGCAAGTTCAACGTGAGGCCTTTCCTTTTCCTAAGTGTCCTCATAGCTCAGGTGATTCCCTCTCACCTTCCCCCACATAACAATCCAATCTCCCCTCAACCAGAGGGAATTCTCCTTCTTTTTCATGTTGTTGGGGGACCTCTCACTCATCCCCCTTTTATCAACAAGATTCGTTGAACAGTTAATCTTGCTTCATCTTTTCTTCACAACCATGCTGTTTTCAACACACCAAGATGTTCAGCAGAACAAAGGGAGGTTCCTTTACTGAGATACCTTCCTTCTCTTGGTCATGGAATATACTTGCCTTTGTTATCCATACAAGGTGGTAAGCAACCTAAGAGACAGGTGTCTTTAACTTCTGAGCCCCACCAGACACATTTCTGCAGAAATGGAGCCACGTTCTGTCTACTGAGTGTGAGACATCTGATGAAGACATTCAGTGGCCCTTCCAAGGAGCAGTGCTGACCTCCGGGGCAAACTTCTCCAAGGTCACAGTTTGCCCAGCAGCTGAAAGACGAGGCTGGAGCTTGAACTCACTACCCAGTGGGGAGGAATGGGCAGGATTCCTGGAGCACAGCTCTGCCCTGCAACCGCTCTGCTAGAAACCTTATCTCAAAGGGATCCCAGGGATTTGGAGGAGAAAGGTGCTTTCAAGTGCAGTCGTTATGATCAGTGCTTAGTCAAAGAACAGTTGTATTTAACAAAATGGTTGTGACATACTGGTTTCCAAATATACATGAGTGTTTTTGTCACAGTTCCTACTGAGGAAATACTTTTCTCATAGCTCTCTGTAATTAATTACAAACCTTGCATTTCAAGTTTTAAAAGACAAACTGATCTACTAGGAAAGCAATTCAGTCAGTTGAATTTTAATTTTATATGAAATCAAATTTCTAGCACAATCAGTATGTTGACTTTTACCTTATACTGAAAGAAAATAAAGGAAGAATAACTTTACTGCTCACTGTTAAAGCGATTACCCCCGATGGCAGCTGGTCACTCACAGTGCTGGGATGGTGGTTATACTTAGATGTTGTTCTGTTAACTTTTTTACCCTAAGGAGGTTCCATTTGTTTGAGATGGGCTCTAGTTTAGTGGGGCTCACCCCCTTTGTCTTAAACAACTTTTGTCTTTCATCTCTCTGTGCCCAGCAAACGTTTGTGAGGGGAGTTTGTGAATCTATCACTTAGCATAAGACTCCATGTAGTGAATTAATATGTACTATTTGCCAAGGACCTAGAGGTGATTCTCAGTGGAAGAGGACTGAGTTCTCTACACCATGGTCTGAGAACTCCATAAACAAAAATCAACATGAAACACACCTGGCATTTTCTTGATAACTTAACTGGATATGCATTCTGCCCAGTGATTTTTAA